>NC_072012.1:6681494-6986609 GCF_027791375.1 Indicator indicator | reverse complement strand
CTCTGCTTACATACCATCAAGAAGCTGGCCAAAGATACCAGTCATTGTCAGGGGAGAGTGAAAAATAACAGGAAAGGAGTCACAGAGTCCTAGATACAGTTTTGGATGAGAAGACTCCATCCCTTCCTTTTTCTGGGGAGGAAGCTACCTGAATTATCAGCAACAATGTATATGGGATGGTGCCATTGATTACTGTGCTTCTGTTGGAGTACCTGATAATATCAACCCTTCACACTGGAAGAGGCAAGGTTATTGAGGAAGTACTGTGTATGTGTTTAGGCTTGGTAAGTTTCTATCTTAAACCGAACTGCAGATGATGGGACAGGAAAAAAGTAATTTTTTTTTTTTCCTTGTAGGTGGTTTATGATTCCCATATTTCAGCTGTGGTTTTATTGGTGACTCAGTAAGTCTGAAGGGCTACTATGTTTACAGGGGAATTCAGGGAAAACCTTGAAAGACATTGTGCAAGCTCTGCAAGCATCTAGTCTACCTGTTAACAACCAACAAAAGAGAATCTTGTAGCTTCTGTATAGCTGCTTCTTTCCTTCCCTAACATCCCCTGTTCCTCAAAAGCCCAGCACAGGGAGAAACCAGGCTGGTTTGTGTTGTGGGTTTGTTTTTTTTTTTTTTTTTTTTTTTTTCAGGACCTGAATGACAAGCCAAAGCTTGATTCTCAGAGAATCTTATACCTGAAGTCATGTGCTTCTCTTGAAATGAAAATGACAATGGATCATGGGGTTATACGTGTTATAAGAAGAAATGGTCTTGGGATTGTCTTGGAAAAATGAGTCAGGTTTTTAGATACTGAAGTCAGGGTCCAACAGTCCCAGCAACTCAGAGTAGTGTGGGAGCTAAAGACCTACATGAAATAGCTAAAAGTGGGTAAGCATATGTAAATTAGAGATTTGACTCTGTTACAGAAGTTGACTCCAGTTTCCATGGGAATTCACCTAGGAGGTCTAGAGCTATTGTGCAAGCTGGCTGGCTAATACAAGTCTCTTTGCCAAAGAGCCAGTAGTCCTTAGTGTCTGCTCTTATTTTCTGGAAGCTTCCAGGCTCCCCTTGGTAATTGCTTCCCTCACACACAAACACAAAAGTGTTTCCTTTTTTTTCCTCTTTTTTTTTTTTTTCCTTTTGTAATGCAGGTCTTCTTGAGCTCTCCTTGGGAAAATTCCGGAATGTGATACTTAACCAGAGCAATCCAGTGGAAGCTGTAATCAGGAACATTGCAAGCAATGTGACTGTCATTATTTTTCAAGTGCATGCCCAGCAGAGTGATGTGGTGATATCCTTTGATAAGGTATGGGAAGGGTGTCACTAATGTTCCTAAGTGCTCCTTTTCAGCAAAGGAGTTGGCTCACGAACATGCAGAAATGTATAAGTGAAGCCTTAGAAATAATGTGAATATCTTATGTCTATGGCTCTTGGATGTTATTTTTAGCTTCAGGAATCTTTTCTTGTCCTTATGTCATAGCTGCTGTCCTGAAGGGCTGAATGCTAAAGGAATTTCAGAGCTGGCTAGAAAATGTTTCAATGCTCTTTGTTCTGAGTGGAAGTAGTGCATTTGACATGTGACTGCTGACTACTATCAGCTGCTCAAATTAAAAACAGATGAAAAAATATTTGCCTTATACACTAAACACGATCACTTTGGAATGTTTAGTTACGTGCTACTTCTCTCATGTATTATCATCCCATCTCTGAGTCTAATTCTCCTTTGGTAACCCCTGGAAAAATTCTTCCATGGTAATGCAGTGAAGGCTTCTACTTCTAGTCAATAATTTAAGCATTCCTACTGCTGTGTACTAGCCTCAGTTTGTCCCGTTGTTACTGGGATGCAATCTTAAATACTGATTTTAATTTCTTTTTATGATGCTTCAAGGCCCTGAGTGGTATCTGAGCAGAATGCAAAGCTGAAGGTGAAGATGGAGGTCTCATAGGTGCCATCCAGTTTCCCCTCTCTCCATCAGTATTTTTCAGACAAGAATATACTGAGTCCCAAGAACTATCCTGGGAAGCTTAGAAGATGAATAACCATAGCACAATTTATCCAACTCAATTATCTGGTGAAACAGACAGAATTACAAGGCTAAGGCATTACTGTTATATCTGTTGCTACTGGTAGAATCTTCTGCTATCAGTTCAGGCCCTCCTTGCATTCATGGACCTTTCAGGTCAAGGACAGTCATGTGTAAATATGGCTATGCTGCTTTTGGGGCTGTCCTGCCTCTGGAAATACAAATCTGAGCCAGACCTTAAAAATCCACTGTGTCTGAAACGCTTCTTTACAGTGTTGCTTCAGATAACCGTGGTGTTTCTTGGATAGAAGCACATTTTTCCATTTTCCATGTAATTGGTTGTTCCAGCTGTGGCTATTGCTGCCTGGTCTTTCCTCAAGAACCCTGTTTCTGAAAGAGATGGTGATGGTGGGGATTGGGTCACATCCCAACGTGGCCCCAAGCACTTGTCTGGTATGGCTAGTGTTACGCCAGCTGTCACGCAGTAATCTCCATTGTGGTGGAGATAGCGGATTGCTTCTGAACTTTGGTTCCCAGAATGCTCTTTACTGCTATCTCACAAGTTTTTGTCAGGGATATTCCAATCCTTTGCACCTTTACTAGTCAATCTATTGCCAGGCAGCAGTACACTTCAGCTAGCTAGATTTATCTCAACTTTCTTGTGATTATTAACTCTTCAGTAGTCTCAAACCTGTCACTTGGGTCTTTGAGCCTGAGCGAGGCATGTCAGAGGCCACTCCCTTTCTTCCAGCTGCTTTTTTCCATCTTCCTTTTTTTTTTTTTTTAACCAGCTTGGTAAGGGCTGAATGCCTTCTCTGTGGCAGCTGGCACTGAAATGTGTGTTCTGCAGATTTGTGGCAGGAATGTGACTGCTGTGCAATACGTCAAGCTGTGGTAGAAATCTCAAGAAGAACTGCTTATTTATATTGCTTGTTTCTGTCCAGAATCCATCTGTTAACAGCTCAGGAATTGGAGTAGACAAAGGACTGGTTTCCATCCTTCGGCTTCAGCAGACTGTGTGTACATGGTACCTGCGGTCATTGGATGCTAGCCAGGTGCTCAGCACAGCTATCTCCATTCCCTATATGGAGAAAGGTATGTTCTTAGTTGTTAGGAATACCTGCTTCTCTTGTTACAAGTTAACTATGAAATAGTGTTGAGCTTTCAGAGGTGGTATTTTTAAGTGGTACAAACGTATGATGGAGATGCAAGAAATTGTTTTGACGTGGGCTGAAAAAGTTCAGTATCACTGATTTGTGTTTAGACTTACCATGACTTCAGCCTTACAGTAGAAAACTGTTGTGTGTATGAGTTTGGACTATCTTAGACTGTAGTGAAACCACTTGTGCTGTTTGCAAGACAGGAACCTGATAATTTTATGTGCTCAGCAAGCAAGCAATGCCTGCAAGTACATGCATTGCTGACGCCTTACAACTTTTTTCATGCTGTGTTAAGGAGGAAATAAAAACTACTGCACTTACTTTTTGTGTTCTAGATCCTATTCCTGGAGGTTGCAATCTAGAATTTGACTTGGAGGTGGATCCAAACATTTACCTAGACTATACATTGGTTGATATACACATCAAGTTTGCCCCTGCGAACTTGGGATATGCCAGGTTTGTGAAAAACTTCAGTGCATTGAGCGAGACCTTCTTTGTATTGTATTTGGCCAAGATCAGAAAACATTCTGCTGTAATGGCAGACCATCCTGCTGCTGGCAGAAATCATGTTTGTTGCAACAAACTTGAAGTAAATTAAGCAGAGGAGGAGAGAGACCAGTAATATATGATAGAGATTTGAGAGTTCCATCGTGTGGGAGAAGTTATACAACTTTAGATGTGCAAGCAATCAGCAAATACTGTATCTTCCCATTCCTCCTAATGACTTTGTTTGAGGAGCAATTGTGTGTTACAACCAGTTTCATTCCTTTACTGCTACTGAAGCATGAAGATGCCTAGAGTTTTTGTTTGGCACTGAGTCTTCAAGTTCTAAAGCAGTATTTCCTGAATGGTGCTCGGTGTCATCAGTGATAGGCAGGGAATGGTGAAGGCTATGTCTATATATAGCATGTATGGAAAAGTAAACAGTGATCTTGGACTGTTGTGACCTCTTGGAATTCTTGTGCCAGTTCCTTGTGACAACTCGTAGGAAGCTTCTGTAAATATGCACCAGTACAGACACTGCCTGGATCAGGGTGGTTCTGCTGTAGTCTGTGCTCACAAACCTCTGCACTCTAGTTTTGAATTAGTTGCTGATGTTAACTTCCCAAGAGTAGAAGCCAAATATTGCCAATTCGGGTAACTTCTGAAGACTAATGTTAAGATCTGGGGGTTTATGCTGGGTGTGTAGCTGATCTCCTTTTTTTTTTTTTTTTTTTTCCCCTCAATTGTAGAGGAGCAAACCCACCATCCTGTGATTCAGGGACTGGGCAGAACTCAAGGTGGCGACTGCACTATGATGTCTACCAGTACTTCTTACCAGAGAACCATCTTTCTGAAATGGTGCTTATGAGCCACATACAGAAGATGTCTGAGGTGCAAAGTATCAAAGCCAATGGCATTAAAGTAAGTCTGAAGCATTGGTGTACCAGGTGTGTGCCAGTGGCAATATATTATGTTTTCTCCTCTGTGCTTATCTTCCTGGAGTGGTGAAATAAGCCAGCTGCTGATGGTTCAGGTTTCTTGCTTGTGTCTGGAATAGCTAGCTGGAACGTGCACAGTGAGTGATGAGTACGAAGTGGGAACCACTGTCTGTTAGGAAAGAGGTGGCTGTTTAGCACAGTCCAAAACATAGCAGAATTGAGCCTTCTCGTAAGCGATTTTGATATTAAGTAAATGTTAGTAACTGGTCTGTGAGATGTTTCTACATCTTGCAAACTTCTCCAAATGAAACGAATCCTTCCTGTGGTATTTTTCTGTTTGTTGAATACTGCTTTAGCCACAGTGCTCTTTCAGTTATACTGAAGCAAGCCTGCCTGTGGCTGTACTGCCACTGAGTGTCTGTAGGCACAGAAGTAAAGCCACTTCTGACAAAGATGGATAGTCTCTTACAATGCCTGACAGGTGCTGGGCTCTAAGCATCCTCAGATGCGGAGGATTCGGCAGGAAATAGTGGAACTGAACTAGAAATGGGTGCCACTTGGAAAGACAGAGATCTGTCAGCCTGACCTCAAGGAAGGTCATGGAGCAGATCACCTCGAGTGCCATTACATGCCATCTAGAGGACAACCAGGGCATCAGCCCCAGTCAGCATGGGCTTATGAAAGACAGGTCCTGACTGACAAACCTTATTTCCTTCTATGACAAGATGACCAACTATCAGATGAAAGGAAGGGCTGTGGATATTGTCTACCTAGACTTTGGAAAAGCCTTTGACACTATTTCCCACAGAATTCTTGTGGGAAAACTGGCTGCTCATGGCTTGGATGAGCACAGGATCTGCTGGATAAAACACTGGCTGGACAGATGGGCCCAAAAAGTGGTGGTCAATGGAGTTAAATCCAGCTGGTGGTCTGTCACAGGTGGTGTTCCTCAGGGCTCAGTGTTGGGACTTCTGTTTAACATCTGTATTGATCTTGATAAGGACAAAGATTGTATCATCAGTAAATTGGCAGATGACACCAGATTAGGTGGGAATGTTGATCTGCACGAGGGTAGGGAGACTCTACAGAGGGACTCGGATAGATTGGATCAGTGGGCCAGCGTTAATGGGATGAGCTTCAACAAGGCCAAGTGCCAGGTCCTGCACTTGGGTCACAACAACCCCAAGCAATGCTACAGGCCTGGAGAAGAAGCTGTCTGGCAGAAAGGGGGCTGGGGGCTCTAAGTGGCAAGTGGCTTAATATGAGCCAGCAGTGTGCCCAGGTGTCCAAGAAAACCAATGGCATCCTGGCTTGGATTAGAAATGCTGTGTCCAGCAGGAGCAGGGAGGTGACTGTCCCCTTGTACTCAGCTTGAGTGAGGCCACAGTTTGAAAGTTGTTTGCAGTTTTGGGCACCTCAGTACAAGAGAGATGTGGAGGTGCTGGAGTGAGTGCAGAGGAGGGCAATGGAGCTGGGGAAGGGCCTGGAGAAGAAATCTGGTGAGGAATGTCTGAGAAAGATGGGGAGACCTTATCACTCTCTACAACTCTCTGAAGGACATTGTGGAGAGATTGTTGCTGGTCTCTTGTCACAGGTAATTAGTGATAGAACAAGAGGAAATGGCCTCAAGCCGCAACAGTGCGAATTTAGGCTGAACATTAGGAAGAATTTTTTCACAGTGGGCAGACACTGGAATGTGCTGCCCAGGGAAGTGGTTGAGTCAACATTCCTGGATGTGCTTAACAGTTGTTTGGATGTGATGCTTGGGGATATGGTTTAGAGTTGAACTTTGCAGAGTAGAGTTAGTGGTTGGACTTGATGATCCCTGTGTTGTTTTCCAACCTGAATGATTCTGTGATTTGATATGTAAGTGTGAACACTGTGTGTTTACCTGCCCTCTAGCAAAGAGACTTGAAAGGATGGAGTGGAGAGAGTCTTAGTGGGCATAACCTGCCTGGCCTTGATAGAGAGTAGAGTAGCAGCCTTTCCTGCTTCAGAGGCCAGGCCAAGGTTAAGCAGGAAGCCTCAACTGTGTCCTCAAGGGGGTGGAGCAAAACATGAGAGAAGTTCCTCTCCATCAGAAAATAGTAATTCTGGAGGAAGTGGAGTCTGTCCTGTGAGCCTTTGCTCACATTGGTGAGCAAATTGGTGAGCAAATTGGCTTCAATTGGTGATACTGAGAGTTCAGCATAGAATCACAGTGTGGTCCTAAACCATGTCCCCTAGCACCCTGTCTCTGCATCTTTTAAATACATCTAGGGACAGGGTTTCAAACACCTTCCTGGGAGCTCTTTCCTGGAGTTCTTGCTCATCTTCTTTGAGCTGCCTCAGTTGTATGGCCTCATCAACACACCATCAGTAACAGTGACAAGCAGTTCCTTGCAGTTAAAAATATTCTTTGCTGTTCCAGATGCTTTCGCTGACAACTGATGACAAGACCAATGTCTACTTTTCCTCACTTCCTGGACAAGGTGTAATCTACAATGTCATAGTATGGGATCCTCTTTGGAATACTTCTGCTGCATACATACCTGTACATACATATGCCTGCAGCTTTGCTGACTTAGTGGATAACTGCTCTTCTCTCAGTAAGCTGGGATTTGTATGTCCTCATCAACTTTTTGAGCTTGTTGTGCTCCAACATGCTAAATGGTGCTTTTGAGATTTGAGGGTTTGGAAATGTGTGAAAAAGCTCTTTGTTTTACAGCATCTGTATTTTCTTACTTCACAGTGGAGTCTCCTTGATTGAGGAGAAATTCTAGAGTGATAAAATAAGACTAAGGAGAACTACTTGCAATTGAAGTTTTAACTTCATAGTAGTTTAGTATGTGGCTTGCAAATATCTAACGTTCAACTCCCTAGAGCCTGTAGCTTTTTCCAGTTGAATTGGAAGCATAATCTTACATTGCATGTAGGACTATAGATATTGCATGTGAAACTAAGGTAATAAAACATGAACTAGATTAGGATCCAGCCTGACTTTTCTAGCTGTGCTGTTGCTAGCAGGAATTGGTAACCTACAAATATTTTAAAAGGAGATTGTCACCTAAAATAAGCATAAAGATAACGTCAGCAATAGAGGAATGACTATGAAGTCGTGCTAAGATGCAGAGTTTTATAATGATGGAATTTGAGTAGAAAGAAGAAAGCTGCCACTCTCATTATTACTGTTGAAGGGGCAAGAATAATGAGTAGAATATGGTTCATAAAGTAGGATTTGTTCCCATGACTATCATATACTATAAAAGAAGTAACATGTCAAACTCAGCGTTGTCTTATGACAATGTCAGACAAATTATCTAGGCTAAAGCTCTCTATTTTAATTCAGAAAAGTAGAAAAATGTGGTTCATTCTTTCCAAGTAGCTTACACACCCATTAAGAATTTTGATAAGAACAGTGGTAAACCATACTGGGATGCTGATGGTCATTTCTGTTGCATGGAAAATATATTAAAGGGAGTGTGGCAAAGGCTGCAGTGCTAAAGTCCATAGCCCCTGCCTGAGTCACTGCTCCTGTAACCCTGATTATCAAGTGTCCTTTTTTTTTTTTTTAAACAGCTAGTTACAGTTTCTTAACTAATTGTTACGGAAGCTTCAGTCTTCTGATTACCTAACCAGTCTGGAACTACTTTAATATTCTATTGGAGATTCTATCATGTGAACAGGTAGTTCAGGCATTGTGGATCTGCTCATATGGTGTGTCTGAAGGAGCAGCAGCTAAATTATCAGTAGACTTGATGACAGCACCCTTAGTCTTATTGTTGAGACCACTTGGAGGAATGTTCCAGTAACCCTTTCTTTTTCCTTGTAGGCAAACCCTCTACCAAAGTATTCTTCACTATGCTTGCTGTTCTTGGTCTTTTCACTTGTTTTTTAGGACACAGATTCTGGAAAACAGGTACTAAATGTTTTTTGTTTGGTTGGTTTTTTTCCCTTCTCATAAGTTGAAGTTTCATAACTGTAACTTGTAACTTAGAATGGTGGTGTTATTACTATGATTCACTTAATAGTGATTCTGTGCCAATTCCACTGCTTTGCTTTTACAGGATCTTAGCTTTTTAAGTGCAGAGCAGGAAGCTTATGGTATGCAAAGAATAGAAACGTAGACCTAGAGTGCAAGCTGGGTGATATAAATATGTACTTTTTTTACTATTTGTTGTGCTTAAAGGCACCTCTTTCCAAAAAAAGTGCTGTCTTTCCTTTTGTGCTTCTTAGCCAGTGAGCTAATGTTTCTTCCCTGTTGTAACACAAAGATGTCCAAAGATGGACTGAAGTGGGCTTGGTAGGAAGTGAAATGGCAGCATACTAAATGTTTTTCTTTTTCCTTTATTCTTTAGACTTATTCTTCATGGGCTTCATATTTGCAGCATTCTTCTTCTTTATATTGATTACAAGGGTAACTGGCCTTGGTTATGATGGTGAGTAGGCATGTCAGGGTACCCAATCCTCTTCCCAAAGTATTGTTTTTACAAATTCCTTGTTGCTGGCCAACCTTAGGAAGCTTAAGAGGATGATACCTAGGTACTTGAACTGAGCTCTGTTTACCATAACTGAATAAACAGAGTAAATCTTGCTTCCAACATCTAACAGTGATGCAGAATTAATAGCTTCAACCGTACAAAACAAATATGAGCATGTGTCCAAGGAAGATACAGCTTTTTATAAGCTCTGGAAACTTACAATGTACTTACTTCCTACTCCCTTCATAATGGGTGGACCTTAATTTCAGATCACCCTGCTTGTTAGAGTAGTGAGATTTCACTCCTTTTTGTCCTACATCATAGTCATTCTTTTTGATGTGCATGCATTAAGGTGTTGCAACTGCAACTGCCTTGGGAACTCCAGGTACTAATGTACATAGTAGCTAGACTTTCATTCCAGCCCTGTGGCACATCCTCAGTTGCAGGCTGCAGCTGAAATTAAGTGCATGAAGCAAATCCTGATAATCTTGTTTGGCTTATTGCAGACAGTTTTCATTAGGCAGCAATCAAACATGTAAGTAAAGCTACTAAATGTGTTATAGCAGTAACTGAAGTTTTAAGTGTTGGACTTCCCCTTCTGTTTTGCAGTGCGTCTTATTTTGACAGCAGTAGCTGGAATTATTGGAGGGCTTTTGCTGGTTGCAAGCTGGTGGAGATTTGGGTCTGTCCTGCTTTGTATGTATTTTATTGGACTTGTGCTGGGATTTCTCTTTTCATCGGTGGTCTTCTTTACTCCACTAGGTATGCACTGAAATACTCCACTGCAACATTCTAGCTACTGAGTGATATGTTTCTACTGTATTACAGGGACACTGCAAGGCTGCTATCTTATCATAGTGTGGTATTTAACTTCCCCTTTTCAGTGTTGGGAGCAATAGAGATGTACCTAAAGCCTTCTTTCAGGTGTGCTGTAATTAAAACTACTCAGGGAGTCTGTGTGGGTGGGAAAACAAAACTGCTTGTTCTGCAGAGAACTTGCTGAGGCTCTTCTACCTAAACTGCAGGCCCTCTCAGCAGTCTGTGACACCGTATCTGCTCCAGGCATGCACTTGTTGTCTGTCTTGTTCTCTATCCAGAACAAGTCCCAGTAAAAAAAAAAAAAAAAGATATGTAGTCTAACTTGGAGGCTTCAGGCATAAAGTCATTATGAATTAAGAGGAGTTCTTGCTGTTACCTTTCACCATACTACAGTGCAAGGCTCTGGGAGCACTACGCTGTAAGTGGACTGGCATCAGGGTGTTTAGAATGACTAGAGAGAAGCAAACACTTTTAAAGCAAGCTAGGCTGCTGAGCTGGAATCCTGGGACACCACAGCATCAGGCACACTGCTTTCTCTCTTGTGATTTAAAATCCCCAAACTTTTCTACTTTGGATGTTTTGGTGGGACAGTTTTTCATTCTCCAGTCATCTGTGTTTGAGTCAAGCCATAACGTACTGCACGAGCAACATAGATCTGATCAAAAATCTTTATTGTGTGCACAAGATCTACTGTCCCAACTTAGAGTACATGACCTACACTCAGCTGTGGCAGTCTTCTGTTCTTTTGACCTGTGCTTTGTAATGAGCATTTGAGCTCAATGACTAAGCTTTTCCACACTGGACTCTAGACTTCTGAATCTACAGAATCTTGAGAGCTAAAAAGCTTATCCCCAACCACTTACAAAAATGAATGTTTTGCTAAGTAGTAAAATACATATGGAATATGGTATCTTTGCAGGAGATTACAGGGTCTTCCGTGATGATGTTGTGTTCTGGGTGACCTTTTCTTCTGTAGCCGTGATGATTCCAGTGCTTTTTGTTGGCTGTCCAAGAATTGTAAGTACTCTGCACTGTCACCTCAGGAGGAGGGAGGAAAGGGTGTCAGACTTCCTAATGCAAAACATCATCCTGTGGCATATGTGTGATAGATACCACAGCTTCATGAAGCCCAGCACAGGGTGAGCTCTGGAAAGTTCCTGTTCAGCCATGCTTGTATTAAATGGTCCATAAGCAAAGGAATTTTTTTTTTTTTTTTTTTTTTTTTTTGCAGTGCATTGCATCCACTCGCACTTGCATTTAGTCTGCTTGTGTTGTTTGCATGACAGGTCTGTGCAGCCAGTTTCTTGGGAAAGAACTGATAGAAAGTGC
Source organism: Indicator indicator (assembly GCF_027791375.1). Lineage (NCBI taxonomy): Eukaryota > Metazoa > Chordata > Aves > Piciformes > Indicatoridae > Indicator > Indicator indicator. Next base: position 6,975,402 of record NC_072012.1, on the reverse strand, counting down.
TGCTTTGGGGTGGGGAATGAAGAGTGTGTATCAGTCTCCTAAAGTTGCGGGGTTTTTTTCCTTCCTCTCTAGCTGAACATAATGGCCTCTGGAATAGTAGGCTCTTACACAGTGGTTCTAGCTATTGCTTGTTATGTCTACACAAGCCTTTCTTACATCACCTTAGACCTGCTCAGAAGGATTCTCAATGATTACTTCAGCAGAGCTTATACCAATGTGCCTTTTCAAAGAAATGGTGAGTACTGTCTTTAAGATTTCTTTGGAGTGTTTGTTGGGTTTGGTGGTTTGTGGTGTTTTTTTTTTTGTTGTTGTTCTTTTTTTAAAAAAAAAAAAAAGAAAAAAGCTTATTTGAGAAACCACTGCCTCTTTGGTTCCATTGTAAACTGTGAATATTGAGGGTACAAGTGAAAAACAGAGAACACAGTAAGTATGGAGTGAGATTTAATAACCAGATGATAAATTGTAGTCCTCTAAAAGCAATCGTAAAGTCCCTTCCAAATCAAGCCATTCTGTGGCTTTAAAGATCATCTAGTTCCAACCTTCCTGCCGTGGGCCCGGACACCACCCGCTAGACCAGGTTGCTCAAAGCTTCATTCAGCCTGGTTTTCAACACTTCCAAGCATGAGGTGTCCAAAATTTCTCTGGACAACCCATCCCAGTGTCTCGCCATCCTCATTGTAAAGAACTTCTTCCTAGTATCTAATCTAAACCGACCCTGCTCAAGTTAAAAAACATTGCCCCTTGTTCTGTCACCACAGGCCCTTATAAACAATCCCTCTCCATCTTTCTTGTAGGCACCCTTCAGGTACTAAAGGCCCCTGTAAGGTCTCCTCAGAGCCTTCTCTTCTTTAGGCTACCTCAGCCTGTCCTCATAGGAGAAGTGCTCCAGCCCTCTGATGATCTTTGTGGCCCTTCTCTGGACCCTCTCCAAGAGATCCATGTCTTTCTTGAGTTGGGGGCTTCAGAGCTGGATGCAGTGGTAGAGTCTTACAAGAGCAGAGTTAGTGGCAGAATCCCCTCCCTTGACCTGCTTGGCCACACATCTTTTGATGCAGTAGAGGATGCGGTTGACTTTTTTGCCAGCACACATTGCTGGCATATGTCAAGTGCCTCATCAACCAGCTCCCCAACAAGTCCTTTTGTGGTACTGCTCTCAATTTCACTCATCATCCAGCCTATATTTGTGCATGGGATTGTCTTGACCCAGGTGCAGGACCTTGCACTTCGCCTTGTTGAACTTCATGAAGATGCCATGGGCCCACCATTCCTGCCTGTCAGTGTTCCTCTGGGTGGCATCCCTTCTCTCTAGTGTGACTCATAGGTTACTTGTCCCTGTTTTCACACTTTAGTCTTTTTTTTTTTTTTTTTTTGTGCAATTCATAGTGTCCAGGAGTCCCCTGTTCATCCATGCAGGCCTCCTGGCATTCTTGCCCACCTTACTCTTTGTTGAGATGCATTGCTCCTGGGCTTGGAGGAGGTGATCCCTGAACACTATCCAGCTTTATCCCATGGTACCTTACTAAGCAGGTCCCTAGAGTTCAAAATCTGCTGTCCTGAAGTCTGGGTTAGTGAGCTTGCTGTGTATCCTCCTTATTGTCCTAAGCATCCTATATTCAACCATTTCATGGTCACCACAGCCAAGATTGCTTTGAGCTTCACATTGCCCACCAGCTCCTCCTCGTTGGTGAGAACAAGGTCCAGCATAGCACCTTTCATTTTTAGCTCCTGTACCACTTCAAGGAAATTGGAAATTATTATCAATGCATTCTAGGAACCTTCTGCACTGCTGATGCTTTGCTGTATTGTTCACCCAACAGATACCAGTGTGGTTGAAGCCCCCCATGAAGACCATGACTTGTGAATGCAAAGCTGCTCCTATTTGTCTATAGAGGGCCTCATCCACTTGGTCTTCCTTATCAGGTGGTCTGTAGCAGAAGCCCACTGTATCACCTACCTCTGCCTTGCCTTTAACCCTGACCCATAAGCTCTCAGTTCCTTGTCTTTTCTCAGATGGGGTTCTGTGGACTCCATCTGGTCATGGATGTAGAGGGTGACACCATCTCTTCATCTTCCCTGCCCCTCTTTCCTAAAGAGTTTGTATCTATCCTTTCCCACGCTCCAGTCACAGGACCCATCCCACAGTGTCTCAGTGATGCTGATAATGTCATAGCCCTGCAGGGATGCATGTGACTCTTAACTCCTCCTGTTGGTTTTCCATGCTGCGTGCATTAGTACAGAGGCATTTAAATTGAGCCCCTGTTGAAGCTGACTTACTGGCTTGAATTTCATTCTTGTGCCCTGCAGGTTATTTGCTGGCGGTCTGTGATGCTTCTCCAGGCCCAGGGCATCTATAACTGGCACTGGCCTCAGAATGGAACAGTGGAACAGATTGTGGCTCCCTTACTCTTCCAATTCGAGCTTAAAGCCCTCCTTACTGAGCAGACTCAAATATACCAGCTTTGCACAAGGTGTTATGTGACTTAAAGCCCTGCGTTCTCAGGCCTGGACTCCCACCTTGCTGATAAGTTTGCAGGGTGGGCAGTCAAAAGGCCTAGTCGAGTGACTGAACAGGTTCATGTCAACTCCATGTGCATTCTTGCCTTTGCAGGGAGTTGTTCTAGGCCCACAGAGAGAATACTTTCTGTCACTGAAGTTGTTCAGTGTTTGTACTTGGGAAGGGATGTTCTCCTTTAACATACAATCTGTCCATTTCTCTTTTTTCAGACTTCATTATCTTGTCAGTGTGGACAATGCTGGCCCTCAGTGGAGTAACTGTGCAGCTTCGCCAAGAGAGAAGCAAGGTGCCCTTCCCACCACACCCCTATCTCACCTGGAAGCGGGAAAGGGAGCGCAGAAGCACCAATGTCTTGGACCCTAGCCATCATATTCCTCCCCTAAGAGAGAGGATCAGTAACAAGCTGCTGCATATCAAAGAGTTTTTTCACAAAGAGCAGCCAGCTGGGGAGAGAACTCCATTACTTCTGTAACCTGCCAAATAACTGGTGGGAACAGAGAGCAAGAATCTAGAAATGGTGAGATGAGTGATCATCAGTAAACCAGCCAGTGGTGCAGGATTTCCCACTGCCAAATTGCACTGCTTTAATGTGAGGATCACATTTACCCAACCTGGAAGAGAAGTTCCCAGTCTGCTACACTCTATGCTCTTTTGTGACTTTTTCCTCAGCGGCCCACTCAGTCTGCTGCAACACATGTGCCTAGCTGCAGAAACTTGTACTCGTGGTCATGTACAGGTATTTATCGTTGGTCATCTTGCTGTTCGGTTGTGTGAGGTACAGACCAGCTGTTTAAAAAGCCATGTGTACAACGCTGGTTCCTTCCCTCACAGTGTGGAAACTGCTGCTGAAATACAGCTCACCTTTGGGAGCAAGTCCGTCAAATTGTGAGGTGTGAGACAAGGGTCATACACAGGAGTTCTTGTAGGAACTGAAGTATCACCTTCTAACGTAGGTACAAAATGTGTGGCTGCAGACAAAACTGTTTCCAAGAAGTATTACTGAACCTTGCAAGCTACGCTTAAGCGACTTGAATTTAAACTGCACTGAATTAACCGTTTTAAGTATGCACGGTGTGTCTCAGGAATTGGACCTGATCCAAAACAAGAAGACTTTTTCCCTTGCTTTTGGATGGTTCTGTAGCAAGCTTGTCATCTGGTCTCTGTGCAGAAATGACTGCTAAGAGAGCACTATAGGTTTGCCTCCTTGTTTGCTTTCTGAACAGCCTGTGTCTTGTTTCTGCTCTGGTATAATCTTTCTTTTGATGGTGCTGTCATAGAAGAACTAAATAAGCTCTGTGTAGGCAATGGCAAGTTGTTTGTTTTTTCTGCTGGAATTGGTTGAAAAACTAACAATTTTTAATCAATCTGTCTTTCAAGTTTGCCTTTTAAGGAGTGAAAACAGCATCCAGCTAGCAAAATACTGACTTTGTTTGCTGAATGAACGTGTTTCTTACCAGTTTGGATTGCATGTGCCCAAAGCATTATGTAGTTGTAAAAACAGATAAGGGACTGCTTCTGTGTTAAGTAGAGGATTGTGATCAACTGTGATGGCTTTATTGTTTCCTTAAAAGTGAATCAAACAGCCATATTCAAAATGCAAACTGGAGCATGGTGGGTTTGGCTCACGTAAACACACAAGCGGTCCTGAGGCTGTCCATGGTTTTACATACCCCTGCCCTCATGGCAGATCGTGGTCTTCATATAAGTGCTTACACACTCACACAATGATGGTTGAAGTCTAGATGCAGGTTATGGTGACTCACTCATTCTTCTCATTATCTCTATACCTCCAGTGTGAGCAGCTAAGTGCAGAGTCCTTCCTGCCTGAAGATGAATGGCTGTTCTGCTACCTGAGTGAAACTACCTTAGTGGTGGAAACTTAAGTTCTTGGGCACCACTTCAAATTCTTGGTAGTAAGTAGGTAAGAAACGACTCTTTGTAAGGAAACTGGCAAAATAACTTTCTCTGGGAATTTAGTCAAAAGTTAAACCACGTTGACAATATGAAGGAATTAATGGCTTTGAAATGATTCACTGGCCATTTTTCTTTTAAGGAGTGAAGGCCTAGTGACCTATTGTTTGAGGGGACTAGGCTTATCTGATGTTTAGAGGAACAAATCCCACAGTGCTAGAACCTCTGTTTCAAACAGCAAAGTCAGTCTGAAATCTGTCAGTTTGGGTTGTGCATTGTTGTGCTGTTGTGTGGCACATGGGGGTGCCTGAGAAGGTGTTTCCTGGGCTGCTGGCTGCCTGTTCTGACCGCACCGTGTTCAATGGCAAGTAGCAAACACTTCTTGGTGTACAAATGCTCTTAAACATGTTTACTTTAGGGGTTGGAACATTTTATTGTAACTGCTGTGATTAACATTGTGGAAGAAACAAGTTGAACTCTAATTTTCTATATCTTTTATAATAAAGACATCTTTTGAAAGAGTACTGGAACTAAAAAGGTCTCTTTGAATTCAGTGATGCTTAGAAAACTTAGCTTCTGTCTTGGTGATGTAGACATAGTGGATTTTGCAACATTTTAGCCCCTCTGAGGGTGAATGTGAGCTTAGCCAACCTGTTGTAAGACCTTACTGTAGTTGCAGTGGCACCCAGAGGCTGAGTGAAAATAGCGAGGAAGCGCACGGACCAAAGAGGCTGCGGCACTACTTTTTATAGCTTCATTAAATGAGGTTCTAGGGAACAAAGAAATGGTTGTCATCTACTTCTTGACTAGAAAATAGTCTGAAATTCTGTAGAGTCTATGGCAGAAGTGGGCTTTCAACTTCTTTTTTTTTTTTTTTTTTCCCCCATGAGATCCTGACCTGCAGATTTTTTTTTTTTGTCTTTTTTTTCCCCACACTAAGAGATGGTATGGCCATTTTCCTCCGTGTTCTGCAAGCCATACTGAGTAACGGTGGTAATAACCAAACACACTGATCCACAGGAATGCTGAAGGGGTAACTGTCAAGGATTTTTGTGTGTGTGAGGCAGCTGCAAAAGGAAAACTGGATGCTGTTGTGCTTTGTCTCTGTTCCAGCTGCAGAATCTCACTGGAAGCATTCACTGCCTTGCTGCATTAACTGGACTACCTTAGAGTTTTGCTAACTTAAAAGTTATGCTGTCTGATGCTCCTAGGGAATCTGAATCCAAACTGTTACAGGTGGTGATTTCCCTGTAAAATTGAGGGTTTGAAACTCCAAGTGGAAGCTTTCTGCACTATGATGATGATTTACTTCCTGCTACTGTAAAGAATTATCCTGCTACAATGGTTCCAGTACACATCTTTCACTGAGTTTTCTGCATTCTTTGCTGCACTGTAAGAGTGCTGCAATGATAAAAATTGTGGCATTTGTCTTAGCTGTTGGTAGAGCTTTTCTAGATGTAGTACTTGAGCTGGGCTATTGATTTCACCCCCAACACTGGTATGCTCATCTCTAGTGAGCCTGGTTTTAACCACTTCCCCCTGTGAACCTAGTTTAAAGTCCTCTTAATGAGCCCCACCAACTCAAGAATCCTTTTCCCCCCTTTGTGATAGCTGGACTCCATCTATTGCCAGTAGGTGTGGTTTGCTGTGCCTTTCAGTATTCATCCCTGCCACTGAAGGGATCGATGAAAACACTCCCTGTGCTCCTGATCCTTCAACCAGTCACTCCAGTCCCCTGAAGTCCCTTTTGATTGCATTTGGACTTTGCAACCTCTTTGCTGCCAACCTGCATAACCAATAGTGGGCACAGGTCAGAGGACAATAGATGACCAGGGAGTTTCCTGGTGACATCTCTAGCCCAGGCCCCAGGGAGGCAGCAGACTTCCCTATGGGATGGAACTGGTTGGCAAATTTGGTCCTCTGTTCCCATCAGAAGGGAATTGCTTATGATAGCCTCCTTGTTCTTAACAGAGGCAGTCATAATGTGTAGGGCTGACTGACTCACCCAAGGCAACCCCCTGGAAGGATCTTTATGTACATCCGCAAGCATGTACATCATCTCAAATTGTGCCGGGGTGGTATAGGCTAGATATTAGGAGGAAGTTCTTCACAGAGAGGGTGATTGCCCATCGGAATGGGCTGCCCAGGGAGGTGGTGGAGTCGTCATTGCTGGAGATGGTTAAGAGAAGACTGGATGAGGCACTTAGTGCCATGGTCTAGTTGATTGCTTATGGCTGGGTGATTAGTTGGACTGGATGATCTTGGAGGTCTCTTCAAACCTGGTTGATTCTATGATCATCCTTTGCCCCTTCCATACGTTTTAGAGTTTGTGTTGCATAAGGGCAACTGGGAAGTTGAGGGTTAGCAGGAGGGGATTGTTGTACTCTACAGGCTGCTAACAGTCTGTAATTTGGTAAGATAAAAATAGGAGCAACCTAACCTTAAATTTCACTGCAGTTCCTGCTGCAAAGAGCTGTTCAAATTCAGAGCCAGCACATTTTTCTCCAACGGATCAACAAGGGCAGAAACCAGAAGCAAAGAGGAGGAAAGGCTCTAGCTCAGCAGCACAGCAATGACTGCGCTTGATGCCAGAGGTTGCTGGGGCACACAGGACAGCCTCGACTGATGAACAGGACCAAGAGTAGGCACAGACACAGTCGGGAGAGGTGGCAGGAGGGGTACGGCACCAGCTCGTCTAAAGAGGCCATGCTGGAAAGCAACAAGCCTCGGCACTGGGCGCTCGCTCCATGCCAGCGCCAGGTTCTGCCGCTGCCCTTCGCACACCAGCTCTCAAACCAACCGCTCAGCCCGACCGCTGCCAGCCAATCACAGCGTGCTCCTTGCCCTGACGCTTTCTCATTGGCTCTGTTCGCTGCCCGGCTGAAGCCAGCCCGGCGTCATGACTGCTAAGGGCACCGCTTCTCTGCTCCAGTCGCCGGCGCGCGGCCGGGCGGGGGCGCCAGTGGCCGCACGCTGAAGCGTATCAGCGTCGTGACTGCCGGCTGCTGCCTTCAGTCCGTGTTGCTCACCGGCAGAGCCGGGCGGACCCTGCTGGGAGGCAGTGAGCTGGGAAGCGCTTTTGGCAGGGCTCCTGTGTCTCAGCTTCTCCGTGCTGGCCTTGCCGCTCCCCTCGGGTTCCCTGATGAGCTGGGTTTGGGGGCCAGAGGGGAGGGGACCAGACAATGGACGTGTGTCCCCTGCTCAGTCACTTTCCCACTAAGCCCTCTTCACAGACATCTCTCGCAGCCCGCAGGTGGGGACCCGCCAGGACTCAAGCTAGGTCGCTGTACAGCTAGGTAGCCAGCCAGCGAGCCCGCTATACAGCTGTAACCAGCGGGCGAGGTAGTTGTACAGTGAAATGGCTGGGCAGCAAGGTATCTGTAGTCAGTGGACGCTCCCTGTGCAGCCGTATAGCTAGGTAGCCGTACAGCTAGGCTGGAAGCCTGGCTTATGTAGGGCCAGTAGTGGAAAGCCCCATGTCCTGTGTTTAGGCTGCTCAGGGCTCCTGCCTTCCCCCCGTTTTGCCTACCTTTTACTCAGAAGAAGAGGCCAAATATTTCACAAGAGACCAGTTTAGCATTAATATAAGAAGCATCTTTGAAAATTGTGTTGCTTATATAATTCAGAACAGGGCTTTATGTGCTAAAATCCTGTGCTGTTCTCTGGATTTACTCATATGCCCACATAGACTTAGACTGGGTACAGACCAAGCAGAGTACTTAACAAAACATTAATTTGATGACAAAATACTTACAGTTTTGTTTGTATTCTTTGGGATTTTTCTGCCACACTGGCAATTCTTTAGTTCCAGGTTTGTTGTCCATGGTATGTCCACCATGTCCATTCCAGTCTTGGTGTAGAAACACACAAAGCACTGAGTGTCAAACACAATTACAATGAACTGAAATGAGTAATGTAAAAGGCAAGCCCAAGTATTCTCATCTAATTATGTGCCATGTTTCTTTCAGCAGCTCCTAGATTATGTGGACATACTTCTGACCAGGCACAGGAGAGGGAAACATCTTGGAGCATACCTGGAAGCAAAAGTTTTCAAGTCTGCCTTAAGAATTGACAGTTATTAAAATAATATAAAGAGGTACTACTGTTCCTTACACCAAGTACAGTAATTTAGTCATCCCTTGGTTTCTTTGCTAAAACCATGCTATTCCAGTGCACTGCGTGGCATTAAATGAGAGTGGGTACTGGCAATGGGATGCTGTAGTCTGGCTGCAATGGATTCCTAATTTCAAGCACAATGAGTAATTCTTATTACAGCTTTTTCTTACTTTGAGTCTTTGGCACTCAAAGATTCTAAGGTACAAACCTTAGAATCACAGGCAGGAACCGAGGGCATATATTCCAGCTCATGGGCTGTCTTCCTCAGCAGCTGACCCTCCCCCCATAAGCAGCAGAGGAGTTAAACCGGGCGGTATCTGAGGTGCATACTGACCTGCGGGATCAAAACAAAGCTAATGGCAAGTGACAACCCGCTCTTCTGCAGCTCAAGCTGCAGCATCCCCATAGCAACTTGGCCAAAATGAAACTCTCTTCACCCATGTGTCTCCCCAGTTGCAGGAAGCTCTTGCTGAGTGCTCCAAAAAGCAAATGAACCTGACAGCAGATATGCTTTCTTGTTACCACAAGCAAATGATAACTAATCCTTATTTTTAATGGAAGTTCCAATTATGCTTCACTTACACAAATTGGCCTTTTTGTATCATGAGGTTGGACACAAGGCAGATGAAGTGCCTTTGAACAAGGATATTAATTTGGAGAAAGTCTGGCTTTGTTTCACTGCAATCTGAAGAGCACAATAACAGTATGCAAAATGCTCAATATGATTCACTAACTGCATCTATATGGAAAGTCATGTTGTCTGCTAAAATCTTAAGAGATAGATGAGTAGTTTAAGGTTCTTCCTAGGAGCCTTAGAGCTTCCTAGGAGCCTTAGCCAGCTGGCTGGTACTTGGACTGCAGCTGTCTGCTTCATTTGTGCACTTGATGTGATAGCATTTTAACCTACAACTGTTGATCCAGAAACTCTGGAATGAGATGTTTTGAGCCTCACCTTAATGTTACGCTGAATAATTACTCACATCAAAGAAGCAAGATTATGGGCCCCCCTTTTTTTTTTTCTGTCTTTGATACTAAGCCATAATATGAAATACAAAAGTTGCCTTGTAACCCAGACTGAAATATTCAGAAGTAACAGTCTCTGTTTTCTGTGTGAAGAAAAAAATGCTGTTTGTCTTTCTTCAGTGCAAAGACCTACTACTGATGTGAATTTTGACAGGTCCTCCACCTGGGTCATAGCACCCTCGTGGTAAGCTACAGATTTGGGCATGTGGGATTAGAAAGCTGCGACTCAGAGAGGGACCCTGGGGTTCTGGTTGACAGTCGTCTGAACATGAGTCAGCAGCGTGCCCAGCTGGCCAAGAAAGCCAATGGCATCCTGGCTTGGATTAGAAACACTGTGGCCAGCAGGGACAGGGAGGTGATCATCCCCCTGTACTGGTGAGGCCACACCTTCAGTGTTGTCTTCAGTTCTGGGCCCCTCACTACAAGAGGGGGCATTGAGGGGCTGGAGCATGTTCAGAGAAGGGCAGCAAAGCTGGTGATGGGCCTGGAGCAAATGGCCTGTGGGAAGTGTCTGAGGGAGCTGGGGTTGTTCAGTCTGGAGAAGAGGAGGCTGAGGGGAGACCTCATTGCTCTCTATAACTCCCTGAAGGGAGGTTAGAGTGAGGAGGAGGCAGTCTCTTCTCCTTGGTGTCAAGCAACAGGAATGGTTTCAAGCTGCCCCAGGGAGGTTCAGGCTGGATGTTAGGAAATATTTCTTCACTGAAAGGGTTCTCAAACATTGGAATGGTCTGCCCAGGGCAGTGGTGGAGTCATCATTCCTGAAGGTGTTTAAGCAGTTTGTGGACCTGGCACTTATGGACATGGTTTAGTGTTGACCCTTCAGTGCTGGGCTGAAGGTTGGACTGGATGATCTTGGAGGTGTCTTCCAACCAGCTGTTTTCTGTGATTTGCAGGCCGTGCTGATCCATGTCCAAGCAGAAGCTGCGCAGCTATAGTTAAGATGAAGTTCACCCTCACATACATGTACCCTGCTAAGAGAATTGCAACCTTTCAGGTTCAGTGCCATGCTGCCATGGTGCAGGACAGCCTGCAGGCTCAGAGCAGAAGTAAGTTTGCGTATGCCGGCACAAGAACACACAAAAAGGTGCCTGTGGCTCCAGATCTCCTCTCACCTACATGAATGGTCATTTTAGGTTTTAGGAAGATTGGAACAGGAATATTTGCATCCAGCATCTTACTATAATAGCCCTTACAGTTAAACTGCGATCCGATCTTTTTGGGGGTGATCTATGGAAATTATTAATTAATATGCCACATTATTTAATATAAAAAATACCACTTTTATCGGAGTTGTAGGCTACAAGTAGTCCAGGAAGTTCAATACCATTCTGCACTCGTTAAACCTGGATATGTTGTGGTACATGCTAAACATTGAAAAGATGTTCACGTGCCTTTCTCGGGGAAATGACTTGTTTTCCCTGATGGGTTGTTGTGATTACTTAGAAAGTGCATAATCTGAGGTGGTGATGCCTGTCTTTTCTCCTGAATGATTAGAAACCTTTCCTGTCAGTAACTATTTAGAATATAGTTTGTCTTCCATTGCTTTCAGTTCCCAAAGCAATTACACCAGAAAGACTTAGAACTGGACTTGTGTGATTTTCTTTTAAACTGATGCAGTTTTATCACTGGAAACCTGCTATTGATGCATATACGGGATCTGTGGCTGCCTAATCTGCCAGAACTGTTGTTGTTGGTTTTTTTTTTTTTCCCCAATGATATTGAAAACTGTCTCTGCTAGCAGAGGGTGATACTGCTGTACCAAAGTCAGTATGAATAACGTGGTGTGAATTCTGATTTTAGCAAGATCTAAGAAACAGATACAAGTTTAGTTCAGAAGTCATCCCGGCTTCCCATTGCTCTCTGCTCTTGGTTCTGATTTCTGTACCCGACTGATGGTTCTGGATTCTCTTCAGCCCTTATATACAGAGGTTATGGAATATGCATCCATGAAGTGGGAAATATCTTCTTCAGTTATAGTGGTGCCTGGATTGGATAACTGTGTGTTTGTAATTATGTCATCTGAGTTTATTTGGGAAATCATCTCCAAGGCATGCATGGCCACACAATACAGTGCAGTTCCCCTAAATATAAAGGGCAACACTAATTAATGTTTATATTTATATATTTATATTAGAATATATTTATATATGAGCTAAATAATTGTATCTAGCAGACACATAAATATACAACTAAAAGCCAATGGAAAAAAAAAATCAGTCTCTCTAATTTTTGCTTACATCCTTAGGGGATAAATCAAAACACAATAAAGTAACAGAAAGAACAGAAAGAGCATATTTGGTAGGTGGGTCAAGCAACTTAGAGAAACATTTACTTTTTTTTTAAGTAACTCAAATTGATTTAAAAGAGTTGAGGATGCAAGGGGAAAAAGAGAGAAAATCCAGAGTATGTAGAGGAGACAACTAAATGGTCTAGTCTCACCTCTTCTAGAACTATCCCATGGAAGGGAAGTGGCATTTGACTTAGCTGTGTTTCACAAAAACCTGTCTGGTAGCAAGGCATCCAGCCTGGTCCATAGTGTATAATTCAGATGGACCTAAATTCACTTCTCTGGTAATACGAATTAGGAGAGTGATTCTGGAAAGAGCAAGTATTGGTAACTGGACTGACAGCCTAGATGGTTTTTCAAGAGGGGTGCTGGGTCTGGGGAGAGACTCCTGTTCTGCTTTGCTGCACTGACTCTGAAGTGCAGGACTGGATTTTAATTTCTATTTGGTTTAGGTATCCAACTCTAAAATTCTCCAACTCCAACAAAACCCAACAAAACAAAACAACCCAGATCAATCTCTTCCAGAAAACCACAGCAATGAAGTCAGTAAGTATCTCTCTAGGAAAGGCAGATGCTAATGTGCTGTGCGTTAAGAGTCTTCTTAAGATAACTTTCACACATAATAAACCTATAGATCAGTTTTAAAGTCAGTATTCAGCATCCAGGTCTTTCTTTTTTTCCATACATAGATCAATGTCCTTCTCTTCTCTCTTCCCTCTTTCAGAACAGACCTCTGAAAAGATTAGTTGTGTTTCCATAGTAATCTGAAGAACTGAGTAATTCAAAAGGGGAATGTCTGTCTGAGAATTAAATAGCTTATTCATCAGCAAGACACTACGCCTATGTGTTAAGACACAGCCCTAGACTATCCTCAGTTATTCTCAAACTTTCTTGATGTTTCTCAAGTAACAGTTCAAACTTTCAGGGCTTGACACTTCAAGAGGCCTTACCACCACACTGCTCAGAAATATTTGCAAATATGCAAAATTATCATAGAATCATAGAACAGCTTAGGCTGGAAGAGACCTTAGAGATCATCTAACTGAACCTCCCTGCCATGGGCACAGACACCTCTCAACTAGACCAGGTTACTCAAGGCTCCATCCAACCTGGCCTGGAACATCTCCAGGGAGAAACTCTGAACAATTCATTCCAGAGTCTTGCCACCCTCGTAGTGAAGAATTTCTTCCTAAGATCCAATCTAAACTTATTCCCCTTCAATTTAAATCCATTTTCCCTTGTCCTATTGGTGGACACTCTTGTAAAAAGTCCTTCTCCAGCCTTTCTGTAGGTTCCCTTCAGGTATTGGAAGGCAGTTATAAGGTCCCCCTGGAGTCTTCTCTTCTCCAGGCTGAACAATCCTGGTTCCCTTAGCCTATCCTCATAGCAGAGGTGCTCCAGCCCCTGGATCATCTTTGTGGCTCTCCTCTGGATCTATGTCCCTCTTATGGTGAGGACACCAGAACTAGATGCACACAATGAGAAGAAAGTAATTTAGGAAAAAAAAAATAGGTGTAATGTAGAAAGAATAGGCTCAGCTTCCATTTCAGCAGATGTGTGGTGCTGAAGATAAAGGAGGATTGTTTCCCCGGAGTGCTGAGATCACCTGCCATTTGGTTCAATATTTGCATGTATTTTGGCAGAGTTTGGGGAGGGGGCTGGAGGTTTCTATTCATGGCAAAATCTGAACATCTACCCTGAGCATGTCATTCTGAGCACTCCATCAGGTCTCAGCCTTCACTGCACTTGGCTGAATGCATTCAATTTGGGCTGGTTGCAGCAACTAAATGCCACAGGCCTGTGACATTTCTTTTAAAATGCTGGCTCCCAGGAGCACAAATGAAGGACTCGTGGCAAACCCAGGCTGCCTTTTGTAAAAGCTGAATTAACTGCTGATAAAGGTGGGTAATTTTGACCTTTCCCTTCTAAATGTGTCTTTCAGAGTTACCTTTTGATAACTTTTGATATCATTCAAGTGGCAAAAGAAAGACAAAACAAAAGAATGAGAGGAAAGACAGAAAGTTAGAGCAAGCTGAGACATCCTGAGGTGTTCTGGGACAGTGATGAATACATACTCCCGTATCACTTGAGGTGTTGCAATTTTAGCTGGCCAAGTCAGTGCCAAACACAAGGAATGGATGAAACATGCTGGGAGCAAAAGTATATCACAGATGGGAGGAGGAACCATGCTTTTGCCTGCCCCTTCTCTGTTCTCCAGTTTGTGAGTACCCTTCCTGCACTTCTAAGAAGGCAGCAACACTTTTCAAGGCTGTTTCTAGTTCCCAGGCTTATGGTTCCAGGCTGGCAGACCTTTCTCTGTTATCATTTTTTCAGCAAACCATTTTTTCTGTTTAGTAATTTTCACCTTCTAACCAGGATGCCTTGCTGGCTTCTTGTCTTTCTCTCTATTGCATTTGTCTGCTAGGCGTATGTGTCTGGCTGTTTGCTTTGTGGCTTTCCCCTTATCATCCCATTTGACAAGGTCCTGTATCAGATAATCTTACTGAAATAAACATGATTATATCCACATATCCTTATCAAGCAGTGTGAATGACTCCCATCGCTGCCTACTATAGTGGCTAATTGTTAGGTTTGGATCTCTGTGCCCTCTTGCTTGTGACTTCCTCTTATCAGGAAGGTCCTTGACTAGGCACTCTTCAAAGTTCAGACACTCTCTCCTTCAGCATACCCTTATGATAATAATTAGAATCTTGCTGAGCAATGTCGCCGTTAGCAGACAGCAAAGGGAACTGGTGTGACACCCAACACATTCTATGGTAGTAGCAGGACTTTGAACTTAGAATCATAGAATCATAGAATCAAGAAGGCTGGAAGAGACCTCAAAGATCATCGAGTCCAACCTGTCACCCTAAACCTCATGACTATCTAAACCATGGCACCAAGTGCCACGTCCAATCCCCTCTTGAACACCTCCAGGGATGGTGACTCCACCACCTCCCTGGGCAGCCCATTCCAATGGCCAACCACTCTCTTTGGGAAGAACTTTCTCCTCACCTCCAGCCTAAACCTCCCCTGGCGCAGCTTGAGACTGTGTCCTCTTGTTCTGCTGCTGGTTGCCTGGGAGACACAACATCTCACTAGAAACCAACATGGAGACTTAAAAATGCAAATATTGCATTGAAACTACCAAGTGCCTTAAAGACTGTGAGCTGCTGCATCCTCTATCAGCTGCATTTGGGAGATAGCATAGTTGCTAACTCCTGCAAACAAAGAATCCCAATAATCCCAGCTAGAGAATTCAAACCCATTCAAAATCCTCCCCTCTTAGGAAGGGACACAGCCTGGTGATACTTCATAGACAGCATAAAGACAGTCTGGTAATACAGTGCACACATACCTATTGATCAGTCTGTTGGCAGTATGGAAAGCTTAGCACAGGGGTGTGAAATTTAAAGGGGCAAGACGAGGAATACCAGCATGGCAGTCACAAAGGTGTCCTACAGGAACTGTATGCAGCTCAACAGCGACAGCCAGTGCTGGATCTAACTGTCTTTTCTTGTCTCCTTACATCTTGGCCTAATGCAGTTGCTGATGTCTCCCTTGCCTTGTCCTGAGTTTGTCTTCCTGCTGGTTGTTTCTTTTCTGTCTGTGTTGTTTTGTTTTGTTTTTTTTTTAAACACAGAAAGCTCAAACATGCCATAGACAGCCACTGTGACCCCTGTCAGACAAGATACCTGTTATGTTTGAAAGTAAATCTAAGCAGAGACTGGTAAGACATCTGCAGCTGTAATCATCAAGCAGAACAGATTTAACTGATAGCACTGAATGATACTAATATAGTCAAAAGTGTGAAGTTTCAAACCCACCACTGTTTTCCTCCATTTACCTGTCAGTAGTTATGATAGTGAACATGGAGTGGGACAGGGCCCAGTAGAGAGGGCAAAACATCCTCTTTTCTTTGCATTAAAAAAATGGAGCCCCAGATCTGTCCAGCAGTGTCCATACTCTCACCTCTCACATGCACCTGTGCTCACCCCCACCATGAGCAACACAGCATAGCTTCCTCTCTCCATACTCCCTTCTTCAGAAAGTGTTTCCTCTGTGGGGTAAGGCAGCGTTAATTCAGCCTGTAGAAACAGCAGAAAGCAGAACAATTGCAGTCAACAGAGCAGCATACAGCAAGGATGAAGAGACACCTGCTGCCTTTGTGCTAATCAACATTTCAAATTTATCATGTCTCAAACTAATTTCCAGTCGAAAAGCAATCATTTTTCAAGGACCTGATACAAATCACACATAGAAATTAGACATAGCTTGGATTGTCAGTAATTATTCTGATCAAAATGGTTATTTATTTATATATATATATATATTTATATTTATTTATAACATGGATTTAGGAAGGGCAGGTCCTGCCTCACCAACCTGATCTCCTTCTATGATCAGGTGACCCGCCTGGTGGACGTGGGAAAGGCTGTGGATGTAGTCTACCTGGACTTCAGCAAGGCCTTTGACACTGTCCCCCACAGCAAACTCCTGGCCAAGCTGTCAGCCTGTGGCTTGGACAGCAGCACTCTGCGCTGGGTTAGGAGCTGGCTGGAGGGCCGAGCCCAGAGAGTGGTGGTGAATGGTGCCACATCCAGCTGGCAGCCTGTCACTAGTGGTGTCCCCCAGGGATCAGTGCTGGGCCCCATCCTGTTCAATATCTTTATTGATGATCTGGATAAGGGGATTGAGTCCATCATCAGTAAATTTGCAGATGACACCAAGCTGGGAGCAGGTGTTGATCTGTTAGAAGGTAGAAGGGCTCTGCAGAGGGACCTTGCCAGGCTGGACAGATGGGCAGAGTCCAACATGATGGCATTCAACAAGTCCAAGTGCCGGGTGCTGCATTTTGGCCACAACAATCCCATGCAGAGCTACAGGCTGGGGTCAGAGTGGCTGGAGAGCAGCCAGGTGGAAAGGGACCTGGGGGTACTGGTTGACAGGCGCCTGAACATGAGCCAGCAGTGTGTCCAGGTGGCCAAGAGAGCCAATGGCATCCTGGCCTGCATCAGAAATAGTGTGGCCAGCAGGAGCAGGGAGGTCATTGTACCCCTGTACACAGCACTGGTTAGGCCACACCTTGAGTACTGTGTCCAGTTCTGGGCCCCTCAGTTTAGGAAAGATGTTGAATTGCTGGAGCATGTCCAGAGAAGGGCAACGAGGCTGGGGAGAGGCCTTGAGCACAAGCCCTATGAGGAGAGGCTGAGGGAGCTGGGACTGTTTAGCCTGGAGAAGAGGAGGCTCAGGGGAGACCTCATTGCTGTCTACAACTACCTGAAGGGAGGTTGTAGCCAGGAGGGGGTTGGTCTCTTCTGCCAGGCAACCAGCAGCAGAACAAGAGGACACAGTCTCAAGCTGTGCCAGGGGAGGTTTAGGCTGGAGGTGAGGAGAAAGTTCTTCACAGAGAGAGTGGTTGGCCATTGGAATGGGCTGCCCAGGGAGGTGGTGGAGTCACCATCCCTGGAGGTGTTCAAGAGGGGATTGGACGTGGCACTTGGTGCCATGGTTTAGATAGTCATGAGGTTTAGGGTGACAGGTTGGACTCGATGATCTTTGAGGTCTCTTCCAGCCTTCTTGATTCTATGATTCTATGATTCTATGATTTGTGGCAGTTGCAAGTTTGATGAAATAAATTCATTTCAGTAAACTTTTTTTTAAATAAAACCAAAGGGCATTCTCTTGGCAATTCCTGGGCCAAGTACCTAACCTTATGTTTGAATATCATCTCATTGGCACAGTAGGACTTAGGGAATGCCTCTGCTGTGGTTGCTGAGGTAAGCACAGAAATGCTCACACTAACTCTGAACTAGCAGGGATAGAGGATGGTCAGTGCAGTTGATAGGACAGCCATTGATACAGCACAGTCAGGTAAAGTAGCACAGCATAGCTGTGAGTTCAGCTCCTCCTTCCCTCTCCGTTCGAATAAATCTTGATCCAGTCTTGGAGATAACTCTCTCAGTCCTGTGACAGCTGCAGAGGGCTCAGAGAGGACTAATTTGGGCTCATCAGTAGAAAATACTTGAAGAAAAGTGTTCATCATTCCTCAGTCATCACTGGGAGAGAACAAGCACAGAACTATTAATTTGGAATTCCCCTAAAAATGTGTGTCCTCTCCCTGAGGAAAACCCTAATCTCAGCAAATTACTGTGCGGCGGTACAAGTACATGTGGCTGGCATGTTCAGTCTGTCTAGAGCTAGTGCTCTAGATATGGTGCTCGTGTGCTTTGAGCTCTTGAAGGTAGTTCTAGCAGCAAACCAGCCCAAGAGCTCAAGTCATCATCTGAGATCTCCTGAGCACACCTCCTGGGAACTTAGGTGGGCATTTTCAGTGCTCTGGTTGGACTTGAACACTCCTGACTTCCCATTGATCACATAGCAAGAGAGGAACACTAGCTTGTGAATGGGACGCCCGTGCTTCCACCCTGAGATACATTCCTGATCCTCTCTATGTGACCCAGGGAAAACAGTGTCCCTTAGGAGTAGGGCAATAGAGGAGAGAGAAAGGTCCTCCCTTACCTGCTGAAGGACACCTAAGTGACTAGTGAAGTGCCAGTTGCTTTTCCTGGCTGAGGGAACCCAATAAAACAGTCACACAGAGTTCATCCTTTGATATGAGTATACATCACTGCCACACTCCTCTGAATACTGTTTACCAGTACTATGAAAGCAGGTGGTAAGTAGTGAAAGACCTTTATGGGTTTAGAAGGCTGAACTTGTGTTGCTGGAGGAATTCGGATAGTTCCTCCAAGAGGAATAATCTCAAAATTGCTTAACACTCATGAGAAGGCACTGGTATTCAATTGCATGAGGTTTCCATGCATGCCAAAAAGATATGCAGTCTCATTAATCTACTAATTGTGAGCAATTTTTCTTTCACTTCTAATATTCTCAGGCCCGGGGAGTGAGCGCCAAGGGGAATATAGGACAGGTTGACTACAGAGTTGTTATTTCCTCTGAAATAATGCTCATCTGTCTGTCAGGAATTCTTGAAACAACTGCAATAAATCTTGAATTTTTAATATGGTTCACAAGTTCAGAGACAGAAAAAATGGTGCTCAGACAGTGGGGACTGCAGTAGTTGTCTATGATGTCAGGGCACACATGTACCTGTAAAAGGAAATCAAATGGGAAACTGCATTGAAAAAAGAGTGATCAAATATGGTCAGAAGAAAAAGAATGACTGCTAGAAAGCAAAACAAGATGGCTCAGTAGAAATGGGTATGAAAGGGCTAGGAGAGAGAAATTAGTTCTCTGCCTGATTCCTTATTGTTCTGCATAAAAGCCAAATACAAGTGTCTGTGTTTGCCACCACCATGCAGGTAAATAGTATCTAAAGAGTGTAACAGGCTGTTTCACTGTTCAGATGGCCCAGTTTCCTGCAGAATTCTTGGCTCTAAACACACCAAATGAGGCATGACTCCAAGGGGGCTACAGATTGTTTTGGATGGCCTTGCTGCCCAGAGATCACTGACTGGGAATTGATGGTTGGGGTTGAAATCTTCATCATGGTCCCTTCAGCCTCAGGCACTATTGCTAAAAAGGGCTTACTCTGAGATGGTGGAGTGCACCAGATCTGATGGTACTTAATAATAAGCAGCAACAATGCCAACACACCTCCATGAGAGTCTTACTGTGGAGAGGTAGTCCTTGCAGGGCACAGTTGCATCTTTGGCTGCCAGTGATTAATTAGAGATCGGCAAAGTCAGCCTGAAGCCGATACGGAAGAGCTTGGCACACAAACCCTACGAGTCTTATGAGGAGTGGCTGAGGGAAGTGGGTTTGTTTAGTATGGAGGAGGTTGAGGGGAGACGTTATTGCTCTCTACAACCCCCTGAAAGGTGGTTGTTGTGAGGTGGGTGTTGGTCTCTTCTCTCAAGTAACTAGCAATAGGACAAGCGGAAATGGCCTCAAGTTGCACCTGAGGAGGTTTAGACAGGATATTAGGAAAAATTTCTTTACTGAAAAAGTGGTCAGGCATTGGAACAGGCTGCCCGGGGAAGTGGTAAAAAAATCCATGTAGACATGGCACTTTGGGACATAGTTTATTGGCCACAGTGGTGTTAGTCAACGGTTGGACTCAGTGATCTTAGGGGTCTTTTCCAGCTGAAATGATTCTGTGATTCTATGATAAAATCCTACATAAAAGCCTACATTTCTTCATAGAGAAGATAGGAAGCCTGAGCAGGAGTATGTCCAAAAAGGGTAGGAGAGCTTGGGTATTTGTGCATACAGACTTGACTCTGTATTTAGGAGGATATGGGGATGTTGGGGATACAGGACCTTGATGCAATGTAGCAGACTAATTAGCTGGTTTCACCTCAGATGTGGGTCATATGAAGAGGCAAAGAAGGAAAAGAGGAATTGCCTCACTCACTGTGGGGTGGAAAGCTGCAATCAGGTCTGCCTAGCAGTTTTCTCTGGGTGGGATCTGCTCTACTCTATATGCCGTGCACATAGCTGTCACAGGAAGGTCTCTCCACGACCATGTACAGACATACTGCCAACAACCCCCTCATACACACAGCTCATTCATCTACACACAAATCAATGCTCACACTTTGCCTACAGATAGCTGACATCCATCACAGCAGTGACAGTAGCTGTGGCATCAATAGCCCGTGAGAAACAGAGGCAACTAGATGGCACAGGCTGTTACATAAAATAAAACATAAATTATGAGAAACATGGAATTAATTGATAGAGGCTAATATAGAGAAGGTTTAAGTGCTGCTTTGGTTTTTGATTCTTTACATACGTAGAAAGAAATACAAACATATTATGCACATACAGAAATCAGAATCACAGAATGTTAGGGGCTGGAAGGGACCTTGAAAGATCATCCAGTCCAACCTCCCTGCCAGAGCAGGGTCACCTAGAGCAAGTCACACAGGTGGGTTTTGATCATCTCTAGAGAGGGAGAGTCCACAACACCCCTGTGCAGCCTGTTCCAGTGTTCCATCACCTTCACAAGGAAAAAAAATTTCCTCCTGTTTCCATGGAACTTCTCATGCCTCAACTTCCACCCATTGCCCCTTGTCCTGTAATCGGGCATCACCAAGCAGAGCCTGGCTCCATCCTCTGGGCACTCACCTTTAATGTCTTTATAAACCTTAATGAGATCAAGGCGGTAAAGTCCTGGAACACCCTGTCCAGAGAGAGGTTGTGGAGTCTCCTACTCTGGAGAGATTCCAAACCCACCTGGCCACTGTGATCCTGGACAAGCTGCTGTGGGTGACCCTGCTTTAGCAGTGGGGATTGGACTGGATGGACTCCAGAGAGGCCTTCCAATCCCCTCCATTCTGTGATTGTTTCTGCAACAGTGAAATGCATTCCCAGCTCAAGTAATTTCACTGAGACCCAGACCCAGCTGTTGGGTATAAAAAGGGAAGAGCTGAGCAGCCCTGGTTTGATGAGGAGCTGCTGGGATGGTTGAAGTTCTTTGCTTGGTTACTGCAGAAAGATCTCCAAGCCTGATGTGTTTAAGGCCAGTATTTATCAACATTCCAACCCTTTTCCTTTATTTCTAGAGCTAAAAGTTATTTTGTTTGTTTGTTTGGGTTTTTTGGGATGTGCTGTTTGCTTTCCACACCTTTGTTTTCATAGCATAGAAGATATTTGGAGAGGTAAAGCTTATCTTTGGGCTGTTAATGTGTTCAAGGGCACCAGATTGTCCTCCTTTTTGGTGCTTGAATTGCCTTGTCTTGTGGTGCTTGGAGCAGCCTTCTGGTTCAGGAAAGTCACATGTGGGAACGCCTGGGAAGCCAGGAAATATACTATGCATGTATTAAATTGCTACACAGAACTTGAGGAATGGTGCAGACAGTGCGCAACTTCAGAAGAATGACAGTTGAGGACTTATTTTTTTACCGTCTAAAACCAAGGCAATTTTTGCAATTCCTTTTGTATGTGTCTTGGTTTGAGCCTACCCAGCTCAGGACAGAATGTAGAATTTACCCCAAAGAGGTAAATAAAAACCCTTGTACACAATTGGAAGTTAAATAGAAATAATATTTACAAAAGTGAACAAAGCACAAAAGGTATGAAGGGCAAAGGATAGATACAATCAGAGCTGGCTATGGCCTAGCCCTGTGCTTCGTGAGGCAGCAAAAAATAGATTCCCACCAGCCAGGCCTCCCTCCCACACAGCCGAAAGCAGCAGCCAGGAGCCAAAATGCCTGGAGCCAAGAGAGAGCTGACCAGAAAGTCTGCTCCTTATATAGGGACAATACAGAAAGAGGAATGGAATAACGTAATGCAGCATCCGATGCTTCCCTCTGGGGACTTTCTACCCCCTCGGGAGTTCTAATCTATGGTTCTACAGTTAGTCCTTAACCTGCAACAGTAGGCACTGATTTTTGTGGGAGCCATAGTGAACTTAGCTGCAAAACAGGAATTACCAAACCCTCTCACAAGCATTGACTGTAGATGTGGGGAGAATAATAGAATGGTCCAGGCTGGAAGGGACCTCCAAAGGTCATCCAGTCCAACCTCCCCACAGTCAGCAGGGGCATCCCCAACTAGATCAGGCTGCCCAGGGCCCTGTCGAGCCTTACCCTCAGTATCTCCAATGAAGAGGCCACAACCACCTCCCTGGGCAACCTGTTCCAGTGTTCCACTACCCTCACAGTAAAGAATCCCCTGTCAACATCCAGTCTAAATCTGCCCTTCTCTAGTTTGAAGCCATTGCCCCTCGTCCTGTCACTGCAGGCCTTTGTAAACAGTCTCTCTCCATCCTTCCCCCTCAGGCATTGGCAGGCTTCTATTAGGTCTCCCCAGAGCCTCTGCTTCTCCAGGCTGAACACCCCCAGCTCCCTCAGCCTGTCCTCGTAGCAGAGGTGCTCCAACCCCCTGATCATTTTTGTGGCCCTCTGCATTACAAATGACCACTTTCTGTAAGAGGAGCTGGAAATTAAAGCTGTTAAGGAAGCTGTTATGTGCTCACAGCTAGGAGGATGGCTTGAGGATACCTTGAGGATGGCTGTCATATGCAGTGCTGATTCATCTAGGATTTCTAGGTGGTTGGTTGCCTGGAATGCTGGGCACCTGAAAACTGGTAGGCTGCTGGTAAATGAGTAGATTTCTGGTGAAAACAGGGGTTCCACACCAAAGTGACTGTGTGTAATTACAGGAATCTCTGTAGCAGCAAAAGGTCAGTTTACCTTTCTGAATAATTTCCAGTGAGTGGGAAAAGCTGGTTGCTTCTCATAGAGTATGTATGGCCAAATAAGCATTAAAAAACCCCCAAACAAACAGCCTTCTTTAAAAAAAAAAAATCTCATGGCTTTTAAGGCTTATTTCATGATTTTGGAGTTTTGATTAGTCACTTCAGATTGTGAGTGAAAAATCACGAGCATTTTTCACATATTGTTTAATAATCTTGGCTTCTTCTGAGTCTTTGTCAACAACCTGAAAAGAGGGAAATGAGAATATTTTTTAGCATCCAAACTAGCAGGGTGTTATCATGTGATAACACATGACATCCTATGCTTGCAACTCCTCAGTTTAAGTCTGATTTATCATTCAGGTGGAAATTTGTTCCCAAGTGGAGAAGATGTACAAGTACGCAGACAGCACTCAGGTCACAGAATATGTGAGATGGGAAGCACCTTTGGAAACTAGAGATAATTTCCAACTCCCCTGCTCAAAGCAGGGTCACCTGGAGGAGGTTGCCAAGGGCTAACTCCATTTGATTTATTATACTCTGAACTGTGAGACATCACCTTGTGTTCAGTCACTCCTTTCCTTTATTTCCTTTACCTTAATATCAGTTCAAAGTTTTCCATAGTTGATGTCAATTGGGTCTTTAACTCCATCTTCATTTCCACCTCTGAGAAGGCTATAAGCAACCTCAAAACCCAGAATAGGCTGCCCTGGGGGGGCGTGGGGGTGTGGAGTCTCCATCTGGAGATATTCAAAACCCACCTGGATGTGTTCCTGTGTGATCTGCTCTAGGTGCTCTGGCAAGGGGGTTGGACTAGATGATCTTTCAAGGTCCCTTCCAACCCCTAACATTCTGTGATTCTGTAATTTCAAGCAAGTTGTCCAACATTCTCTTTAAAGAACTTGTCACCCTGAAGTCGAGCTCTGGATGTGTTGAGCTCTCATGCAATAGGCACGTGTTTCTCACTGACTGCAAGGGTCATTGAAACCATCAGCCCGAGATTGACTTTCTTTACAGCACAGTGTAGGGTTTTTTTGGTGTTTTTTTTTTGTGTGTTGTTTTGTTTGTTTTGTTTTTTGTTGGCTTTGTTTTGCATAGAAGAAAATGTATAGTTGGGTGTGCAAAATGCAACCAGCATTTAATCAGCTGAACATGAATACAATTACAGCAAGGCTGTACAGAATGGTCTGTGGATTCTTTCCAGATGGTCTTTCATTTAATAGGCTGAGAAACACTACCCTAAAACATGGGTAAATATCCATTGGTGCAATTTAAAGCTGTCTTGATGGCTTCCACTCTCTGTGAAGATGTCCAGCACATACCTACCAAAGTTTATGGTGCTGGTTGCATGCATAAAGCTCAGAGTGAAGTAAGGCAGAGCACTGGCTAAGCAAATCACTTGCCAGATGTTGCTACTCATCACTTCATGATTGTGGTTACTCACTTCTCTCCATCTGCTGATCCTGGGTCCCAGAAGGTCAGAAAGTCACTGCTGTCACCATGAGTGAGTGAGGAATAAGAATCCTTGAGAGGAGATAGGGAGGATGCTCAGAACCCTCATCAAAGCATTCAAAGTAGACATGAACTGCATCTCACTTAGGTGGAGGTTTGACTAAGAATTATTATTTTATTAATTGGCATTGTAAAATTTCTTTTATGTTCCTCCTCTCTTTAATTTTTTTTTGTTTAAAATCAGTTTAAAAATCAGCACTCGGATAGGGTAAAGCCTTGGGTTTCCTGATCAGAATTACTTCTGCTAGTTTGAGAAAGAACCCAGTGCTGCCATTTACATGATACCCTTCTTTTTCTAACTAAGGCTGGTAAAAATGCAAAAACCTCTGAGCTACAGACTCACCAAATTGCTAAATAGTTGAAGTTGGTAGGTGTGCTTCAGATGGCTGAGCCCTCCCTGTTTCCCAGTCAGGGCAGGTGACTTCAGATATGCCCAAACAAGCAGCATTACATCGAGCCTAGACTCTGTGATGTAACCTTGGCCACAGAGAGCTGCCTTGGCCAGAAACCCATCAGTGGCAGTCATGATGGATGATTTAGGCCCAGCTGATGAAAACAAAAGGTAAGAGTCCTCTTCTGGCATCATTCATATTCCAAACACAGTAACACAAATGTGACATCTATCTTCTCTATATGCAATGTGATGACATCCCACAGGGGAGCTCTAGCAGGCACTTGGTTTCAGAGTATCTGAATTTGCTTCCAAGTTGCCTGAGTCCAGACTTCAGCTGTCTGATGACAGAAGACTCTCAGTCTTGCCCAGAACATCAGCTGCATTACCTGGGTTATTTCATTATCTTACGGGCTTGAAACCATCAAGTAATCCTATTGCAGTCACAACTTGCTGTTTGATACAGCCATTAGCATTCCTTCTGGTGTAATGTTTGGTTTCAAAACCATACGTTTTTACCATAGTGTTAGTGGCAGCCCAGTCTGATTGATTTCATATTTATGGTCCAGGACAAACATCTTAATCATGTGATAACTTCAGTAGAACATGATAATCTCTGCATTCATCTCCCATCTCCTCCCCATCATTCCCCAAACCTCATCCGAGTTCAACTATCACATGCACTTCCTTGCAGATTCCACCTTTCCCCTTTTCCCCAAACTTTCTGTCTGCTTTTGCCAGTGTGCAAACATCTTTTGTTTGTAACCTGTCTCCTTCCTGGCTCAATCACTCTGTTAATGTCACTCTGGAGAAAGTGTTTTCCCAGATCTGTATGGGCTCCTTACCTGTCAGGGAGGTAGTTCTGAGAAGGTGCCAACACCTCTTCTGTCTGCCTATTTGATCCCAAAATACTTACTTGAACACGGTTAATATCTGTGCCTTTCTACAACTGTCAGATACACAGTCTGGATAGAAGTGAATTTACTCAGAGTAAATCTGTGCATTGTCTTCCAACTATTAACATCCAATTTTATTACTAGTATTGCAGAATCATCAATGTAGTTAATGATTTTTTTACTATCTCTTTGTTCTCAGCATGCTACCAAACTGGGAGGCTTGGCTGATATACCTGAAGACTGTGAGGCCATTCAGTGAGACTTGGACAGACTGAGAGCTGGGCAGAGAGGAACCTAATGAGGTTCAACAAGGGTAAGTGCAGAGTTCTGCATCTGGGAAGGAAGAATAAACTGCACCAGTGCAGGTTAGGAGATGATCTGCTAGAGAGCAGCCCTCTGGAGAAGGACCTGGGAGTGCTGGTGGATAACAAATTAATTATCCATGGGACAGCAATGTGCCCTTGTGGCCAAGAGGGCCAATGGGATCCTGGGGTGCATTAAGAGTGTGTCCAGCAGATTGAGGGAGGTTCTCCTCCCCCTCTACTCTGCCCTGGTGAGACCTCACCTGGAATATTGCATCCAGTTTTGGGCTCCCCAGTTCAAGAGGGACAGGGATCTGCTTGAGGGAGTCCAATGGAAGGCTATGAAGATGATTAATGGACTATGAGGAGAGGCTGAGAGGCCTGGGGCTGTTTAGTTTGGAGAAGACTGAGAGGTGATTTAATACATGTTTATAAATATCTGAGGGCTGGCTATCAAGAGGGAGGGGACAGGTACTCTGTTCAGTTGTGCCCTATGATAGGACAAGGGGTAATGGATATAAACTACAGCACAGGAGGTTCCACCTCAACATAAGGAGGAACATCTTTATTGTGAGGGTCACAGAGCACTGGAACAGGCTCCCCAGAGTGCTTGTGTATTCTCCTCTGGAGACTTTCAAGACCATCTGGATGCATTCCTGTGTGACCTGTGCTAGATTCTATGGTGGTTCTGGCAGAAGGGTTGGACTCGATCTCTCGACGTCCCTTCCAACCCCTAACATCCTGTGATCCTGGGACCATGATTATCTCATACACTACAGTGGCTCTCCTCAATAGGCACTATTTTGCACTTTAAATGGTCTTCCTCATGTTGCAAGGCTTCCTGGTGATGGTTAAAGAAGGGAAATGGGCAAAGACTAAAGAGAATGAAATAGAAGAGATAAGACAGTAAGGAATTAAAAATAATAGCCAGTTTGCTAGTTTGGAAGAGAGTTGAAGTCAGGTATTTTCCTGGTTTGAGCTAGAACAGAACCAATTCTCTGTTCAGTGATTTTACTTTTCAGCTCAGTTCCTTCTAAGGAGCTGCAGTTTCAGAAGTTAATGGCAGAGGTTTTTTGCAGACAGCATCTGCTTCCAACAGTGACAGCCATTGATATTTATGGTTACTACCCAGGATCAGTATGCAGAAAGGGTCTTGCTTATACTTGGAGACCAAGGTCACCGCTAAATCTTGTGTGTCACATTGGGTCATAATTAAATAAAAAGGTTGGTTTAGGTTTCCACCCCATAAGTTTCTCTCCCTTGTTCCCTTTCCTTCCCCCTTTGGGGAAGGCAGAGGGGTTAATGACAAGTGCTCTCATCTGTCATTGATTTAGTAGCCAGCCTGGCCCTAACCCTTAAGAGGTGTTGAAGGAAGACTTAAAGGAAGAGAAATGGAGGTCAGGAAGAGAAAATGGAGTAGTAAAATTGGGTAAAGAGTGTGTTTGGTGGAATAAAAGATAAATTAGGCACCCTGATACACATTCCTTCTGGAATGAAGAAAGATAGGCCCCAAAAAAACTTGCAGAAAGTCTGACAGCAAAGAGGGAAGCAGTGGAGCAGAAGTCTTTGAGGGTAAAAAAAAAAAAAAATCCAGAAAGTAGGAATACCATCTGTGTCAGAGATGTAGCTCCTATTAAAGGAAAGCTGTATACTTTCTGTAACCTAAGCATTTTTAGAAACACTATGAAAGAGAGGGAAAAATCTACAGAAGAAGAGCATGAGAAGCCTGTTTGTCTTCAGTGAAACATCCATCAGTTTATTGTTTCCAGGCTGGTTATTCATCCACCTTTTGAAAAGGGGTGCTAAATATTTCAGATGCCATTCTTGACCTAAAGTTTTTGCATGTTGCTTCTGACTGCCAGAAATTGCACCAGATGACATAGCCCCAGCTGAGTGTTGCAGCATTCTCCCTGCTCTGCTGCACTTGAGGCTGCAGGTCATGCTGCCCTCTCCACCTAGAAATGCAACTCAGCACCTGAGTGTAATGGTGAGGAAGAATATTCTAGGATGTCTCTGGGTCATTTAATGCCTGGGTCATTTCATGCCAGGTTAATGAAATGAGCAGGTGTGCAGACAGCTTACCTAATCCAATCAGACTGCTGATGTCCACAAAGGTAATCCATCTGGAGTGCCACTTCCCTGGATAAACAGCCATAGCAGCCTGGCTCCCTGAGACAAGAGTTTACAGGGAATTCCCAGAGATGATCAACTGTATCTTTGAATTCCTGCCAGCTTTCACTCATATAAGGAAGAGCACATATATCTCCTAAATTCAAAAGAAAATGAAATTGCCATGGCACCTGTCTCTCTAGCAAATGTGCACATTGTGTGCAAAGTGCCATGTGCATGCAGAATAAAAATCAGGGTCCACAAAAGCAGAATGCAACAACAGATCTCCCCATTTTGCAGTGGGGACTGACTACTTCATAAAGAGTTGGCAGCTCAGAGGGAGCTCTTTGCTGCAGTTATAGCTGCAGTGTGTAATATATGATCCTGCCATCTGCAGCTCATACATAGCTTATAGTCACTTGTTTCAGTACTGGAGTAGATTTTTGGTTTGGCCACTTGCAGTCTTCTCCAAAGCAGAAGATGGAAAGGAGTTGCCAAGAGTGAGAAAAGTACTTCAGCTAATGGAGGATGTAAAAGCTGACTGGGTGGTTAAGTTCAGTGAATGCTACCCAAGATTTCTGGCACTGTGAGGTCTCCTGCTGTGGGAGCAGGTGCTATTGGCTGCCAAAGGGATTGCAGCTGGAATGGGAGTGTGATCTGCAGAAGCACATTGAGGCTTAGTTGATCACACTGCAGTTTGCCTGAGTGCTCTCACTGTATCAAGGGATGAGAGAGCTTTGCTTATTGTCATCTGCTGCCAGACACAAAAGAGCACCAAGAGTTACCTGTGAAAGTACACTCTTCTAGCAAGCCATCATGCTCATGAGTTCAAGTTCCCACTGCATCCTAACTAAATTATCCTGCGTATGCAGGACAAGGGAAGTCTTACGTCCTTCCAGCTTCCTGATGTAGCACCACATCCTATTCTGGTTAAGAGAACTTCACTATGAGACTTTTCTCAGGCTGGCCAAAGGGCATTTCCTCCAGCTGATGTGCCTTTATGGCACTATGTAATGCTCCAGATAAAAGTGCACCATTTTTGCCATGATTTCCTTTTACTCTAGTGCCATATGCAGATCTGCTTTTATCCTTCAGGAAATGCTGATCTTCTCTGAAAGTGACCGCTTCATATAGTGGTGGTTTAATTCTCCATTTCATTTGCATTAATGTGGCACCAAGTGGCTGCACCAAATCAGAAAATTTAGTCTGTGTCTTAAAGTCTTTTTCTCATCTCTTTCTACCTGGACAGAATGGTTATCATAGTATCTATTATCACCTCCACTTCTCATTACCACTTGCTGACACTAACCAATTTGAAATCTTCAGATAAGTCTGTTCCCTCTCCCACACTAAGCTCACTGCAAACTTGGATAGGTTCATTTTCCTCAGCTCAGCATCCAGAAAGAGCAGCACATTTGGCAAGAGAAATCCCCACAGCCCCACCTTTGTCTCACCTTTCTAAATCATCTCTTCCCACACCTTAAGAAAAACCTGTCATTCTGGACTCATCCTCACCTGGAAAACTGATTCTTATCCTCAAAGTTGCTACATTTTACACAATTCCCTATTAATCTGCTTCCTAATAAACCACTTCTGCCATTTTCCAGTTGTGCTTCTGTGGATGCTTTCACCTTCTGCCTGGCTACTGTCAGACCTGTCAGTATAGTTTCAGGTCTATATTGCTCTCTTGAAGGATCTTGCTTACTTTCCTATCAGCTACAGAAAACCCCAAACCCTGATCATCCTGAAGTCCCTTACTGGGGCTAATGGGTGGTACCTGTGCAAAGCGCTCCACTGACTCCCACTGACCTCTGCATTGTCACTCTCCTTAGACCTCAGACCAGCCTGAGCTGTAACCTTGGACCTTCTTTCCCATAGAGTTCACTGCTGTTGTCACACCAACTGCAAACATGATAGTTTTGCAGGCTACTACACGCTTTCCTCATTAACACATCCTGCCTTGTAAAATTGCAGCTCCAAAGTGCTTCAGTCCCTTGTAAGGCTTTAGTCCATGTCATGCCTTACTCCTACCTGAATGTTCCGTAGTTTATTGGCCCTCTATCTCCTCTGATTTTATACTGCCACACTTCACAATGTTTTCCCTTGCTGCAATTATTGTGCTTCCTAAGGTTTTGTATGCACGATGCCTTATAAAAATAAATGGAACCTCTGCACTTTTTACTGTTTTCTAGCCCCAGGGGAAACTAATTCATCTGTTTGAGGAAAGGAGCGTGGAAAAGGCACCACCACCACTAGGTAAAAACTCCCCAAGCCTAAAACAGATTACAGTCTGCTGAAAGGCAGAGAGATCTTCAAGCACTTTTCCAGACATATAGAGATTAAAGTTAGAGATAAAATTGGTTTGTATGTTTCTGTAATAAATCAGAAGTAAAACTTTGGAGAAAGCAATGAATCTTCACTTATTTTTCAAAGATGTTTTAAACTGGGTTCCATCCCACAGATATGCATGATCCTTCTCTGCATGGATATTTATTACCGCTTCACCTGCCTCATATGCCTTCTAATAAACATATTAAAGTGTCTGCTAGATTCATTGTATGTCCAGGAAGAAGTAGCTTCCCATCCTTCACTTAAAAACTACTTTTGAAACATCCCAAAGCAATTATTCCTCAGTGAATCCCAACATACAGCTTGGTCTTGTTAGAGAAAAAGCACGTAAGGGTACTGCGCTTTCCTTTCCCTCAGGAACCAGAACAAGGGCAATAGCACACCCTGCACCTCTAACCCCCTGTTCTGTCTATCTAAAGCCAAAGAAACTCTGCATTTACAGTGCAAAAGAGCATGTCAAAGGGCAGTTTTATGAGAGTACAGGAGAGTATGAAGATAGTTAATACCCAAAGCTACCTAAATTTTTACTCCAAATGTTGCAGCATTTTTTTTCTTGAAAAATAAATTGTTTATGACATCTTTCCACATCAGTTCCTCATAATGTAATCCTTTTAGGAGGTATTGCTGTCCTCTCTTACAGCAGGAATTGTATGTACCTTCGTTTGCAGTTTGTATTAATTACAGAAGATGGCAGTACTAATAACAATTACGATGCATGCCTGATTGGTAGGTTACTTCATCTTTTATTTCCTCCCAGTATGGCTTTACTGAGGCTGGAGCACACCAAAGCTGAACAGGGCTTCAAGGCATAAAAATTATGAGCTCTGGGGACAAAGAGAAATTTCAGTTACTTCAGGTGAATGAAAAGATTTGGGTTGCATTCCATCGGAATAGGAACAATTCTGTGTATTATGCTAAATATTATTAGAAATACTGTTTTCCTTAGTTTTATATTTCTTTCAACTATTTTCAGTAAACATGTTGGGAGTGCTGTAGAGTGTTAGAAATTACAAAAGGCAGAGGCATCGATTGGCACTGGGGACTTTGTTCAATGAGGAAAAGCTACGGGGGGTAGGATCATCACACCATACCCAAAAGATGTGGGATTACCCATGTGGATTTGAGGATCTGAGTACTCAGGAGGTTAAGTCCTCTTCTCCTCTCCCACCTCATTCCCTTTTCTTTGTGGGGCACTGAGTTCTTCAGACCAAGGAGTGGAGAAGACATTTAAGTTGAAGTAGTCACAGCACCAAGCTTCAAGGGGTATCTGGCTGATGCTTTCAGTCACAGGGTTTATTTCTAGGTAGACCTGCAAGAACCAAGGAGTTGGACTCGATGATCCGTATGGGTCACTTCCAACATGAGATATTCTGTGTCCTTATCTTCCTATAAGGATCTCAGGTTCACCCTTTGTGCCCTTCAGAGAGATGCTTAGGTGGCTGCTGGAGGCTGCAGAAGAGTGCACTCTGGCTGTGCTGGGTGACTTCTCACTTCTGGGAACTACAGCTGGTTTTAGGGAGTCTTTCTAAGCTAGAGCATGACTGCAGCAGTGATAGGAATTCAGAAGAGACAATTCTGCAAGTTACAGTCTTTATTAACTTTATTAACATTATTTAATGCATTTTCTGTTAATTATTAGCTTTCCTAAATCACATTGTCATGGGTTGAATTCAAATTTGCTGCTGTTATTCAAAACCATCCTGCCTCATGCCAGTTTCAAAATGAAAGTGCTGGCTGTAGCAAAGTATGATGGACTTGAAGTTCAGGTTGTAACACAAGAGGCTTCCTGCTCTGGTTGCTGCTTTTGGGTTCTGGGTCTTGGGTATTGCTTTATTTCCACAGGGATGGCAGCAAGACGGGTGGGAATTGTGTAGTTTTCTGGATTTGCTTTCTGTTTTATTCTGGTTCTTTTTTTCATTCCCTGCTTTTTCCTGTGCTTTTTCTGCCAGTAGGCTAAGCTAAGGTAATTGTGCATTATGATTGTGTTATCTTATTTTACATTACACTCTTAACTCTTTATCTCAATCCAGACTTTTTGTGTGTTACTTTCCCTCACTTCTGCATTGATGGTGATGGGGAACAGGCAGGTTAATGCATTTACTGTGTGTATTTTTCCAATTAAATCTCCTGTATACTGACTTCTGTGGATGATAAGATCATTCTCCCAAGGAGCTGGAAAAATTGCTATCTGCAGTTCTGTTCAGAACCTTTAAGATGCAAATTCTGCTGCAAGTGCTCTAAGACTCAGTGATGAGACAGATGCAAACTGATATGAAAACCTGAAGCACCAAAATCAGAGTGTAGACTCTTTCAATGTGCAAGGAATACATAAAAGAATGTGAACTGCTTACATGATTTCATTACTATTTGTGTCTGGACTTCATTATTTATTTTCTTCAATGCAGAGATCCCATTCTGAGACACAAAGACAAAAATCAACTTTTACTGCTTATTTCCTTGGGAGTTAATAGCCCAGAGACTTCAAAATGAAAAACGTACAGCTAAACGTACAGCTTGAATTTGGTTCATATAAAATGAAATATGCTTATGCAAAACAAAATCGCATGAAAGTCTTAAAGGATGAAATCTCACAGTCATGGAGCCCACAGCAGAAGCAAAAACTGAACAGGAGAAATTGAAACTCTGGTACACTAGCTTTGACTGGGTTTTTAAGAAGTGTGTGTAAAGTGATTTATTTCTTTGTGTGGGTTTCTTTACCTACACCTTCTCAGACTTCAGTGATAAGCCTGCTGCAGATAACATAAATGAGGGCATGCAGATAATATTAAAAATGCTGCAGAAATGGGAAAGATTTTTCTTCTGAACAAGTTCTCCGTTTAATTTTTGGTGATACTGCTTTTATAAGATTATTTTTCTCTAGCTTCAAAGTTAATTCCAAAAGGAACTGAGGATGGCAAAAGCTACTTGAAGAACAAAGTGAGAAAGCCTACTTTACATTAACCTGCAGATTGAGACAGACAACAGAAGAAACAACCTTGAAGATCCACTTATGTGCATGTATTAAACACACATAGCCCTCACTTTGTCTCTGTGCTCCCTCTGGAATAGCCTGGCTTCCAAGAATGAATGTTGAGAATGAATGTTGTGAGAAATTGTGATTCTGTGAAAAGAGCACAAAGAAGAGAGGAAATATTACTGGGATGTCCACTGTTGCTGGGCAGATTCTCTTCCTTCCTGAATCAGTGCCTTTATACTGTGGAGGTGTGAACTGGGAATTCAAAACTGACTTAAAGGTAGTTTAATTAAAGTCTGTGTCTGCAAATCTGTCTCCTCTTGAACAAATTACATCATGATATTTTTAATCAAGGCAAAACAAGAGCAAATCAGTCCACAGGATCAGAAACCCGGCTGCACCCTGTTCATCATTGCCTGACTCTGGACTCAATTCACAATATTTTGAAAAGTATCTTGCCTGAATGGCACCACAAAGCATCCAACCGCTTTAAAGGATTTTGGTTTTGCCAACAAGGACAAGATCATAGTTAGTGAAGAGTAATTTTCAAAACACTCCCTTTTCCTCATCTCTTGCTCACAGCTGCCTCAGCTGCAGTCCTCTTGACCTCTGCCAAGCATGAATTCATGCTTCAGGATGCTTTGGGTCATAGCTGTGAAACTGCAAAGGGTCTGCTTTATTAAGCACAGAAATTTCCACCAGCACAGCATTATGCTATCCTTCCAGCATACAAGACGCTATTTTTATACACCTACCAAGCACCAGATGAGTGCAAGGTACACCCATTATAATTGTACTAGTCATCTGATTCTCTTCCTGATGATATTCAAACCAGGATCAGTTCTAGACAGGATCTTACCAAGCACTGATTTTTGTTCTGTTAACTTTGGTTCCAAAGCTTCAGTGATATGGAGGAGACAGGAGATGGTGGATTTCCAGAACAGAAGTTAAAAAACACAAACGGTGATATTACAATTCAGATACCAATAAGCTTCTCCTATAATTCATTTTGTGCATTACCCTGTTATACTATGTTGTCTGTTTCATTCCTACTAGAAAACAGTCTTATAGAATCATAGAATTGTTAGGGTTGGAAGGGACCTCAAGGATCATCTAGTTCCAACCTCCCTGCCAAGGGCAGGGACACCCATACTAGATCAGGTTGCTCAGAGCCACATCCCACCTGGCCTTAAAAGCTTCTACCACCTCCCTGGGCAACCTGTTCCAGTGTCTCATCACCCTTATGGTAAAGAACTTCTTCCTAACATCCAAGCTGAACCTACCCATTTCTAATTTTCTCCATTCCCCCTAGTCCTATTACTACCTGACACCCTAAAAAGTCCCTCCCCAGCTTTCTTGTAGGCCCCCTTAAGATACTGGAAGGCCACAATAAGGTCTCCTTGGAGCCTTCTCTTCTCCAGATTGAATAGCCCTAACTCTCTCAATCTATCTTCATAGGAGAGGTGCTCCAGCCCTCTGATCATCCTTGTGGCCCTTCTCTGGTCACATCCCAGCATGTCCAGATCCTTTTCGTAATAGGGGCTCCAGAACTGGACGCAGTACTCCAGGTGGGTCTTAACCCCATACTGGTTTAAAACTGCTATCTACATTGACTTTATTGATCAAGTCCTTAACTTGCAAAAATTTCTGCTCCATCTCCTTGAAGACTCTTTAATAAAAAAGAAACACACCTCCTTTAACTTTCCTTAACAGTCTGTTTTACAGAGCTAGTGCAATCATTGTTGACCTAGCCTGTACCCACTCCATGGTAATAATAACCTATTGATGTGTGCAGGGACCGATTTAGCCTGCAATATCTGAAACAGCACTTGACAAGTGTCTTGCATAGAAAAGCATCACCTTTTTGTAGTTTGTCTTTTATCAATACAACAGTAGGTGTATTTTTCTTTCTGAGGCATTAGCTGGCATGAAAATTCCAATTATTGTTTTCATATAAGTTCCCAGTCTTATTTGATTGTTCCATTTAGCACCTATTTCTTGGGCTGTTTCCTCAGTCTTGGACTAATTATTTTACAGAACTCTAAGCTGAATTTCCTTTACCATCTGCTAGTTTAATCAGCTTAATGATCCATGTCCTCTGGAAGTAGATTCCATTATTCTTCATTATTTGCTCTGCTTCTGACTTTACCATCTTTTGCTCTATGGACTGAGGACTTGGCTCCAGTTCTTGGATACTGGTGAGGGCAGTGACAGCACAACTTTAAGCTGATGTTAGATAAGGTTACCTCCAGAGGCCTTAGTATCATCTCCGAGAACAACTCAGAGTAGCTTAAAAAGTACCTAAAATGAGAGTGGGCACCACTGAGCCCCACAGCTACAATCAATGGACTCAGCAAAATGGTGGGGATTGATGTTTCTTAGTCATGCTCTAAATGGTGCCAGAGGAGGGAGGATAACACAAAATGACTACTTTGTGCCTATATGCCACCAAAGATTTCTCTTGCCAAGGCTGACTTAATGGCAATTTTATATTGTCTTCAAGGTATAAAGCAGTTGAAATGCTGTTAAGGTCAAGCCCTTGTTTTTAAATATTTCTTTTGATTGTTGTAAAACTGTTAAGTGTATGAATCAGAGGCCTTAAAATTGACTCAGAGCTACTCCAGCTGTAACACTGGTGAAGTGGTAAATAATTGTTCAGGAACAGAATGTCACTTCCCACCCCTCCCCCTCCTCTTTTTCCCCCCCTGTTTTAAAAGCCTACAGCTATACATTAAACAGAAATAAGCTGGAGCTTCAGCAATAACTGTTGTTTAAGCTCAGATCTGTGGTCTAACACAGTTCTTCATCCTCACTACTGCTTCTGCAGAGGTAGTTCCAGTGAACCCCATTGACTGTCAGACTCCTGCCTGAATTAGAAAACCTAATGAATAGGAAAAGCCACTTTCTTCTTACAAGCTCAACACTTCTCTGCTCAGAGATACAAGGCACTGAAAGTTTTCATAACACGACTTCAGAATGAAAGTCTACAGCATTGAAGTTTCTGGGTTCTGAGGTTGTTGTTAGTTGTGGGAATTAGTTTCTTTAGAGAGGTACCTGGATTTCCATCTATCTTCAAAAAGAGATACCTGCTTTAGTTTCTTCTGCAGCAACGAACATTAAGTGGTCTATATTTGGTTTCCTACAAATAGGTTGTAAAATAGCCTAGGGTGTCAGAAACATGGGGGGCAAACACTACTCAAGACCCTTGGGAGACTCTTCTGAGATGACAGCAGAAGGTGAAACCATTTTTTTTAGTCGATGTTACCCACTACACCCACTGTGGGCAACAAAACTGAACTCTGAATATAGCTTCTGTGTATGTACCAAAGCCTTCTCTGACATTATGAGGAAATACTTTGCAGACTACAAAATCCCCTAAAAATGGTGAACAGTGCCTAAGAAGGACAAAACAGTGGGAAGGAGGTGTTCTGAACAGCAAATTGGTTATCTCTACAATTAATATGTCAGATATTATTCTTGCAAAAAGCCAATGAAGCTTCATATACTGACAGCCTATCCACGGCATTCCACAATTAATATTTTTTATCAGCTGTGATTTATAAGATGTTTTAAAATGAAGAAAAAGATATCCATTGCATAACTGCTGGGGGGGGTAAAGTACACAAAAGAAATCAATGTTGCATAGAGGATCTGCAGAGAGAGCACATCCTGGTCGCAGACCAGCGTGACAACATTTGCATTCTCTCAGTAAAGAAGAGCTAATCAAAGCTGTGACATGGTTAAGTTTCCCTAAATTAGAAGATAAGGAGGAAGGGGAACTGAAGTCCCCAGGAAATTATTTGATACTTCATTTGCACTCAAGAGGCAACCTGACAACTGTCACTGTCACAGGGGGGACAGAAACATGAGAAAGATGATGATTACTTAAGATATCACTGAAGGAGCAGAGCTCTGCTGATTTGTTTCCTTGGCTTCCATGCCTCAGAGAAATCGCACAATGACAAGTACACTGGAAGTTGCTTTTGTTATGTGTTGTTTCCCTTCCAGAACTTGATTTGTAATCAGGAATTTAACCTTCACTTTTCCATGTAGCTTGTTTCATAAATAACTTCCTGAGCTCTGAAGATGAGGTGAATCTGGCAAATCTGTAGCAAGTGCACAGCTGCAGAGGGCATGAATTCAGGGGAAGTGTGACTTGCAGGCACCCACTGAAGGGAAGCAGGTCTGGAAATTCAGAAAATGGGATGTTTTGCTCACAATATGGAAAGTTTGGGTTTGGGGTTTGCAGCAGCATGTGTCACAACAAGGAGAGAACTGCTGCCAGTAGGATGTTACCAGCAAGGAATATGAGGGAGAACCATAGCACCACGATCCTGAAGATTATTTAATACAAATAAATATAACAATATTATTAAAATGTTCTATCCCATGTAAGTGTGCATTGAAAATAAAAATATATCCTTTGGGCAATAGTATGTGAACCTCAAGCCGTTATAAATCCAGGTGGGAGTTGCCTGACCTTCACAGTTCAGGCCAGAAGATGTCCTTAATGAACAGCATCTGAGAAAACATTTGTCTAGGAAGACTTCTATTTGCCATCTGCAGGGTCTGTCACATGCAGAAATCATACAGCTCTCAAATTCTGTCACTGCTTTTTGGAGTCTATTTGCAGCTGGGGTTTATCTGACTTCAACTTCTAGCCAGTGAATCATCATCTGCATTTATTCAATGGTCTAAGAAGACATCTCTTACTGAGTTTGTCTTGAGGATTGAGCAAGTCTTTCTGTAGCCTCATCTTTGCTAATCAGACAGATTTGGGATACAAGGTCTTTCAGGTTAAAGCATATTTTTTTCTTTTCACTGCTGTTCTGACCTCTATGTGAACCATTTGTAACGAATTAATACCATTAATTAACTGGGCTACCAGCATGACTGCCACTTGATTTTCTCCTGCATGTGCATCCCAAAATCAGAGATGTTTTCCATTGTTCTTATGTGATGTAGATAACTTATTACTTAAATTTGTAAAAATAAATGTCACATAGTACTTAGTACATAGAGAAATTAAGTAATGCTGTTCAAATAATATTAATAATATTTCTTTAATACTTAATCTACAAGGGTAAATTTTTTTTGTTGTTTTCAGCTGTGCATTGAAACTTGGTCCAACAACCATAAGAAATTGTTATCTAGACTTAATGCATTGTCTGACTCGAGAACATCTAAACACTGCATTATTATAATGTATAATTCTCTGAGTGGGACTCTTTCAAAGACAATGGTCTCTGTAAAAATTGATCTCTGGAAGTGATCCTAGGAAAATAGCTTTATGGAGGATTACTGTTTCTTTTGTTGACATAATTCAGTTAATACTGCTCATCCTACAAATCTAGTAGTGACACTACTCTTCCACCTTTCATATTTTAGTCCCCTCAAGCTTTTGGTTCAGTTTTACCTTGGAATGATATTTTACATATGTTTAAAAGGGGAAAAAAAAAAAGGAGCTTCTATTTTGTATTTGTCAGGATGTATATGAAATTTTATAGCACCTGTGGGAGGAAGATACCACTCATTTCATTGTTATCTATGGTGTTAAGGTATATGGCAGGAATAAGTAAGGGGTCAAATGATCAGATCACAGAATCACAAAATGGTCTGGGTTGGAAGGGACCTCCAAAGGTCATAGAAACATAGAATGGCTTAGATTAGAAGAGACCTGAGAGATCATCTACTCCAACCTCCACGCCATGGACAAGGATGTCCCACAACTAGACTCAGCTGCTCAGGGCAAAGGCCTTATCCAACCTGGCCTTAAACACCCCCAGGGAGAAGGCATCCACATCCACCTGGGCAACCTATTCCAGAGTCTCACCACCCTTATACTGAAGAACTTCTTCCTAACTTGTTTCCAGCGCCAGGAGGAAAGTTCCCCAGGAGAAAGATCACTTCCTAACTAATTAACATAGAACCAGATGTTTTCTGTGATTCTGTGACTTCACAGTTCTTGATGCATCTGACATCCCTGGGAACAGACTGAAGGAGATGAAAATCCAAGTGAGCTCTGTACAAAAGCAGCTGTCTGCAAGTAATTGGAAGTGATTTGTCGTGGGGTCTTTCATTCCATCTGTCTGCTTTATAGAAGAGTGGGGACTTAATTATACTTGTTGCAAAGCTTTCCCAACATTCTTGAGATTACTAAGCACATACTTAAAGCAGCAAACTCTGCAGACTTCTAATGTTAATTTTTCTTTATAGATCCTGGAGAGATGGAAACACTGTTTGGAACTGATTTGCCATTCTTTAATCATGCTAAATGGATGGCCAGGAAATTGCAGGTCAGTCAATGATACAGTGATTCCTAGCAAAAGAATGGGAAATGGGGTTTTGTCAGATTAGTGTGTCAGAGTGAGATTTCCATATAGCATTTAATCTTCTATTGTGTGACATTTTGATTTAAAAGTTAACACTATCCAACATCAATATTGCAAGTATTAAGTGGATTAAAAAGTAACCAATACACTTTATGGGGTATTTCTTGAAGAGAATGTTTGATGGAAGAAGGTGTCTTTGGAAAGCTTGGCACTGATGAGGGCCTGGCCCAGTACTGGGATTTTTGTTGTTGTGCCTTTGTTTGTTTGTTTTTAATAAAATAGGGACTGTTAGATAGGCTAACAAAGTTTGCAAAAATCCATACACTAGCAGAATAGTAGATGATAAGGACTCACACAACGTGATTCTGGAGCTCTCTGTAAACTGGACACACATGGCAGGGCAAAAGAGTCCAAACCAACCAACTAAACCCTACTGCAGCCAGCTGCAGTCACTGACAAGATTCTGGCTGCCTTTGATAGAGATGGGGTTTTACATGACTTGTTTTAACAGAGTCAGACAAAGATTAACACAGCTGTAAACATAAATTGCAGTTCTCCCTTTGAAGACTGGGGCATTGCATTAAGATAAGCAGGACTGAAAATATTCATGGGTCACAATAGCTTAATCAGCTGGACAAAAGCACTGATGATAAGACTGCTGCCACAGGGCTGGACTGGGAAGCAAGAACATTTTAGCTTCACTGAAATGCAGCCCTTTGCCTCAGCAGGTGCAGGAGTATCCACCACGTTACCAAACAGCTGAGTGGTACTCAGCCAGATGCTTCACTTTTTCTGTCATTCATTCTGTGTTTCCTAGTTAATGATGCTGTGGGCCTGCCTGGACATTTCTTCCATCTTGGAAGTCAAATGGTTATTGATAAATTGGCAAAGATTCAGAAATGAGACAGGCAAGTAATCCAAAACCTGGAAAGTGCACATTCCAATGATTAAGCATCTCTGGCAGCTTGGCTCTTTCAAAGAGTAGGAAGAACCTTGATCAAGGTCTTTATGTGGGAAGAAGATATCACCTGATACATTAGAATTCTGTCATCCGTTAGACAAAGGTACAACAAATCTAATATCTGGAAGCTGAATCTAGACAAATAATTACTATTATATGATATTCTAAACCTTCTTTTGCATCTTGTCATAGGCTGTCACAAGACCCTTTTTTGCACAAATAACTCTGCAGAGCAGACCTAATATTCCAGTGCAGCATCTAATTTCAAGACCCACACTTAGCTTCTGACAAATTACTGTCCTTAGCACTGGGGCTCCCAGGTCGGGCACAGCAAGGAACACTACAAAGGAAACATCCACTTTTTGCTCAGAATTGTTTTCAACTATAAGATGCAATGTTTGAAACAGCCAAAGCTTCCCTCTGCTGGATCTCCCCAGCCTAGGCATGCCAGACCTTTACATCTGCTTAGCCAGCATATTTCCCACGGCAGTGTCAGGGACAGAGGTGCTGTGGGCTGAGAGCAATCACCAGCTCTGGCCTCTGCCCACTGCAGGCTTCTGCAGAGAGACATCCTGCATGACTCTGCACTAAAACCCTCCCTGGCACAGCAGGGAAGAGGTGCATGATGCTGATGGCCCTCAACCACTTTGTCCATCTTCTCCACCCCTAGGGGCTGGCAAGGGCCAAACCAGTACTGTAAAATGAGGGCTGCAACCCATTAGTGACTCCTGCAGGGCGTTCACAAAACCAAATGTGATTTGTAGTTTGAGAGAGAGTTCCTAAACTGTGAGATGTTTTCCTAACTACACACCCCAAAAACTAACCACAAGTTTTTGGGGCAGAAGTAAGGCATTCTGGGTGAATTGTTACACCCTGCGTTTCATAAATGAATTTGTTTACATTTATTTCTCAAAAAGACACATCATGAATCAAAACTCAATTCACATGCTGAGAAATTAATTTTGAATAATAGAATCAGGGAAAACTCAAACCCAAAAAACACCAACAAAACAACCAGAAGTGCTCTGTTTCAGTATTTTCAAAATGAGATGGTCTTGAGTTTATCTGCTACTGCTTCATTCTAAAATGAATGAAGCATTGTTTAGTGTTTAGAATGAAGCTATGTTTAGTGTTAATAAATGGTAAATATATGTGAAAAGTGAGTAATGCATATGATTGGATATTAGTCTTAACTAATTTATTTTCATTTTGGCTACCAAACAAACAAAAAATCAATTATTCTCACAACTCTATCCCCTATAAATAAATGCCTCTCTTTCAAAACACCACTCCTCACAGTTTTCTCCTCTTTATGGAGACTCTTTTTTTTGGCAGACACAGTAACTTGTGTATTTCCCCAGATGATATTTTCTGACATTTTCTTTCACATAAATTCTGTTTAATTTTTTTCTACTGTTAGTGGTGATTATAACTTGTTAGCCTGTACTGTAAGTTTCATTAACATGATGTTTATTGCCTCCTTCAGATACTGAAGCTATTAATTAGAATTGTATCTAACAAGGATCCACGGGGTATGTGACTAAATATTGCTCCAGTGTGCTTAAACGTTGGGCTTGATTATTTTCATTGTCTTTCAAAAGGTTTTCAGTACACATCATAATGAGCCCATCCAAGTCACTTAGAAAATTGTGGGCAAGATAGTCCAAAATTACGTATCCAGTATTGCATTCTTCAACCAAAATCAGAATGCCCTTCCTTCCTATTGCCCATATAATTGGCAAGAAGTATGTTGGATAAAACATATACAGTGCAAACTCCTGTTGTTTACTGCTCATTGCTTTCATTAGCCTCTCGATTTTAGTGGCCATCTGTATCTATTTTCCCCATGGTTGTACACACACTTATTTTATGCAAAGCCTGTAATATTGCCAGTTTCCCACTGTGAAACTCCTGAAGCTCCACTCAACAGCTGTTTACCTCAGTACCACCATTAAGAAAAGAAATTAGTTTAAAGACGTTTTTGGGACAAAGATCTTTTCAGCAGTAGATGTGAAGTAAACATTTATTCAAATGCAGCCTGGGGATAAAACGGAAGTCTGCTAGCATCAGAAGAAAGGCCAAGAGTCTACAGAAAGTGTTATTTTGATTCTCAATGGAAAGGGAAAATTTACAACAGTTATAACAGATGACATGAGGACTAAAATTTGGTTG
Organism: Indicator indicator; assembly: GCF_027791375.1. NCBI lineage: Eukaryota > Metazoa > Chordata > Aves > Piciformes > Indicatoridae > Indicator > Indicator indicator. The sequence goes on along the minus strand of NC_072012.1, from coordinate 6,932,385 downwards.
GGGTTGTGGAATAGGACTAGCTTAAAGATTTCTTAGATGGGTTTACAGATTAGAGGAGCCTATGGAAATTACTGAGGGAATTGTAAATCTTACAGGCAAGAGGCTGAAGCAATATCATGGTATACATGGGGGACAAGAAGTTTTAGAACAACATTAGAAAGATTGTAAAAAGACAAATATAGTGTCACCCTTAGAAAAGGATGAGGGAAGAGTAGGAACATGGAGAAGAGAACTGAAGGAGTTACACATTGGTTTGCCAAGCTTTAATTCCTAGAATAATATGGAAATAAACTTTTTTTTTTTTTTTAATGAATACATGGAAGATAAAACAGCAATGAGTAACACCTAACACAGACTTATCAAGGAACAATCTTGTAAAATTTAATGTATTCTGTTCTACTACAGGATAGCATGCCTTGCAGATAACACCAGAGATATGTCTCCTATATCTTGACTCTTTTAAGGCTTTTCATGCCCTTTCATAGCCAGATGAGAAAAGGTTGTTTAGGTGATGTTCCTGGATGATGAATGCATAGGTGAGTGGTAAGGAACACTTTAAAAGAGTAGCTTCTTGTAGATTACTGATATATTGAATGTGTATATCTTTAGCACTTCACAGGAGTCTGCCTTGGGTTTGGTGTTAAGTCAATACTGTTATTAATGGCTTCAACAATGAAATGGGTTATATGCTTATTAAATCACTAGATTATATTAACCTAAGTGAGCTGCAAGCACTCTGGAGACTTAAGCAGTTAAGTACCTAAGCATGATGCTGTGCCCAGGTTAGTATAACCTGCTTGTCATCGGGGCTAATTAATCACATTAGCATCTTGCTAATGTGACCACACTGATTGTGGTAGGTGTGATATCTCTGAATGACACTGTAATATGCCACAGAGACACTCTGATAGAGAAAAATTGCATCCTTTCTCCATATAATTTCCACAGTTTGTTTCAGGTCAAGATGCTGATTTTACTGGCAGGCCACTGAGATACATTTAAACGTTTTAGTGTAAAACCTCCTGGAAACACAGCAGACTTAGTTATGCCATGTTGTATAATGCCAGCGTGAATGCTCACTTTATGCTGGAATATCAGCAGCAGCATCAAAACCACTCTCTGCAGCTCTTGGGATTTCTTTGCAGATTCCTCTATCCAAGTATTGATCAGGCTCTATGTGTTAGGAAGGTCTGCACGGTCCCTAATACCTACATTTAGAACAGTGGCAATTTCCCTGTTTTTCCTGAAAATATGTTAGTTTGCAGGAGGAGTAGGATTCTAGCAGATCAATGCCAGAGGAGTTAATATCACCTACTTTTGCTTCCCTGTTGTATAGTTCCAAAATTAGAAACAAGAAGAAACATTATGCAGCATCCTAATTGGCTTGTCACTAGGGTAAAGGAACTGGCCAGCTTCTGATTTATTGGAGATCAGAAGGTCCTTCTCCTGCTACATCCTCACTGATGTGTTGTTTAACCCCTCAAGAAAAAATATGTGGAAATAAATGTAACATGGATTTAATTGGATTAGAATGTTAATCTATTTAAAGCATCTTTTTCCACCCAGTGTGCGGATAAAGTATTTTTAGCCGTTCTCCACTGTGAAAAAGATTACTTGAAAACATTGAAATCAGGTGCTAACTGCAGCAATTTTACCTCATTAACAGCAGAGAAGGAACTTCAGCACTGGCAGGTACAATTTTTGAAAGCCTCATCAATGTTATGTTCAGCATATTATATATATATATATATATACACACATACATTTATGTATGTATATCAGTAGTAGTTGCCCAGTGATGAGACAAGGGCAATGGACACAAACTAGAACACAGGAAGTTCTACCTAAGCATAAGGAAAAGCTTCTTTCCTGGGAGGGTGCCAGAGCACTGGACCAGGCTGTCCAGAGAGGTTGTGGAGGAGTCTCCAGAGAGATTTCAAACCTGCCTGGACATTGCGATCCTAGACAGGCTGCTTTGGGTGACCCTGCTTTAAGCAGTGGGGCTGGACTACACTCCTGAGGTCACTTCCAACCCCCACCATGGTGGTATTCTGTGGTATAGTCCTTATCCAAAAGGCTGAATGTTGATGGTAGTAAAGTTGCATGATGCTTGGGGGCCTGGAAAGGAAACCTTGTTGGCAGAAGCGTTTATGTACTTATCTTAAACTTAGGCAGGCCTAAAGAAATTTTAAGTCCTTCTCCATGTGACTTCCAGTCTAGGAGCCATGTCTTAACTAAGCTTTATTATATGAAAAGCATGTCTAGACACCAGCCATAGCTTTGCAGCTATCTTTGCAGCTATACAGTACATAGCCTGCAGCACAGTGTTTCACTGTGCCTTTTGTACTGAATCTACTGAACCTATGGCAAACAGCTGCTACAGCAAGAGAGGAGAAATTTCCATCCCTTCAGGAGGAGCCTCTGATGGTGTCTCTGAACAGTATAACACAACGAGCCACCTGAAAGCTCTGTTTGGATTAATAAGCAGCACTGACAAACAGGCTGTATTAGTGATGCAGAGTGCTGCACTGTGTGGCTGCTGTTGGGAAAGAGATGACTTGCTCAGAGAGGCCTTAGATGCTGCCATGCAGAATGCCCTTCTCATTGTTAAGATAACTTAGCAGACCCCCAAAGGAAGCATTTCTTGGTGGTCAGGGATTGGAAAGCTTAGATCCCAAGCTCCAAAGTGGCCCTTAAAGTGTTTTATTTTAGTCAGTGTGTTTCAGAGCTGTTTCTGCAATGCCTCCAAGTTAGAGAGGCTGAGAGAAGGAAGCCAAAGCAAATCTTAGCTGAGTTGTATGTCAGAGTGCGCTCAGATTTCTTCTTCATCCTCAGTAACTATATTCCCATTTCCCCTGTACTTACTTCATCATGCCACTTATAATCCCACCTGCTTTCTCCCAGCCACTGGTCATTCCACCTTTTTGCAGGTGAACCTATAGTGTGTTATGAAATCTTCTGCTGACACTGGGAACCCTACTACTCAGTCCCATTTCCGTGGTTTTCTTTCTTTTAAAAAAACTGGTGGGACCTTTCAATCTTTGCTTCCACAGGCAATCCAGGTTCTTACCTTCCTCTTCATCATTTCCCCTTCACTGCAGCCATTGCTTTGTGACTGGCCACCGCTCTCTCAGCAGCTGCCTCTCTGCCCACTGAAGTGGACTTCTGTCACTTGCAGACAACTACCTTGTTTCAGGGTAGACTTGGGGATATGTGACTCTTTCCTGATGGCACTCCATCCCCCAGTTCACTGGAATATTTAGTCCTGGAGGCTGTTTGGGTTGTAGTTTCAGCATGGCCATGCTCCACTTCCCAGCTCTGCCCTGCTTTATGGGTGCCCCACAGCACCCCCACTCTGCTATCACCATCAAAAGCAGGACTAAGTTCCAAGATGTGAGGTGAATTTTTCAAGTTACTCTTTAATTTTTAAGTAGGCCTAAACTGGATCGTTGCTAACTGAAACAATGACAGCAACAGCAGTTTCACTGACATTGATATTAGTAATTCTAGCCATCCCTTTGCTGTGCTTCTTCCACAGTTGTAAACACAACAGAAAGAAATGCCATTTCCCGTTCCCCAGGATGGAACATTTCACCAGTGCAGCTGGGCCCTGGGAGGAAAGAAACCCAAAATGTACAGAACTCATAATAAAAGAGACATAACGTAGAAGTTAATGTTTTTTGATAGACAGCAAGATCTCATTGGTGACGAGCCTGTGGGTTGTCATGACAACAGGGCTGCACACCAGGACTGTCTGGGCTCCCAGTGCTCCCTCCACCGCCCTGGACTCAGGCTTAAATGGAATCACTCTACTGCTCTGGGTAAACACAGCAGCTGCTGTTTGCAGCTAGCTCCAGACAATATAGCACAAAGGAAAAATTGATCTGGACTGACATGTATTTTAAGATACTACCTACCAGCTTTGATGCCCCATTAAGCTGTAATCAAGCCCAAAACATGCTTAGGTTATTTTGCTAGTCAGTGAAATGGCACAAAAATTCCTGATTGGCCTTCAGCACTGTCCCAGCTTCAGCTCACAGTGAGCACAGTAAAGTGGGGTACAAAGTGGAGTCTTCCTGTTTTTTCAGCTTCTGCTTTGGATGCTCCACATATGCTTGGACAGAAGTGGGAGCAGGCTCAAGATGACTATGATTTGCCTTCCTCCTCTTCCAGCTTCAGGATACAGGCAGGTCAAAATTAGATTATATATTCATATCAGCTGTATTTAAAGGTATTAATTGTTAATGTAGCTATTTAAGCAGGCTCAGAGTGAAATTACCAGTTGTTGGTAGGCAGCAGGTGAAGATGATAGTGTGTGATGCCACAGAAACCTCAAAGTCCCAGAGAGATGGAGCAGTTCATGTACCCTTACATACAGCTACAGACAGGCAAAGCTACCTGGCAGCTAGACCTATCTGTGAAGTGGAGAGAAAAAGAAAAAAAAAGACTTTAAGGCAGAACTGAATTTTAAGAGGGTTGGATGGGGGAAATGGCTTGGAGTGGTAGGCAAGAGACAGTCATGTGCCTAAAGAGGGGCATCTCCCTCCTGTGGGAGTTTGCATGTGTCTGGGTGAGCGTGTTCTCATGCACTCAACAGTTTTTCCTAATTCCCTCAACTGTCACCCTAGCAAACTGATCATAGTCAGACATCTTTTCTGCTATTTATTAATTAACACAGGTTTCTCTTTTTCCCTTGTGTAAGTCCTCTTCCCCAACCATGCATTCACTCCTTCTCCCCACTACAATTCTCTTAGCTTCACACCACACGAGTATCAATGAATTCCCAGGTGTGCATTTCTTGCCAGACATCATCCTCAGCTCAGCAACTGCATTTATCTGTTGTTCTTACCCACTGTATCCAAGGGTTTCCCCAGCACAACATTCAGCCCTTTCCCATGGCATGCCAAACAAAATGCTTGAGCAGTTCTCCATCGCAGTTCCACCACTGCAAATAATTTACTAGTTCCAAAGAGAAATGCTGTGATTAAAAACGTTAACCAAATCATAAGCTTTAATTTTTTGTTTTGTGTAGTGATGTGTATGTACAAGAAAATAAGTCCATTTGTGGTCAGATAAAATGATCAACAGTATGGTCCAGGCCAATTTGGGGCACAAAGTATACTTTTAAAGAGTACATAAATTATCCTTAAATTTGCTTATTTTTAATGACACATACACAAAAAATGTTTAAAACCCCAATATTATGTTTGTAAAATCCAGTACTGAAGGGGATGTGCCAAAAAAAGAGCTGTCTATGCCACTTGATTGACATCCCCTTTGTTCTGTGTTGTATGCTCATGTGCTAATTGGTAAACAAGATCCTGCCTTATCAGGTGCATGAGGCAGCACCAGCTCTCCAGAAAGATCAGGATGATGGAAATCCTGTTTCACCTGTTGAAGAAGTTTTTGGTGAAAATCCTGGCTTAAGACTCAGCCTTTTTTAGATGAGACTAGATGGCAGTCACAGGTCTGGCATCCAGTTAATTCCCAGGGAGAAAAATAGTGGAGGTACAACAGGGTTGTTGGAGAGAAAGGATAATCTTCTGAGGATTAAGATGATGAAAGCTGTCCTGAAGAGCTGAAGACTATCCCTGCTTCTGCCACAGAATTATTCTGGTGCCAGGCCAAGATGCTTAAAACTTTTTATAGATGAGCAGCAACTCAGTATGGCTCCTTCTGAGGCTTCATTTGCAGAACTGCTGCAAATGAAATCCATGGGAGCTCTGCTTTGAGAAATGAGGTCCCATCTGCCTTTTAAGAACACACCAACCTTCTCTCACAGAAACAAGGTATTTTCTAATACCATGAAGCAGAAATATAACAACCATCAAAATATCTTCTGAGCCTTTGTGATACACAAGAGTGAGAATAGAGGATTCAAAGAGAGGGACACAGAGTGACTCAGGTGCCCCCCAAAAGAGACATCCAGTACCACATTCCCATTTTCAGTGCACTGAACTGTAGGACTAGTGGGCATCACTTAGAGTCTGTGTGAAATCTGTGCCCTTTTGGTGCCAGAGGCCAGAGAGGACATTCAAACCAGACACTGCCTGGGCGCAGGCAACTGTGTCTCCTTTCCCACACTTTTACTCAATTTTCAGTAGAATTCTAGTTTCTTGCCCTGTTTCTGGTCTTTCCCTTTCTTGCCCAGACTGGCTCCCACTTTTCCCTACCCCACTCTTTCTTCCAGTCTCAGTATTTTGGCTTCCTCAACTCCTTGGGACACTTCTTCCACAGAACACCTCATTTCTCCTCCCCTTGCTCTTTCCCTGGTATGTATCTCTTCCTCCTGCCATACTAATTCCAGATTTAATCTTTCTTGTGTGCACATTCACAGGGCCACTCTCACTGAATCTTGTGTTTGGCTGAGACCCCTTCCCTACTACCTACATTCTTTTTGATCTCTCAGAACTTCTTTCCAGCTCTCCTAAATTGTTTGTTTTGGGCATCTTCAGGCTTCCTCGTTGTCTTCTAAGTCTGCCTCATATTGTCTTCACTTCCATGCTTGATAGTCCCTTAGAGAACAGGGAAGACTGGCATCCTGCACTGCGTCCTGGAGCCCAGCAAGCCTCAGCCTGGGGAAAACTGAGAGGAGATCTTCTCAGTACTTGCAAATATCTAAAAAGGTAGGTGTCAAGATGATGGGGTGGGACTTTTCAGTGATGCCCTGTGACACAGGGCAACAGGCACAAACTAGAACACAGGAAGTTTCACCTGAAGATAAAGAAAAAAACTCTTTGCTTTGAGGATGATAAAGCACTGGAATAGGCTGCTCACAGAGGTTGAGGAGTCTCCTTCTCTGGAAACTTTCAAGACCTGCCTGGATATATTCCTGTGCAACCTGACCTAGGCAAATCTACTTTATCAGGGGGGTTGGATTAGATATTTCCAGAGGACCTTTCAACCCCTACTGTACTGTAATTCTGTGAAAACAGGACCAAGGACTGAAGGGAGTGACCAAGGGAGGGAGCAAGTTCATTTATTCTCTGAAGGCAGCATATGAGCAGTCTGGTCAAGTGTAGGAACTGCAGTAGAAGCATGGTGAGGCAGCGGATCATATGTGACTCCTCTGTCAGCATTGGACAAAATACACTTGATGGGAACCAGATCTCCAGGAATTGTAGCTGTAGTTTGCAGTCTCAGACCCATTTCCCTAAGAAAGCGAGGCAAGTGTGAGTATTTGGGAACCACGCCGCCCATGATGCCTGTGTCTGCTCATTCCACGTATGCCACCCCATAGCCCTACATGAGGGGAGCACTCCCATGTGCAGGGCAGTAACAGTGTGCCTTGCCCTGAGGTGGCTCCCCTCGTGCTCCCACCCCTCAGCAACAGCTCTGACTCTGTGCCCAGTGCAAGCACAGGGGCCTGAAAAGCTGTTAGCAGGTGCTGCAACTTCCTAGCCCTTCTGTGGCAAACTTGGAAAAGGGTGGCATGCTCGCTCCTTTGGGCTGTGCTTAGTTTGTGGCAGTAATGGGGCAGAAACCAAACTTTGTCTGAAAGGTGACAGCATTTTAAGGAATGCTAGGAGTAATTTCCACACAAGCCTTCCTGCTCCTGGGCATTGTCAAGAACTACTAATATTTAACTGTGTGCGGCCTCTGTGAGCTGCAGCCTGAGGCTTGCCTGAACCTCCTGCAGCTCTGGCTGCCAGCATGTCCTGCCAGAGGACCACCCTCAGAGACCTGTAGATATGCACCATCCATTACTGCTATTAACTCAGGCTCCATGCCTAGGTCGGGCACTGCAAATCCAAGTGTCACTGGAACAGGAATTATTATTACTAGCAGATGCTAATTTATCAATATATGCTAATCACTGCTGCATGCCAGCATGCTCAATGCACTGAGTCCTAGGCCAAAGCCACCTGACCAGTGCTTTCCACCAGTGCCACCTCACCCACCCACTGGTAATTGCCACCGCAACCCCATGGCTGCTCTGTGTTCACAGTGCTGTTTTTTTCCGTGGCCACCATCCCACCACCTGAGCTAAGGAAGAGCTGATGATGATTTCTGCTTTCCCCAAGCTCAAAGCTTTGCTCCAGGTGAGGGACAAGCGTTGCCGAGCCCCACCTGTGCCAGGGTGGGAGGAGGCTGCTCAGCCCCCCACATGGCATTCAGCAGCTACAGCCTCCGGCTGGAGACGGGCTGGTGTTTTGTGAACGGCAACATCCCCCCCAGGTTTTAAACTTTAAATCCCTCGCCTGAAGGTGTCTCACAGGGCATGCACAATGAGCGGTGCCGGGAGCAGCTCCGCTAGGCAGCTGTTGCCCTGCTCGAGAGAGGCGCCCCAGCAGCTCGCCGGTGCGGGGCTGTGGGCAAACGCCGGCTGAGGCAGGGCTCGCGGGACTCGCCCTTCCCGCCTGCCACCTGCCCGGCGAAAGGGCGCGAGCGGCCCTAGCAGCTCGCCGGTGCGGGGCTGTGTGCAAACCCTGCCTAAGGCAGCGCTCGCGGGGCTCGCCCTTCCCGCCTGCCACCTGCCCGGCGAAAGGGCGCGAGCGGCCCCAGCAGCTCGCCGGTGCGGGGCTGTGTGCAAACCTTGCCTAAGGCAGCGCTCGCGGGGCTCGCCCTTCCCGCCTGCCGCCTGCCCGGCGAAAGGGCGCGAGCGGCCCCTCGCCACCGCCTCTCCTCAAGAACGGCATCGGAGCCGCGCTCCTTTCCGTCACCCAGCCCGCGGCGGGCGCTCTGGCGGCTAGTGCCCGGCGCGGCAGGGAGCCGCGGGTGGCGGCAGGAAGGCGGGCAGCTGCGGGGCGGGCGGTGCGCGGCGACCGGCAGCGCTACGCCCCGATAGGCGGCCGCGGGCCGCGTTAGTGCTGCTGCTGGCGCGGAGCCGCTGAAGCCCTGCGGAGGGGCTCGCCGGCTCTCGCACGCAGCGGCGGCGGCAGAGCGCGTCGCGTCGAGCAGAGTGAACGGGGAGGAGAAGGAGGAGGAGAGGCGAGGAGGAGGAGGAAGGGGAGGGAGGATCTTCTCGGTGAGGATGCCCGGAGCGGCTGCAGGGACGGCGGCGACAGGAGCAGGCTCGTCAGGAGCGGCAGCAGCGGGGATGCTGCCGGCTCAGGAGGCGGCCAAGATCTATCACACCAACTACGTGCGGAACTCAAGGGCCATCGGCGTGCTCTGGGCCATCTTCACCATCTGCTTTGCTATCGTCAACGTGGTGTGCTTCATCCAGCCGTACTGGATCGGGGACGGCGTGGACACCCCGCAGGCGGGCTACTTCGGGCTCTTCCACTACTGCATCGGCAACGGTTTCAGCCGGGAACTCACCTGCCGGGGCAGCTTCACGGACTTCTCTAGCCTGCCCTCGGGAGCCTTCAAAGCTGCTTCCTTCTTCATCGGGCTCTCGATGATGCTCATCATCGCCTGCATCGTCTGTTTCATCCTCTTCTTCTTCTGCAACACAGCCACCGTCTACAAGATCTGTGCCTGGATGCAGCTGACCTCAGGTGAGTGGGGCAACGGCCCAGGCGCAGGGGGCTTGCTCGTCGCCGCCCAACCCGGCCCCGCGGAGGGTGCGGGCGGCTCTGGAGAAACTTGCGGCGCCGGCGGCCGCCCAGGCTGGGAGGGGTCGGCGGGGAGGCGGGCGGCACGGGCCCTGGGTGCTCCACCGGATGATCGGGGAGAGCCAGGAATTCCCATCAGCGCTGCAGAGCAGTTGCCAGTTTCAGCGTCGGGTCGCCCCACCATCGGGTGTGGGCCGATGTCAGGCGCAGCCCTCAGACCCTTGTTTGCTGCCCAGAGAAATTGTCCAGCTTCGGCCTGTGAACCGCTAAATAGCCCCGGGGAGGGATAGGGGGGAGCGGCAGCCCCAGGGTGTTCTCCAGCTCTTGGTCTGTCGCGAAAGGTCAGGAGAAAATGGCAGTGGGGGCGGTGGAGACGCTTCTAGCAGGAGGGTGGGTGAAGGCAACTGCCAGCCTGTTGGAGGTTAGTTGTGAGCCCAGGTTTCCACCTGGTCAAGGCAGAGCCCACTCGGTTCAGCGGGAGGGGGTGGCGAGGTCTTTTGCTGGCCAACTTGGAAGGGCAGCTGAGGTGACTGGATGTTACATGCAGGAGTGTTGGCTGGGTTCTGTTTACAGGCTTTATTTTTCTGTGTACGTTAGGAGAAAAGAAAAAAAATCAGTTGCTGGTTTTGACTCAGGAGGTCTCCCGACTTCGTTTGACTTTCCCCATCATATCTAGTGTCTCCCTGGGGAAAGCACATGATAAGAAAGAGGGAGAACACCAGGACATCCCTTTCTGCATTTCCAACACAGCTTTCCCCCTGAGTTAGTAGAGAACTGGTGATTTGTGTGCAGCTGGAAGGCAGACGAGAAGAATGGTCTGTGCAGCTGAGATAATAATAAAACCAGTTTTGATGTTCTTCAATAATTTGGGAGAGAAAAAAAAGTCTAAAATCAAAGCATGCTTGCTACTTGTCCTCCTGATAAAACCCTGGAAATGGGAACTCCTGTCTTTGAAGGACTAAGCTGCAAGGAAAACAGCAAAATGGCTCCAGAATGGGCTCACAGTTACTTTTTTTCAGTCCTCTTAATTGACCTACATTCAGTTTCTGAGCAATAATTTTTTCTGAGTTGTTTGCTGAGCAGCTTCAGCATTATTTAGTTTGCTACCTAGTCCATGAGACTTGAGTGGAAATTTCTGGTTGTATGAAACAGCTTTAAGTATGTGTCTCTCTCATACCGCTTTTATGCGTGCTGTATATATTTTTATGGTGTTGCTATCCCTTAAGCTTCCCTATGGTTTCCTTCTTTATCAGCTGAGGATTGATTTACAGACACTTAGGTTGGTAGATTTTTTTTACCCCTATTCCAGAGAGACTAGGTTTGAGTGCATTATCTCTGTATTGGGAATCCTCTTTGATGCTGGTGGCTACTTCATCTGTTCACTAACACGCATTCTGATGTGGTCCTATTAATGGTACGCAGTCATGTCGCTTGGCTCCAGGTGGAGCAGTGTTTCATCTTTGCACCTCTGATGTCTCCTCTGCCCCATTAAGGACTTACGCTTTCAGATATCTCCTCTCCTTGTGGCTCCACTGGTAAAAGGTGGCATGAATAGTCACTGTCTTGATGCATCCTCACCTTGCTTTGTTCAGTCTGTATGTCCAGTATGCAGTAGCACATCACAATTTTGCAATACCATATGCTTTCCAGCATCAGAGGCAATGATGTTTTATTTATATGGTCCCATGCTTCGTGCCAACAGAAGATAGTGCAAGGCAGAAAAAAATGAATTGAATTCCTTTAATGCATTTCTACACAGGTGAATAATAATGCTTAGAAATAACTGCATGCAGCTGATCTGCAGGAGCTCAACGAGTCTAAACCATGGTGCACATGTTCACGTGTGATACTGAAGATACGGTTTCAGGCAAAATAACATGAAATTTTTGTCATTTCCAGAGCTGATAGATGCACTGTTGGCATTAAAAGTCAACCAAAGGAGTTGTACAGCAGCACAATCACTTTTCAGACTGCTTACCTCCAGAATTAAAATAACAGGAAAACACGTGTGTAGCCAAGTGGTCATTTGCCATCTTTCCTGGTTTGTATGTGAGTGCTCATGAAGAACTGCAGTGGTGTTGGGTGTTGAAAGAGCCTGACTTTGTTTGCTGAATGTTGTACCTTGATTCAGCATCTACCTGATTGCTCATGACTGGTATTATCTCAAAAAAGTTTCCTCAAAGGGTGAGAAAACATCAAAAAATCCATATTGTTTCAGGTTTCATCCTTTAAAGAAAACGGTGATTGTGGGGCAGAAGGAAAACTTGGAATAAAATATGCAGAAAGGAGAGTTGTAACAAGTTGTTTTCCCCAAGTATGCAAGCTACTTATTATTTTAGAGTTTTGAGAGTATAAATAATAGGTGATAATAACCCTAAGAGGCTTTTCTTGCAGGTAACAATATAGTAAGATCATCTATATATGCATACAGTTCTGTGTAGTAGAGGAAGAAAACAGAACTTGAAGTATCAAAATAAATATGTGAGTATAGCTTTGATTTTGCTTCCTATTATGAACCTTAGTAGTGTTAGCATTCAGTTAGATTACATCAGTTTTAAGTGGTATTATATGATTTGATTCTCCTTAGAAGAAATTGTTTGACATGGGGTCATGCTTGATTTAGGATTGCAAATAAAAGCTTAGGAGCTAATTTCTTTAAAAGAAAGATTTTGATCACATTCTGTCTTGCATGAGTCATTATAAATGGTCAGCATGATACAGCTCTTGAAGAGGTGCTTTTTTAAAATAAGGAATAGATAAACAATGTCTAAGACATGCATTTTTTTTGACCTTGTTGCTGTCTAATCAAGTCTATGACATGATTAACCAGAAAAATCCTAGGAAAAGAATTATTTCCTTTGTGTACATGAAGACAACATACATTAGAATCCCTTATGATTTTGCCATGGCTTAGGCTGCTTTTTTTTTTTTTTTTTTTTTTGCTCAATGAGCTGTCAGGATACACGTGGCATCTTGAAAGCCAATTTTGACACCTTCATTCTCTATCACCTAGCCTCCACTTCTGCAATTTCAAAATATGTGCAAACACTCGCACATACACTTACTTAGTTTGAGTAGCTGCATGAACACAAACACTTCAGTGAAAAGTGTTTAGAATAAGCTATTATTGCGCTTTGCTGCAGAATCACAGAAGGGTAGGGGCTGGAAGGGACCTCTGGAGATAGCTGGTCCAATGCCCCAGCTGACACAGGTATGCCTAGATCTACCCTTCATCTCAGGTTTGCAAGAAACCTCACAAATAGAGCTATTTCTTGAGATTTATTCCTTCATCACTTAAACTCTTCAGTTTTGTTGTGTTTTGGTTTTGCCTCCCTCCCCCCACCCCATTGTTTGTCATCGCCTTTGTTTTTCACTAGGATGTTGCAAGTTACAAGAAAAAGTTGAAAAAGCAAAAGAATGGCATAGAAGTGTCCCATGGACAAGAAGGATGAAACAAATATATATGTTTTTTTCAGGGGCTGCCTAAACCCAGGCCCAGGCCAGTTGTTTGTACTTTGTCAAATCACAGGCCCATCCAGTCCAGCAGTGTGTAATGTGAGTCCCCAGAATCATAGAATCACCTAGGCTGGAAAGCACCTGCGAGATCATCAGGTCCGGCCGTTTTGCCCACTCCACCAAGTCTGTCATTACGTCATGTCTCCAAGCACCAGATCTAGATGGCTTCTAAACATGTCCAGGGATGGTGACTCAACCACCTCCCTGGGCAGTCCATTCCTGCGCTTCACAACCCTTTCTGTGAAAAACCAGTACAGGCCAGGATGCTGTTGGCCCTCTTGGCCACCTGGGCACACTGCTGGCTTATATTCAACCTCCTGTCAATCGGTACCCCCAGGTCCTTACCTGCCACACAGCTCTCCAGCCATTCTTCCCCAAGCTGGTAGCAGTGCATGGGATTGTTGTGCCCCAGGTGCTGGACCTGGCACTTGGCCTTGTTGATGCTCTTACAGTTGACCTCAGTCCAACCTATCCAGGTCCCTTGGTAGAGCCTCCCTACATTCAAGCAGATGGACACTCCTGCCTAATTTCAAGTCACCTACAAACTTAGTGAGGGTGCACTTGATCCTTTCGGTAAAGTCATTGATAGAGGAATTGAACAGGACATGTCCCAGTACTGAGCCTTGAGGAGACACTGCTTGTGACTGTCCTCCAGGTGGGTTTAACTCCATTGACTGTTGAATCACCAGAACAGCAAAAGATTGTTTTGGCCTGAGTACTCTGCCCTCTAGCACTCCTGTTCAGGGATTTCCTGAGATAAGCCTTGATGTTTAAAAGCTTTTGCTGAAATTTTGTTTTTATGACTTTGGTCACTTTTTGAACCTGCGTAAACTTTTAACATTTACAGTGCCCCAGAGCAAGTAATTCCACAGCTTAGTGAATAGTGTGTGAAGATTCAGTAGGGTTTTTTTATGTTCTAAACCTGCCCATTTTGTCCCTCCAGCTCATGTATTGGAAGAGGCTGTGAATAGGGGACTCCTAGACACATTCCCTTTGCTGGTCCTGCTTATATCTTTGCCGTACCCCTTCAGTTACCTGTTTTTGTGATGTCATGAATCTTAGTCATTACCTTGTGCCATCATCCTTGCTGCCCTGCCCACAGCTGTTTCCATTCTGCTTTCCGTTATCCTTTCAGTGGGACCAGAACTACATGCAATATTTAAAGCTGAGAAATCAGCCATTTATACAGTGGCATAATAATACTCTCACTTTCATTCTTTGTTCCTTTCCTAGTAATTTCCAATGCTCACTTTCATTGTTAGTGAACAGTGGGCCGATGTTTTTGCAGAACTACCTATTACAACCCCAAGATCTCAATCCTGAAGCTGTAATAGTCACCTTGGAGCATGTCATTTTGTGTAGTTGGTTTTTTTTTTTTTTCCCCCTCAAAGAAATGACTTCTTATTTGTTTATCTACATTGACTTTAATTTGCCTTTTTATTGCCTAGTCATTCATTATTGTGAAGTCTTTCTTCATAGTCAGCCTTTATCTTAGCTACCCTGAATGAGCAGCAGCAGGAAATTTTGTCACCTCACCATTTATCCTGTTTTCCAGCTCATTTATAAATAACAGAGCAACTCCCACGTTCCAGCACAGATCCCTGCAGGACTCTATCACTGACCTCTCTCTGCCTGGAAAATTGACAGTATTCTCCTACCATCTGGTTCTAATTATTTATCCTTGCAAGGACTTTTATTTTTATCTTCAGGGACTTTATTTTTTTTAAGACTTAATGTATGACAGATTTATCAGATCCCTTTTGGAAACCCAGGTGGGCTTTGTTAACAAAAATTTCCATGGTTTAGTAAAAAAATACATAAAATAGATGTATTGATCCTGCCTTCCTTACTTTCATCACACAAATATGTCATGTTTGTGCACATGCTAACTTACTCTGTTGTTTTCTCTAGTTCTTACCTATTTATGGGATGCAGGTATCAGTCTGTAGCTCCCCAGGTTTTCCCTGGACCATGTTATTCAATTGCCAAATCTTTGGAGCTAGAGCAGCCATAGAGAGCAGAGAGGTTATTAGCTATCACATTTAAAAGTTCATTCAAAACAGGGAATTGTTTCATAAGGAAAAAGTGAAATTGCAGATGTGCTGTTGTACTTATACTTGAAATCAGTCTGCAGGACCAGGTGACTTTTATATAAGAGTCTCAAAAGGCTTGACCTTGATGCTTTTGGAGCCTTTGTTACTGCTGTCTGTCAGATCTTGGTATAGGGGTAAATTTCAGAAGGCTAGAAAAAAGCCCCAGTCTTAGACCAGTGTCTAAGGGTGTCTAGTGGGAGTCAGACAAGGATCTTGCTTGTAGTCTCAGTATCCTTAAAAATTAGTAGAGAGTAATATGCATTTATGGCTGCTGCACTTTGCAGGTGGCAAAAATTATTTAACAAATTATAGGTTGTTTTTTTTTTTTTAATAATAAGGGTAGTGTATTTTGTAGACTGACTTGGATGTCATAATACCCTGGATTTGCTTCAACAGCCTGTATTTTAATAAAACAAATTCATCGTAATACTTCTGGGGATCAAAGTGTAGGAGACATTCTACTGATAGGAGAAATATGGAAATTATGTGTTATGGAAAACAGTTACTTTGAAGAGAAATTAGGGGCTGTGGGTAGATGGGCATCTGCATGGGATCTCTCACTGCAGTGCTGCACTGATGTCAAATATGGTCCCTAAAAGTGTATGCAAAAATGGGACTGCTATTGCCCACAGTGGTTTCTGTGCCTGATATGTCCAGGTCAAACATCTTTCAAGACTCCCTCTCAAGTATAAAGCAGAAAGAATTTCAGGACTGATTTAAATAAATGAAAGAAGAAGAGGTGAAAGGATAAATTTTCTTGCTGTTCAAAAGAAGATTAAAAATTGACAGATTATGGTGTATGAGGACCTACATCCAGGGAGATTTCAATTCATGCAGTACTCTTTAACTTGACAAATGCTGTGTTTGGAAGCTAACGTTGCACAATTTTGCACTAGCCATGAGATGTATACATTTGTAAGCTGTTAGGTTTCATTTGTTAATTATCTTTGCAGTGGTTTCTTTGTTTTTCCTCTTTGTAGAGAGGGTTCTTATACATTGGAATGGTCTGCCCACAGCAGTGGTAGAGTCACCTCTAGAGGTGTTTAAAGCAGTGTGTGGACCTCGTGCTTAGGGACATGGTTTATTGTTGACTCTTCAGTTGTGGGTCAAAGGTTGGACTGGATGATCTTGAAGGTCTCTTCCAACCAGATGTTTTCTGTGATACCTTAATTTCAAGTCTTTACATATGATCGGATACCTTTTTCTAAGAGGCATGACTTAACTCACCAGAGGCAAGGACCTTAACCAATACTGTTGCCAGCTTTTGGTTCCCATCATGTTAACCCCTAATGTAAAGTGAGAGGCACATGGAAGGCTAAAGGAAGAGGAAGGCTGACTTGAATGAGAGCATTAATGCCCCCAACCCTGCCTGCAGGGTGAGGTGACTGAGGTTGTTAGTGGTCTGTGAGCAGTAGTGGGTATCCACCCTTTAGGGAGAAAATTCTGAAAAATCAGGGATGCTGAGACCTCTGACCATGGTAAAATGAGAATTGCCTCTACATTTCGGGAAAAACGGGTGCTGGAGCTAAGTGTGGGCAGGGAGCAGAAAAAAAAAAGTGCACTGCTTGTGAACACATAGGCTGTCTCCTGAAGCCTATGTGTTCATCTCCTAATTCAGGCAGGCCTGGGGGATGTGCTTCTTTTTACCTGGAGGAGAAATCATGCTGCCAATATGCCATTCTGCTCCAGGGGAAAGTTTCCTCTTGGGCTTATCAAAGATTCCCAGAGACTCCCTCATCCTTAGGCTACCCACTGGCTGTGATGAGTATTGCCATACCAGCTTGGGAAGTGCTCCTGTCCTAAGGTGAGTCGGAAAGTTAGCTGGGTAGGTTGGAAAAATGAAGAACTGAAGGTTTTGTTAGGAAATTGTGGGTGAAATGAATGATAGGGCCATGCAGCCTTTTTTATTTCATTGCTTTGTTTGAAGTAAATGTTTTCACGTATTTAATGCTTTGGCTCTAAAAATGGAAGTTATAGCATGTGTTATAGCTGGAGGAAAGCTGTTTGTGTGTTTATTTGATGTCTTCGAGTTGCCACTTAGATTTGTTAAAGGATAAACCATCCCTGTCTTTCCACTAGTGGGAATTTGGGATCCTTTCTTCTCTGCTCAGGAACCATCTTTTTCACAAAACCTGCAGAAGTTTAGTGTCGAGGAGGCTTACAGCATCAGTCAAATTTGGCTGGAATTGGTCATCAGGCTCAAAATCACACAGCCACAGCAGTTTTGGTCCCTGAGGGAACCTGGCTAAAATGCATCACATAGAAATGTGTATCATTTATTTGTATTAGTGAGTTGAGATTTTGATAGCAAAAATTGGTTTTGAAGGATAAAGGTGTTTGGGGAATGGAGAAGAGACATTTTCTTTTGTTTTAGAGTGTAATAAAAGTTTTCAGCATCTTAAAACTCTCCCAGTTGCCTTTTATGGATATCCTGAGGGCTGTGGTCCACCGTTTGAAAACACTAAGGTAACAGAATAATAAAATGTAAAAGGAAATGCATGAAGTTTTCCAAGTAATTTGAGGACAAATTCCATTTCACTGATAAAAAGATGTATAGGAAGGAAGAAACGAGGAGAGAAAAAACAAAAGGGAGCTAATTTAAAAGAGGAGAATATCACCTATTGAAATGTGGGGAGCCGAGAACTTGAATGCTTCTAGGAAAGAGAAATGGGAGTGGGATTTTGGAAAGCAGCTGGTGTTGGCACAGCTCTACTTTCTTGCACCTGAAGGGACGTCACTGGCATAGGATAGGGGTGCTGCTGAGTTTTTCAAAATTCCTTATAAAATTTTAATGAAGAAAATTGCTGTCTGGGAAAATTAAGCCAGCAAGAGGAGATATGTATGGATATTATGGTCATCAGAATGCATGGAATAAAATAAAGCTAGATTTCAAACACTAAAGTTATTTTATCTTTTGAGAAGTGAACCTTTTTAGCACTGTGGTATAAACAGCATTAGCTTTAATCTTGCAAACACAAAGACAGCAAGCATAACAGAACAGAAAATCTGTGGTGTTATCAGACAGTGTGGACTCAATATTTGAAAACTAACAATATCCAGCTATGAAGAATGGCAGGGTCATACCAGTGAGGCATCACAAAGGAAAAAATAAAAACAATTTTTTCTCAGAAATGGGGAAATGAAAAAAGAGACATGAACAAGCCTAGAGACTGAAAAGTCTGCAGAATTCGATACCATCGGTTGCTACCAGCTCTGTTAAAAATGCAGCAGCAGCGTGACAGAGTGAATAGCTAGAATATGCATTACTGTGTGGAACAGTGTGCAAATCCCAGTTACCTAAGAGAGGATTATGGCTGGAATGCTTAAGAAGGATAATATAATAGGCTTCAAGATCTATCTGTTCTAAGATATAATCTATCTTCACATT
Organism: Indicator indicator; assembly: GCF_027791375.1. Lineage (NCBI taxonomy): Eukaryota > Metazoa > Chordata > Aves > Piciformes > Indicatoridae > Indicator > Indicator indicator. The sequence goes on along the minus strand of NC_072012.1, from coordinate 6,913,888 downwards.
GGCATTCAGAGATGCAGAAGACTTGAAACAAGCTGGCCTTAGAATAAGAAGGTCATACAGATCAAGGGAAAAGGTTCCTTTATTTTCTTCTTGAGAAGCCAGATGCACATTTATGAATTTCATTGATTTTAAAAAGGTAGTTGATGGATTCTGTGGAGAGCCTCTTTGACACAAGCACATCATGTGCTGTTTCAGAAAATATTACTCAATCAAGCAATTGAGACTGTATCAGGAGAGAGCTACCGAATAAATGGTTTGAAATAAATTGTTACAGTTGATGAGTTGTCACACATTTAATTTTTCTTACTTTTCTAGTTACCTTTCAGAAGAGAAAAGTTTATAAAGAAGGAAGCTAGGCAGGATGTCCTTGCAAGGTCAAAGATAAATATTCTGAGTTGAGGGTTTTAGAAAATGCTGCTTGTGAAACCTTAGGAGGTTCTTTTGTTTACTCCTAGAAGTCAAAAGTCAGGTGCCTTGTAGAAGTTAGTGGAATAAGGTAAATGATCTCATGTGATTAACCTGGCCAGAGTGTGTCTTGTACTGCTGTGCTAGGCTGTACCTCTGCAACCTCTGTGCTACAATATGTTATTAGTGGTGATGAACTTTGTGTGCAGCAGAAGTATGAATATGACAGGACACCATCTTCTCAGATCAGGGAAGATTTTAGCAAGGAGGAGGGAAGGACAGACTAGCAGTAGAGAATTTTCCTCCCCTCTGACCTCCTGCCCCTTCCTCTGTAAGGCTTCTGGAGTGGCTGCAGAAAAGTGAATGCTCTTCATTTGTTTGTAACATGGAGTCTCTTGATGTGGACAAGAGGAGTCTTGGGGAGGGTTGTTTTGCAACAGCTGAGGTGATAGCATGTAAACATGAAACACCTACATAAATGATCCTGTGCTTCTTGGAGATGAACAGTCTTCAAAGTTAGGCTCAGACATTTCTGTACGGAGTCACCTCCTCAGCTTGCCAGGGCCCAAGGGAGGGTTACAGTGGCTATGCCTATACCTGCCAGTGACACATGTCCTGAACTACCCTGTGATGCTGTCAGCTGGCACGCCAGCCAGTGTTCATGCTGTAACTTTTTTTTCATCTTCTAAAACTGGGTCATCAGACTCATACTGCCTATAGGGAACTGTTCCTGGCATGTCCTAACTTGTACGCTGTGTCCTGGCAGTATTTTGGAAGATTGTTAGTTGAAACTGACTAAAAACACTCCTGTGACACATGCTGTGGGACAATTCTAAAAATTTTATGGTGTTGACAGTTAGGTTTGAATGTCTAGGAATGTTCCTTGTCCATGTAGAGATAACCAATACGCAGCAAAGTTTCAAAATGAGAAGCTCAAGAATTACCTGTCTAGGAAAGTTAAGGTGACATGGGATTAAGTCCTTAAATTTCAACCAATCTATAACTGCTACTCAGTGCCATGGCATTAATTTCTGATTTTCTTTGTTTAAATTAACAATTAAAAAAATCTGTGGATAAGAAATTTGTATGAAGTGTAGTTAGTTCTGAAACTAGACTTGCTAATAACCTTGAAAAAGAAAGATATTGGTATCCTTTGGAAAGAGGAAGACATGATCAAAAATGTAGAACAAGCCACATAAAAGTTTTTCACCTAGAGGTAGTGGAAGAATGTTACCCATGAGCCTAAAAATCATAAAGGAATCTTCTCTCTGATATAGACTGCATGTTTCAAAACGAGATTTCCCCCAGGTATCTTCAGCTTGGCTGACACATCTTTGAACACTATAAAACTGTTAAGCATTCTTTATTTGAGAGACATTCAATGTAGCTTTGCAAAGAGTTAATTGAAACTTTTAAGATTAATTCCATAAGAGAATTATTAGACTTGCCCTGAAAATAAAATTATTCATCCTTGTAGCTTTATGTTCCTCTGAAGAAAGTTAATTACTTGGTTCTTGTGTCTTAGTATTTAGCCTTCCTATTGCTGGTGAAATCATATTAGAACACCAGTGAAATAAAAAGCTTGAAATTGCAATTCATGGTCATTATACTAGAAAACTACAGTTCAAGCATGCAGATGGCTTTCCCAGCCTCAGTTGCTTGCGTTTGGTTCCTGTCAGGCATTTGTGTTTGATTGGATTCACTAGTATGGCATCATAAGCTGTCTCACCAACAGTCATTTCAAAGCTGACACTTCACCATTTGTCGACCTGGGGAGTGAGGCATGGACTCTTTGGTGCAGGATGAAAAGACAGATAATGAGTGAGGAGATAACCCAAATATATCTGTTCACCAAGGGATGGCAATGGGATGTCAATATGTGGCTGCGAAGAGGGCTTACACCATCCTGACAAGTATTTGCAGCTGATTTAGGGCAATGCTGATACCGTTACACAATGCTCTTCATGTAGGATTCTGAAGACTGATGTCTAGTTCTGACTGAGAGGGCAATCACTGCAAAAAGGGATATCAGTGACTGGTGACGTTTCTTGCAAGGAGAAAACTAGGAAAGCTTGGTTAGTTTAATGTAGAGAGGGGAAAGTTGATAAGATGTCCATGACTGCTATCTGAAAACACATGGAAGGACTACAAAACAAGAGGAAGGGAAAAGAACTGTTTAAACCAGTGATTTTTCACTTTGATTTGATGTTCTATTTTTTTTACAAAGATGATTCTACATGCCCTGTTAGAGCAATGCTAGGTCTACTTTGCTTCGTGACATTTAAAAGAATCTCAGAAGTAGTTGATGAACCCCTCCAGAGTCCATGCACCATAGAGTGAAAACTAACGATGTTTAAACTTGTGGCTAATGGTGAGGCAAGAACAAATGGATATTATCTGGATATAAATCACTTCAGCCTGGAAATTTAAAGAAGGTTTCTAACTATTAGAGCTGCAAGGGTCTTCAACAGCTTTCTACAGGGAGATTTGGCGTAATACTGCTGTACACTGGAAACAGATGAGTGTGTGCAAGAGATTACAGAATGTGGTGTTTGTAACAGCTTGCCTTGATCCTCTCTTCATCATTTCTCAGAACTAATTCATTTAGGTGAATGCTCTTTTCAATTCTGCTCCTACTTGTTCTGTTTTTTAAACATCACCACTCCTTCTAGGCTTCTAGGATTAAAAATAGACAGTGACCAAGATCTGCAGATCTTTCAAGTGGGGCTCTATTTCTGCCTGGCATTCTGACAAAGCAAGCAAGGGTTTTCCTTAAATTCCCGGTAAAACTCTTAAAACACTGCCAACAGCTGCTGCAATAATGTGCTTTCTGTTTTCCTTTTGCATTCAACATTTTCATGTGACTTGGATATTTAAATTCCTTCAAGAAAATGCAATTTGTCAGCTAAATACTGATGTTTAAAAGTGAACATAGTTGTAAAACAAATCTTTCAAGTACTCTGAAATAGCAAGTGTTCGAGTTTAGAAATTATCAGCTCTATGGCTACCCTGAGATCTGGTTCAGCTAAGGGTGTTTCCTTGAGAAGTTGTCATTTGTTATCGCCCCCTGCTTCTGACTATTTTGTGGTGCTGTGCTGCTACATAAACAATAGCCCTAAACAGCTAAGAAATGTAAAATCTCTTAGTTTTGCTCATATACTCATACTGAGCCACATACTGGAGGCTCATTTTTTGTGTGAGTAAGTTTGTGCCAAATGCATTGGATGTTGTGGAAAGAAGGGGTTTATCAGTTGTCTTTGCTCATGCAGGACAGGAAGTGAAGCAGTGATGAGTTCCCTGATCCATCCTTGCTGCCTCCTTTCCTGCCTCCTGTAGCAGCATGAGAGGGAGATAGAGGAGGAAGCTCTTTGTCAATGGGATAAACAAAATTCAATGCATCAGACAACTAACTGCATATAAGGAACACCTGGAGCTTTAAATGAAGCGCTTTTGATCTTGTACATTTCTATGAAAGCATTTGCATGCAGTATGCATACTTAAAACCCTCTGTTTGGGATTTTACACCCTTAGGGACCGAGCTGCAGATAGAAGTATCTGGGTTTAAATTTAGCCTTACTGAATTCAGTGAGCTCATATGTGAACCTAGGAAGGTGTATATGTAATAGCTGTAAATATGTAATGTATGTAAACGTAAATATGTAAAACATACAACACAACATTTCTTTCAGTTTGAATTGTATGGTATGTTGGAGGAATTGTGCCGAGCAAAAGGGTGGTTGTCTGGGAGCTGCATTTGTGTCTCTTCCCAAGAAGTGTATTTTCTTTTAATTCCTTTGGGCTGCTTTTCCCCAAATCAAGTCTGAACCAAGTGTATGACATCTCCATTTTACTTTACATCAGATGATGGGTGAACATAGATACAATAGCAAGGATGTGGCAGAGAACATGTAATGAAATACCAGACTACACATGTGTGGCTTAGGCTGTCAAACTGCAGTAGAGTGGTATCACTGTCGGCCTTGGCAGACCTAACCTGGTTCTGGCAAAGCTATTCAAGTGTTTCTGTAATGAAGCCAGGAGTGTTCAGGGTCTTAGGATATGATGTCAGTCTGTGGAGGCCAAGCCATAAAGCAGTTGATTGCATCCAGGTATCTGTGCTTGAAATGCCTCAAGGATTGTGTCTGACCTTTAACTTGTTTTTCAGAAGAGTATAGGTCTTCAACAGGTTCGCTGTCACTGCACAGGGATGTCTCAGAAGCAGTAGAACAGCTCAAATGGCATTAGTCACTATGTGCTGCGGGGAAATCAAACCCTAGCTTTGACTTTTAATCTGCCTGTAAAACGTTTTCATTTGGATTTCACTGTCTGAAGCTGAACCCTGTCCTCTGTGGTTATGAAGCCAGCCTGCTCTGAGGCACCTGGTTAGCTGTTGTTATGAGCTCTTTTGAATAGAGCCACCATGCATAGGTAGCATGGCTGTTCTGTTGTCTGGATAAGCCTTCAGAGATCCTGGTGTTGACTGAGTGACTATGCAGCCAGCCAAACCTGTCTGCTTTGACCAGTGATCTGCAAGAAGACCATCTGTGGGGCTGACTGTAGGAGTGTTTTAGTTTTGGTTAGGAGTGCATTTTTAAAGTTAATCTTCCACTTGTCCTAGTTTACTACGATTTGATTTGCATTGTGGAGCAATCTTGGGATATGCAACCTGGTTTTCTTTCTAAATAAGCCAAACCAGATGCCCTCAGGATGCACTTTACTGCTAACATGAGTGCCTTCCACCAGAACAGACTAGGGTTGATTTGAAGTGAAACTTCTGGAACATGTGGATAGTGGGGGCCAAGCACTGTTTTAGATCTTAGATCTGTAATTGTGTTGCAATACACAACTTGATAATGTAGATATAGGCTATGCTTTCATACATTAGATTTTATTAAATTAGGATTTATAAAATTGAGTTTAGGGATGATTAAATGAGTTCCATAGTTCTTTCTTGATGTGCTTTTGTATATTTTTATATTAGGTTCTGGAGTGTCTTAAGGTTTTGATGCTGTATCCTCAACAGGCATTGTCATAGGTCATGAGTCTGTATGTAGTTTTACCCAGTTGAGAATAGGAGCAAGGAAAGTCATTGCAAATGAAGGCTCCTTTTCTTCTGTAAAATAATGTATTTAAATTGTGATTCTCAAGCTCTTCTAGAGCTCTTCAGCATTATGGTATTATTGTGCTGGTCTAAAAATCACTTAGCGTTAATGAAACACTGCCTGTTTGTTTCAAGAGAATCCATCAGCTGAGCAAAGGATTTAAGCACATGCTTTGATGGGTCAGAAACATATTTTAAGTTCTTGGCTTAGCTGAAATGGAGAAGAAATACCCACCCATCTGAGACGACAGATGTCATTCAAATATTCCCTGTATACTCCTTTTCATTATTTATACAAACACATGCATTACAATAAACAACGGGGTAGCAGATCCATACCAGAGTTAACTTCTAAGGATGGTTCAGCAATCCTGACTTGGTGCTGAGCAATCTTACCCTTGCAAATAATCCCATTGTGTCTATTCCATTCAACATTAGAGGAGCTATTGGTTCTTGCATCATATGACTTTCTATCAAACTCTCACTGCACACTTGCAGTGTTCAGTATCCTACTGTACCATCAGATGAAACACAGAAGAAACAGATGAAACACAGGATGAAAAAAACTTGTCTTTATGGTCTAAACATAAAGTGAGCCTTGTGCAATCCATTTTATACCCAGGTAAGTCTCTTAAAGATGAATGACTGTATGGTCATTTGGTGTTTAGCGTAGTGTTAGCGTGGAGCCACATGAGGATGCAGTGACAAATTGTAGAGTGGGAGTTAATACTCAGTATAGTACTGCAGAGCTTAGTAAGAGTTAGCATGAGTGAAATGATTATAGCTAGTAAACAAATCGTCACATGTTGTAACATGTATAAGCATGTATTGTTCTAGCTGCAGATTAGAGAGCAAGATGTAATATTAAGTATAACATCACTCTTTAGAAAGTGCAGTGGAAGTATGGGGTCATGTAGTGTGAGTCAGCTCTCCAGAGAGCAAACAGTAAGATCCAATTTCTGTCTTTCAGTGTAATCAAAAACCATTGGAGGGAAAGTAAAGTGTTTGTGCAATTAAGATTACAAATAGCCTGTTGTGTGACCTTGGGTAAGCCATTTCACCTTTCTTGAGTTTTTCTGGCTGGAAGATGAGAGGGAGATAGTTCTTTAAAGAATACTCCACAGACATGGGCTGTTATTCCTGTAAAGAACTGATTGCATGCAGATTCTGGGTCTGCTTTGTACAACATCTCTAGGTAATAATCAGTGTAAACAAGGAAAAATGGGTACTGTCTAGAATAGGAAAAAAATCAAAATTAAACATATTTGTGGATGTACATCACTGTGAGCAACCATCTGTATGACGATAAATAGTGACATCCATAGAAAATGTACTGGGTTTGTCATTCCAAACAGCATATTCTGTGTGTTTATCTCTGCATTAATGAGGTACTCAGCTTGGTTTTGACGTCTGTCACTTTGCAATCATGGCAGTGCAATTCTGAATTCCAGAACAAAATTAATGGAGATTATTTTACCCTTCCATTCCATGCTCTGGAAGTACGTGTAGTGCAGCACATTTGGCCAAAACAGGTTTTTCCCTTGGATGACAAGACCAAAATGACTGCACAACGTAAGAAGATGACATGGCTTGAAATGTGTCAGTTCAGGAACCTGAGCAAGTACTGAGGACATGATCATCATGGATAGGCTGTCATACAGACTATGACTGACAGATAAGCAAGGCTTAGCTGATCCTATTTATTTGATCACTTCAGCCTTCAGCAGTGTTACCCTTCTTTTTTGACTTTTTCTTTCAGAAAAGAGCTGCAGCATATCCAAATATGTATCTTGTGGCTCATTTACTCACAGTGCCAGCGGCTGCCACCACAGTGATTGTCTTTTGAACTTAAAAAACGGATGGATTGTCCAGACCACTAGTTTTCAGCATCCCCAGCATACTGGTGTGCAGTAGGGTGTTCTGTTGGCAAGAATTGCTGCAAGGAACAGAAGTACAGTTGATACCCAAGGAGTTACCAAAGATATTTAAGCCATACCCTCAGACTGTGCAGCTGAGTGTGCTAGCATTAAGTTCCACAAGATTCAGCATTTCACTTTTTCCTTCTTCCTAACTGTGTTCTGGTTGTTCAGCTATGATGTCTTGGAGGAGATATAGATGGTGGCATGCAGGAAAGACGGCATATGTAGAGGATCTGTTTACAGAGTGACTTAGGAGGACAGCAGCCAACACTGATTTTCTGCAACTGGTTGAAGAGGGGCAACCTCACTGTGGTCACTAGGACCCAATCTTTGAGATTTTCAGTGCTCTCCACTAGTTCAAGTCTTGATAAAGAAGGAGGACTTTCTCCTTCTTCACTATTGGCTCCATTTACAAAATTATTTTCCTTAGAAATGTATTTATGCTTTTTGAAAACAATCTATGCAACTGAATTCTCACATGAGGCATGCTCAGGAGAAAATACAGGTAACAAAGAATTGCAGGAATAGGTAATTAAGCACCCTTTGTGCAGTTATGGTTGATGGCTGCCTAAAGTAGGTTCCACTGTAATATTTTAAAAGCAAATGGGCAGTAATTTGTGATACATTGCTGCAAGGTAGATTCCTGGTGTCTCAAATGTAGACAAAAACCTGCAAACTGGTGCTTAGAAATTCTAAGAGGCTGTTCATGCTATGTATGCTCTAGTTGTCACTTGTGGTTCTGACAGGAAAACTGATGTGAGCCTCAAAGTAAAGGGATAATAAGGAAACTCCAGGTAAATAACCTGTGCTGTCACAGAAGTTCCTTTGCTAGTGTTAATATCCATCTGTGAAGAGTTTGCTTTCCAAAAAGCATGATAGCAACACGAAGGTAAGTTTTCATCCAAGGGCAGTGATCTGACAAAGATCTGGATACTCTTCCTAAGTTTTGAGTTTCGCTTCTTCAGAGATGGTGGATGGATAATTTCAATCACAAATACTTAGAAAAATCTGACGGGGTGGGGAGCACTGTTCCAGGAAACCAGTGCCAAGAAAGAAATTCTATTCCTCAAATGAGTTTTTGGATGGTACTTACCTTCTGCACTGAGAACCCTTTATAGGTTAGTTCTTGAGCCACATTTTGTCCATGAAAGTTCTGCTCCACAGCCAGGGAATGCTTCTGCCTGATGGGAAAAAAAATAAATTAAAAAATCTGTATTTTGGCAGCAAATTTTATGACATACTGGGTGATATCATTAAGGGAGCTATTAACAATCTGTCATTTAAGGAACAGCTTTGGCGAGTCCAGTGTAAGGGAAGTGATTTAATTCCATGTCTGCTTGGATTTCTCCTATATAATCAGTGGAGGGCCAGGAGAATTAAGAGGCACAGCGTGATACTCTCCTGATTACTTTGCTGTCATCTCTAATTTATGGCCTAAAATACATGAGAATAAAGTGTTCATGCCCATAGGAGCTCATGAGGGTGTGTTATAGGGTGCTCCCTTGATTCATTTAACTGGGGTGACTGTGCAGGGTAATCGCTTCTGTGCAAGGAGTAACTGAGATGACTGTGGCATATAGTTCAGGTTATGCAAATGTGGTTGCTGAGAAATGGGGGAGGGAAGAGAACTCTGCAGCAGTGTCCAAGGAAGAGATACATGGAGAAATGCTTTTCTTAGTGGAGGGCTGTTCATTAAACTAACTTGTACTCACCCCCTGACGTTCATTGTGGCTGTTAAAACTTTCTGTCAGCATTCATTTCACTTCCTGCTGACGTGATCTTGTCTTTTATGAGTTTTCCCATAAGACAGAGAAGTGAAAATATGGATGTCCCACAGGGAGGACAGCTCACTGGAAATGGAAGGAGAGCATGTTCTTATGTTCCCTCTTTGAAAGCTCGAGGTGAGGAGAAAGTTCTTCACTGAAATAGTGATTTGCCATTGGAATGTGCTGCCCAGGGAGGTGGTGGAGTCACTGTCTCTGGAGGTGTTCAAAAAAGGATTGGTCGTGGCACTTGAAGCCATGGTTTAGTTAGTCATGAGGTGCTGGGTGATAGGTTGGACTTGATGATCTCTGAGATCTTTTCCAACCTTGTTGATTCTATGATGATGATGATTCAACTCTTCAGTGCAATATTCTGTCCTGCTCCCCATTCCTGCACGGTGCAGAGGATGGTGCTGTGATTCTGGTGTAGGGATACAGCACAACAGTTCCGCTTGACTGTCAAAAGATATGGAAGGCAGAAGCACAGGTTGCTTCAGAAAATGATTTGACAATTAAGAGAGAAGAGATCCAGTGGTGACTTTTGAACTTACTCTTCTGCACGCTAGTCATTGATTCATTCTGAGATTGGTGGGAGTAAGGACAATGTGATGGGGGAAGAATGCTTTATACTCATCCTGCTTCTAAACGTCTGAGATTTTCTGCAGTTGGGAATGTTGTTCAAGGCTAGAGAAACCTGTAGTCTCCCTAGGTATGTCTGTTGTTGTGTATTAATTGCTCCTTTGCAGGTAGGTTTAACAGAGATTGTTTGGTCTTTCTGTGGGCCATGACATATTCCAATATGAAGTTCCAGTCAGAGGATTGCCTGACCATTAGCATCCTGGTTTGAATCTTGAAAGTGGTTTGGGAGACTTTCTTCCTAAAATGAACATGCAGATCTACTGACTTTAAGACCATTAGCTAGCTTTACTGGTTAACATAAACCAAACTATTGCTGTACAGAGCTCAAGTATACTAATATTAGTTTCTGCTAGAAACCGTGGTGAGATACAGTGAGTATTTACTGTCAGAGTCAGGATTATTCTTTTTCCTTCCCAGGAGATGGGTTATTGAGTTTATCTTCTCCAGATATCCTGTGATTAAAAAAAAAAAGGTTGTGACTGATTTACAAAAGGTTTTGTGCATAATGTCTGTGAGGGAGATTGTGTCCTAAAGTAGGAGCAATATCTAATAATACATGGTTAGCATTTATATAGTGTCTTGCAACCATTTCAAATTATTTTGTACATAAGGATAGGCATGGTCATCACTCTTCCAGTTTTGTTGGTGTTGGCAGCTCATAACAGGATGCTTTGCTGTCTGCCCATTCTTGTGTTGTTTATTAGAGGCAGAGCCCAGATTGGAATCCAGTCCTTCCTCTGCTCTGTTGTCACCTGTGTCTAAACAAATTGGTACAGTTCAGGCACAGCTTTTTATAGAGCCACTGGTTCTGCAAGTGGTTGAGCTCAGCAACTTGACTTCTGAAGTGCAACTGTTGTCCTTGCAGTCCCTGGGAAGTGATGGGAATGATGTAGCGAGGATGAGAGATCAGAGGTGGGAATGCAGTCCCCAGAGCCGAAGATGTGTTACATAGTAGGAAGCAGAACTGGTATCAATGTGAATTCAGATGCAACTGTTGATGATATTTGAATTCTTAAATCTTACTGTAAACTAAGCACGAGTCAGCTAACCATGAGTAATCATGAGTCCAGACAATACAATCGCAATATAAAATCACAAAACCCAAATACATTTGGTAAGGGCCAATTGCGGTTTAGATTTGCATGTTCAGATTCTCATTTCCAGAGTCTGGTCTACAACTCTGAAGGTTGACATGATATTTTTATGTGCTCATAGATCTCCAAAAAATGTGTGGGGTTTTTTGTTTGTTTGTTTCTTTCTTTCTTTGTTTTGATAAATCACAAAATACCTGAGATACTTGCTGAAATTCTGAGGGACATGAGGGACAAAATTACAGTTACTCTAGAAAGTGCAGCCTGTGCTTCAGTGCTAAACAATCCCAGATGTACTTATTTTGCAGGAAAAGAGTAACTTATCACGTAAGCAGGAAAACTATGTAGTGAGAGAAAAATTTTGAAATCTAGGAAAAATGACAGGGTTGGATGATGATGCTATTTAAAAAAAAACAGATTTCATGTGGAGGAAAGAAAAATGGCAGAAAGGGTAAATGTATCTACATGAAAATTGATGGCAGTTAAATGCTAGCACGTAGGGAAGTGGTAGACACTGGAAAAACACCTGCCTAAGAGAGATAAATTTGTCTATGCAATTGTCTATAAAAGCAAAGATTACTACAAAAAAAGCAACTCTTGTAGGTTTTAAAATATATCTTAATTGTATACTTTCTAATAAGCTGCAAGGCTTGCATCCTTATAAAAAAATTTCTAAGCAGATATTAAAAAACCCACAAAAACCAAAACCAACAAAGCAGAATGTGATTTTTTTCAGTTTCCAAAAATAGTTTGCCTAGAGTGGAGTTTTTTTTTTTTTACTTTTCCTCCTTCTGATTGCAGGAGAAATAACTCTGCAGTGTTTTATTGAAGAACAAGTGGCACTGAGTAAAAGAATAATTGATAAGTGATTTTTCTTCCTTTCTATTCTCCAAGCTGTGCTGTCTAGATGAAATATTCATAATGACAGTGGCCCCTTTCTTGTGCAATTTGTCCAGTGTTTGCTTGGAGATGTTCAGAAGTAGTGGAGCAGAAAATCCCTTGCTACAGCCGGCATTTGCTGGGGATTACTTTTCACACTGGTGTATGTTGTAGGAGATTCAGCGGACGAAGTGATGAAATGGCCGTATAGTTTTAAGGCTAGTAAGCTTTTGTGTGCCAGCCAAACACTATGCCCAAAGATGGAAAGCTGTGTTCTAGTTTTATGAAACGGGTAAAATTACAGATGTTGAACAGTTGTTTGAGGAATGTACATTTGAGTTTCAGGTTCACAAGAGAGATTAAGATATTTCTGCCTATTTATTTCTTTTCAGTTCTTAGAGAGGGTAGTTTTGATGACCGCTGTGGCTCCCCATTTGCTGAAATACTCCTGAGTATTTGCTGATGTGTCAGTACTTGACCATATTGACTGTGCTGCTTGCTGCTATGAAGGGCTTTCTGAAGCATGGAGCTCAAGTCTCAGTTAATTGAACTATCAAGATTGCAGAATGACCAAGGGATTTGTCTTCCCTCTTCTGATAATTGGCCAGTTTTGCTAGAACTCAGACTTTGGAGCTCATCAGAGCAGTGGCTCCTCCTTGTTTCAGAGAAGCACTTGCCTCTCTTTGGCTACTCAGAATGATACTGCAAGGGAAACTGCAGTCAGAACACTTAATTACTTATTAACAACTTCTGCCTCTGTAGCCTATCTCCATTATGGTATTGTTGCCTTTTCCTCATTACAGAGAGCTAATGATGGCTGACAGCAGAGTAGGTGCAACCTGCAGCATGAGTGAGGCCCTTGGCTGCTTTGTGTGTCAGATGCGTTACAACAGCCAGCTGGCCCCAGCACTGGCGTTCTGGGAGCTGAAAACAATAGTGTTATCCCTTCCAGCCTCAGCAGCTGTGCCACAGAGGCAGCAAGGAGAGTATCTTGCATCCAGCTTCATCCCTGAATTTCTTGTGTTCCCTAGGTTTCTCATGCCTTTTTTATTTCTCTGCATAATCCTTCCCAAGAAATCTCTTCTCTCTTTTGACTCTGTTATGCCAATTGGCCAAAAGGATTTGTGGCAAATGTCCAAAAGGGAAGGCCTTACTCAATTTGGCACCAGTTACAGGCACTTACTGCCTGCCATGATAAAGAATGTTTGCTGAGGGGAAGGGTATCCCTTTGGTGGCAGAGATCAGGGAAGCTTTCAGTCATAAGTTTGCATCTGCACTCCTCCTAGGACTGAAGGCAAGCAATGTTCTGAGTTTTATTTCTTAGAGTCTTCCGAGCAGAAGAGGATGTTATTCCAACAAACTCTGAGCTGTGCTAAGTTGTGGGGAGCTTGTTGAGATAACATGGAAGAATCAAAAATTCAGAAAGTATTAAACTTGCAGATAAGGCTGTAGGAACATGTGCATGGAGGAAAAGTAGGTCTGTGATGTTGGTTGCTTGCTGGAGTAGTCCCTAGGTGATCTTGAGATAACCACATAAATCGTGGTGCTGTGTGTATGCAGCTGTACCGTTCTCTTTGTGGTATACCCACGATGTGCAGCACAGGTGTCCAACTGGGATCTGAGCCCTGTTGTGCTTAACCGTGTCCAGAACAATGTGCAAAAATACCACTATGTTCCAAAAAGTTCTGTGTTTGGAACAGGCAAGGTAAAAAGGGAAGCAATGGCAGAGAGAACAGAAGTGACTTAAGCAGAGTGCCCCAGACAGCTGGGAGAACAGTCTCCATCTCCTGGCGTGTGCTCCAGTCCCAGCCACTGACCTGCACTGCCTGAAAGTGGTTTTAGGAAGGCTCTTTGGGCTTGATGTCTGTGTTTTTAAAGAATGCTCTCCCAAACTTTGCTAAGAGATATTAGTGCTAATTGCATATAATCTTGCACCATGGCCCTCATTTCTAATTGTTTGACCTTGTTCTCTGTGTCACTGTAGCACAGCTTGGTTCTGCATCCAGTCATCTCTTCTCCACTGTGCCTATGCCCCTAGAATTTTGTGCTGAATAGCTGCCATAAATGTACAGTATCAGCTTTCCTAACCTGGTTAACTACAATTGTTTCATTATTTGATTATTACAGTATCAAAAGGTCTGAGTGCCTTTGTGGATGAATGACTAAGAGATTGTTTTCAAAAAAGTGCATTCTCTTTACAGTTAGGAAACAATTCTAGAAATGCCTGAAAAATCCTAAATTATGTTTATTCTACTTGTCTGACCTAAAGCAATTTGAGTAGGAATGTAAAATTGTTTGCATGTGGAGTTTCAGCTCCAAGTGGAAGGCAACCTGTTCTCAAGTCAAACAGTGAGGTACAAGTCTGAATTTCTTAGTTTAGAACTGGGATTTTGATACGTTGCAAAGGTACTAGTTCTGGCTTTGAGCAGATCCTGAAGTTTCTTCCAGGAGTCAGCTATGTGGATTACTTAGTACCTAGCTATGCTGTGGAACACGATAGTTAACATTTCTTGATGTTATTAAATCGCATTGGGGTACTTCATAGTTGTGGTGCACTTGAAACCTGCAGTTTCATTTCTCCTAGATCATGCCATGTTTGGTTTGGTTTCTGTGAAAATGATTGCTGGAGAACAAGAGGTTGACATGTAATCTGCTAAAAACCTGTTTGGGCCTTAGGAAGAAAAATGTTTCTCACCCCTGCTTTGCTTGTGCTCTGAGAGTGTTGGAGCACTTTGCAAATGTCCATGAGCTCTTAACTCCAGCAGAAAAGGGCAGCTCTGCTGCTACTTAAAGAGGGAAAAAAAGGAGGTTCAGAAAAACTTACACCAACAGTTTAGACTCAAGAGTCTCAATCTGAAGTTGCTGGTTTTCTGAGAGTGGGTCAAGGTCACTTAGGGAAGATGTGAGATATTCAGGTCCATAGCCTATAGCTCTACTCTCTTAATAACCAGATTAACTTTGCTGTAACTGCCAAAGACTCCTCTAAATGGAGCATTGTCGTGCAGAGTATTAGCTAGAACACAGCCAGTGACCCTGACGAGAAAATATGGCTCAGATTAACCAGAATGTAATGCTGTATTTTCAATGAGATATTATTTAGTATTGAATGACCCTGATGGAGATGAATTCCAAGTTTGCCTAAGGTCACACTGCTGTGGTGAAGCTGATGGTAATCTTACAGTAAAGCTATGTAATGAAAAACCTGTTACTGTGAAATCTCTCAAATGATAATCCTCTCATGTGCAGGCAGGGGGTCAGGGACCTCTGTAATGTGTTCTGCAGGAGTTTGATGCACAAGGGGCTGAAAAAGTACCACACTATCTGTCTGCAACGCCAGAAAGACCTTATTTAGCTCCATGCAAGAGACTAGAGAATAGCACAACACTGCAGTATGAGGGGAGAAGTGCTTTTTTTTGTTGCTAAGACCTTGGACTCTGATCTTCAGTCTGGTCTCTGTGCTAGAATCTGGTCTGGAGAACGAAGTGCCTTTTTGTTTCGTCTGGAAATTCCATCTTCATTGGTTTTCACAAACTGCAAGGACAAAGGGGACTGATTTGAACACCTAGTTTGACCTGGTTAATGTAGCCCACAGGGTTTCCCTGAATTAATTCAAGCTCGAATTAAAGAAGAAAAGAAACTGGATTCTCCTGCCAATCCATCAGATTCCTAACCAACTCATGTTTCACAATTTTAAACATACCACTACAGTTACTATTTCTTTTCTAGTTTTTCTAGTTCAGATCTAGGTTAGAGACCACTTTTGAGTGTGTGGTTTTTCTACCTACCAATGCCTTGGCATAGCCAGTGGGCTGTAAGGAAAGACTTGTTGCAGAAACACTGGACCATTGAAGAGGTACAAGATGTTCGCTTGCTCCCATGGAGCTGAGAGTTTGTAAGGGAGCAAAGACAACTTGCACAATGGCCTGGGAGCAAAGGTTTGTGAGAAGATAGGGGGTGGGTGCTCTTGCAGCAAGATGAGGCAGAGTTCTCATGCCTGAGACCTCAAGGTGAGGAGGGAAGCTATGTAAGTACTTGGCAGTTTGAGATTATTTTGATAATTTTTGAAGCTAGTCAACAGATGAGGTATGTTAGGAAAAGATACTCCGTGGTACAGCACTTGCTGGGCTTCTGACCAGAAAACTGAAAGCTCATGGACCCTCAGAACCTACCTATGGCTTCTGCCCTCTCATTTTGTAGGAGGAATGAGCCAACAGCAACTGGACTTGGCTGCAAATTCAGAGGTCTGTTTCCCATTTCTGCTCTTCTCCATCCCTTCTTCTCAGAGGAATATGACTCAGCAGACCCTCAGGGGCAGAGCTGCACTCAAGCCTGAATTATGAGATCAAGGTGCCAGACTTCGCTTGGCTGCTGCAAGCAGTATGTTCCTCTTGACAAGAAGTGGCAAAGAATCAGACTGTACAAAAGGCAGTGTAGTCTGGTCACTATGTGAGATAACTCTCCAGGGTAAATATCTCAACATCTGGTTGTTGGTTGTGGTATGAACACACTTTAACTGTGCTATGTAGGACAGTTTTTTCCACTGATGTGTGCTTCCCAGCAGGAAAGAAATGCAAGCCAGAGATTTCATAGGTGGAAGGATGCTGGCAGCTCCTGTCCTGCCATATCAATCATAACAAACTTTTCTTTGTTTATAGTTCAACTTAACCTAAAAATGCAGCCATTTTCTGCACCTAATTCAGCTGCTAAAATTCTCCAATTGTCACCTTGGTGCCAAGCCGCTCACTCATCCTGCCCGCATATCTGTTTCACACTGCTTTTTGGTGACGATGATCAGTGTCCTCATTCCTCTGTCCTCAATGGTCAGTGAAATACCTGTCTGTCCAGCTGAGATGGCAAAAGAATAAGTACTACTAATAATTGCCTGTATGTTTAAAAATACCTCAACTGTTCATTGCATAAGAGGGGTTTTGGCAGTTATCAGCATTTAAAAGTATACCATAAAGTGCTGGCTTCTAAGGAAAACTTGATTTGAACTTGTTTTTCCTGGCTCCATTTCCAATATATTGTTTTCCTGCAAATCCCTAAAGTGATGAAAGGTCATGGAAAACCATTTATGTTAGGACATGCATATTATTTTTGTCATGTTAAGTTTTAGAAATCTGTTCAAAGCAAAATTAAAAAAAAAAAAAGAAGATATTTTTAAGTAAAACAAAGAGGCTCCTGGCTACCCAGCTTTGCTGCAGTAGATAACACAGCACTTGCAAATGGCACTGACGGCTTGGGGCAGGTTGCTGGGGGTCAGCGGTGTTGTAACAGAGCACATCTAACCTCTCAACTGACTATGCTCTCCAGCCCTGCTAATTCCCAGCAGGACCAGGGAGGTGACTGTCCCTCTGTACTCAGCATTGGTGAGGCCACACACCGAGTGCTGTGTTCAGTTCTGGGCACTGCAGTACAGGAAGGACATTGAGGCACTGGAGTGGGTACAGAGAAGGGTGACTGAGCTGGTGAGGGGCCTGGAAAGTAAGTCCTGTGAGGAGTGGCTGAGGGAACTGGGGCTGTTCAGTCTACAAAAAACAAGGAGGCTGAGGGGAGACTTCATTGCTCTCTACAACTACCTGAAAGGAGGGTGGAGAGAAGTAGGTGCTGATCTGTCCTCACAAGTAACTAAAGATAGAACAAGAAGGAGTGGCCTTGAGCCATACCAGGGGAGGTTTAGGCTGGACATTAGGAGAAATTTTTTCACAGAAAGGGTTGTGAGGCACAGGAATGGGCTGCCCAGAGAGGTGGTTGAGTCACCACCCCTGGACATGTTTAAAAGCCATCTAGATCTGGTGCTTGGGGACATGGTGTAGTGACAGACTTGGTGGAGTAGGCAAAGTGGCTGGACTTGATGATCTCAGAGGTCCTTTCCAGACTGGATGATTCTGTGATTCCGTGATTCCCATGTAGCACAATTAGATAAATCACACATGCTGCATTCCTCTGAACTTACAAATAGGTGAGTGTTACACAATCATAAGGACTTTTCCATTAATGGTGCACTGTAGTGGCCTATCTGCCTGAGTAGACAGTTTTGTTAGGGCATCTGTCCTGCTGTTTGGTGAGAGAATCAGTAAACGGTGACACTTTCCATTCTTTTCCTCCATTTCCTAGTTGCTTGCTAGTGATGCTGTCTCTCACATCCCTAATCTATAATGACATGGCTGGGAGCTGTTGATTTACATGGATCACTCGTGTTCTGGATTTGGCTGCTATCAGTTCACATCATAAAAGGTTTGCAATTGCTTTGTCTGATAATGAGCAGCAGCAAGGAGGCATTTTCAGTGCCTGTGTATAGGATTTAATGACAAGATTGGTTCAGAAGTAACCTGTGCAAAGGCATTTCCAAATCCATCAGCAGAAACATCTTGGGAAAAATTGTTTGGTGAACTAACTTCATGGTGTAATTCCATGCTAATCCATATAGATGGCTGGACATTTTAACAAAGAGATTTTTCATTAGATTTGCAATAAATCAAGCCAGGTGTAGCACAGTGCCTCTTGTGACAAAACTGAAGGTAATTGGGAAAATGCAGGAATTACCAAGAGGAGTACTCAGGAGTAGTCCCTTGTATGAGATGCTGAGCACCCACTATTGAATCTTTCCCTTGAGTTAAATAGCCCTGGGGCTATTTAGTCTTAAGAGAAGACTGAGAGGGAATCTGATCAATGTCTATAAATATCTGAGGGGTGGGTGTCAAGTGGAGGGGGCCAAGCTCTTTTCAGTGGTTCACTGTGATAAGACAAGGAACAATGGGTTCAAACTAGAACATAGAAGATTTCACCTCAACATGAGGAGAAACCTCTTTACAGTGAGGGTGATGGAGCACTGGAACAGGCTGCCCAGGGAGGTTGTGGAGTCTCCTTCTCTGGAGACTTTCAAGCCCCATCTGGATGTGTTCCTGTGTGACCTGTGCTGGATTCTATGGTCCTGCTCTGGCAGGGGGGTTGGAGAAGATGATCTCTTGAGGTCCCTTCCAACCTCTGAGATACTGTGATACTGTGACTGTAAAAAGTCTAGATACCTTTGTCTTAGAAATTCCTCCCTGTCCAGGATGATGCCCTGACAGTCACAATATTGGCTGTCCCAGGAGATCTCTGCCTTTTGTGGAAAACTTCAGAATGGTTTTGATTGCATTGTGATGAAGAGTGGGCATCTTTTATGTTTTGCAGAAAAGCCATTCCTTCTCCAGGGTAACAGCACACATAAGACTATCTTCCAGTGCAAAAGGGTGTCATTCATGGCAGCACACAGGAGTCTCCAAGATAATACTTGCTGACCCAGTGTGTGTGCTGTGCTGCTGAGGTGGCTGAAGTGAAGCTCTGCCCCCTGGCCACACTGCCTCTGGCTGTGCTCCTGCCCCTGCATTGCAGACAGGGAGCAATCCTGCCTGTCATTTGCAGGCAAGCTGGGCAAGGAGGAGAAATTTCTTATGTACACTTTCCTGCAGTACATATTGTTGTGTTTGACTCTTAAGGAGGGAATAGAAAGTCCACCAAAAAGAAGCCAAAGGCTTTTTTCAGTGGTTGTTTTTTAATTGTTTGTATCCTTTCCCCTCCTGCCTTGTAACTTGCAGGGTGTACTGTTTTGCATTAATTATGAACGAGTCACCATCCCTGGAGGTGTTCAAGAGGGGATTGGACGTGGCACTTGGTGCCATGGTTTAGGTAGTCATGAGGTTTAGGGTGACAGGTTGGACTCGATGATCTTTGAGGTCTCTTCCAGCCTTCTTGATTCTATTCTATTCTATGCTTTTCCTAGGTGTAGAATCATAGTCGCAGAGTGGTTTGAGTTGGAAGGGATCTTAGAGACCGTGTAGTTCCACCTCCCCTACCATAGTCAGGGACACTTTCCACTAGAACATTTAATACTTGTCCCTCCTGACTTCTGTAGGGATTTGAAGAATTTTTTGGTGTCTCAGTGTGGTGTATTGCATTGCCTTTCTCTGCATGAGGATAATAATGGAAGCTTTCTATAACCCATATTTTGCCTGTCTAAAATGTCTTTGCTATTGACTTCTGAAGGAAAAAAAAAACCTGTAATGTGCATGCTTTCCTAACTGAGCATTAAATTTCTTGATCATGAAAAGAAAGTAACTCTACCTGTAATTACATGACTAAGAGCTACAGCCTTTAGCCATTTTTGGAAGCTTTTCTGTATCATAACAGTGATAACAATGTAGTCAGATTAACTGTAAAAGAGGAAAGTTTTATCCTTAATCCTTTCATGACTGTGGACATATCACAAGGTCACATTCGTATTATTAGTATGTTTAGCCTGCATTTTTCAGTAATTAATTCAGTCTAACTTACTTGTCACTGTTTTCCCATTTACATTAGTATCTGTTACATTCCAGATAAAAAATACTCTCAGTTTGCTGACATAATAGATGCAGTGAAGGTTGCTCTAAGGAGCTCCAAAGTGACAGATGTTCATCAGTGCATGAGTGACTCTGTTTTTAGGATTTTTTTCTGTTTTGTTAATTTGTTAGTACTACATATGCTTGATAGATAGACCAGATGTACAGTGTTTATCGGTTTTGATCAGTCTGCTTGGCTAAATCCTGATAAAGGAAATGTAATTGGAATGTTCTTCCATTTCCCAGGCCATTTGAAACTGTGATTAATTTGATGTTTCTATGAATGCTGGCCTGATTGTGTGGCCCACATACTAAGTTAACTTTGATGCCACTGAACTGATAACTAGAGCATAACATTTTCTATCCTTTGAAGTCAAGTCCTGTAGTTCTTAATGCAGTTCATAAATTCAGCTGACTGGTGGCCCACCTATTGGGTTGCACCCTACAGACATGTTGAGGTTTGACATGAGGCAGTATTAAAAAACCCAACCTGGCTGACTCATCTCTACTGTTTCAGTGACGCCAACAGTGTGCTAGGTACTGTATGGTCAGTATCTACCCCAAATAATTTTCACAGAACCACAGATTTGTCTGGGTTAGAGGAGTCCTCGAAAGGTCACCTAGTGTGTAGAGATCCCTAAATCCAGCTTTTGTGGTGAACATGATCATTGTGAGTCTTTGCTTCTTGAGGAAGTATCACACTGAAGAGAAGTCCCTACCAACTGTAAAACTGCTAATTCTTAACTGGGCGTAGTTTTTACAATGTCCTGCATTCACTCTCTGCCACAGTCTGTTGCAAAACTTTTACCATTGTGTTGAAGTCTTTGACCAATTTTGGATCCTGCTGTCTTAGAGACTGTGTCGTTAGGCTGCACTGTATCTGCTGCTTGGGCTGCTGAGAGCATGCTGGTGAAGGATGCCTGTCCTGGCATTGCTGATGAGCTGCTGCTGAATGTTGAGGAGCTTTTCCTCTCCAAGCCTTTACTTCTCTCTTACACTTTTCTTTCTTTGCTGGACTGTGGATCTGCCTGCTTCTTCATGTTTGACCAAACAACATCTGAGTCTGAGACCAAAGTCTGAACAGGGACTTCTGAATGTCACATACGACCCTAAAAAAAACAGAACACACTGATTTATTAATGCATGCATTTCTGTTGTTAAGTGCTGCAGCTTTGTGCTTATTACTGTTCTTTTCTCCTTTTAATTATATTTATCTTTTTATATCAGAACAATTTGAATCTATTTCTGTTGCAAGATGGCGTAGGGTAATGATAGGCATTTATGTGTTTCTTTGTTGAGCTGCAGAAAGTGTTTTAAAAGCTTTATTGAAATGTTGTGCTACTTACAAACTAACATCTTCATCAAGGCTCCCTTATGAAAGGACAATGCAACTTCCTGTGCTCATTGACAGTCCTTGGAGCTTATTTCACTCCCTGCTTTTTTGTAGAGACTGTATTTGAAGTAGGTAAGATGACTGAAACCATGGTGAGATGTTAGAAGCTCCAGATACATTAGATGGCTGAAATAACAGTGATTGCTTTTAACTTGATTTTAATTCTTCTGTGTTTGCAGGCAGATGGGTGAAAGGTCTGTACTGCAGTCATTTACATGATTGCCTAATTTATCCTTTGACCTGAGAACCTGAGTAGTGGTAGCTGCACCAGGAGAGGTTTAGGCTGGATATTAGGAAATATTTGTTCACTGAGAGGGTTCTCAAACATTGGGATGGTCTGCCCACAGCAGTGATGGAGTCACCATCCCTGGGGGTGTTCAAGCAGTGTATGGACCTTGTGCCTAGGGACATGGTTTAGTGTTGACCCTTCAGTGCTGGGTTGAAGGTTGGACTGCATGATCTTTGAAGTCTCTTCCAACCAGATACATTGTGTGATTCTGTAGGTAGCATAAACTCTAGTCTGGCTATGAGAGGCCAAAGTGAGCAAGAGCTTTCTTTGTTTAGCCCTTCCCTACTGCTTTTACTGAACACAGCTAATTTCTGTCACTTCCGTACAGGGATATTTTAAAAGTGAATAGTGGTTAAAGAAGATGTGCTAATCCATCTGCTCTTTCTTTTGTGTGGTCTGCTTTTAACAGCTGATTTTATTAACAATTCAAATGTAACTAATGAGTTTTCTGTGTATAGGCAAATAAAGATTTCTGCAAACAGCTGAAGTACTCAGAAGGTACATGTGGGGTATGTTTATTACTCACCTGTATTCATCTTTTCTACCTGTAAATGGTGGTGAATGGGTGGTATTTGGAACGTCTCTAGGAGTAACTTGTACTCATTACCTCTTGTCTTTTCCAGGTGACTCTCCATCTTTGTAGCCACTTTTTAAATACTGGAACATGGTCATAAGGTCTTCCTAAGCCTTCTTTTCTCGACGCTGAACATAATTCTCTCAGCCTTTCCTCATATGGCAGCCTTGGAGAAATCCAGGTAGAAAATATCCACTGCTTGCCCCACGTCAACCAAGTTGGATGACTTTGTTGTAGAAGGTGATCAGGTTTGTCAAGCTTAGTTTGCCTTTTGTGAAGCCATTCTGGCTTTCCCAGTCACGTGCTTGATTTGACTTGTGATGGTCTCTAGGAAGTTTAATTTCATAACTTTCCCAGGGACTGAAGTAAGACCGGTGGGCCTGTAATTTCCTGGATTCTCTTTTAAGCCCTTCTTGTAGATGAGGATGATACTAGCTTTCTTCCAGTCTTCTGGGATGTCCCTGTTCTCCACAACTCCTCAAAGGTTATGAAGAATGGCCCCACAACAACATCAGCCAGCTCTTTTAACACCCTTGGCTGGATAATGTCAGAGCCCATAATGTCAATTTGTAGGGGTCAAGCTCCTCTAATAGTTTGTATGCCATAGAATCACAGAGTGTATCTTGTTGGAAGAGACATCAAAGATCCAACTCTTCCTTCCATGATGGTGGGTTTGTGTTTGTGTCAATCTGGACTTTTACTCTCATGGCTAGGGGCCCAACGGCACCAGAAAAGAGAGAGGTGAAGAAAGTGTTGAGAACCTCTGCCTCTTCAGCATTATTTGTTACTAATTCACCTGCCCTGTTCAACAGTGGGCCAGGATTTTCCTTCTGTTTCTGCTTATTGGCTACATACCTGAAGAACCCTTTCTTCTCATTTTTGACATCTCTGGCCAGTTTCAATTTGAGCTAAGCTTTTGCTTTTCTAACAGCATCACTGCATGTCCTGGCAATGTTCTTGTAGTTCTCAATGTGTATTTATCTGATTTTCCATCTCTGGCCCACTACTCTTCTCATTTTGAGCAGACTCACAGCTCACAGTTAAGCCAAGGGGGTGTCTCTTGCTCTGCCTATTTCCGTTACCTTTAGAGTGGCTGAACTGGTTTTGTGCTTCCAAGAGAGCATTCCTGAAAAATGTCCAGTGTTCACAGGCTTCTTTATCCTGCATGGAAGCTTCTCGTGGCATCCCTCACAGCTCTGAGCAAGCTGAAGTTCGGTCTTTAAAATCTAAACCCTTGGTTCTACTTCTAACCTTCAGTGTCCTCAATAGGATCTTAAGCTCCACAATATTATGGTTGCTGCAGCAAAGGCTGTCGCTGACTGAGGTACTGCAAAGCAGGTTTGCTTGCTTTGTGAGTAGCAAGTCCAGCAGTGCCTCATTCCTGGTTGGTACATCTAACATCTGCATGAGCAAGCAATCCTCTACACGTTCCAGGAACCTGATGGATGATGCGTGAGCTGCTGTATTGCTTTTCCAACAAATGTATGAGTAGTTGAAGTCATGCATAAGAATCAGGTTCTGTTGACTTGGAGCTTGTTTAAGTGACCCAAATATTGCTTCACTGTCCTTACAGTCTTGGTTTGGAGGTTGCTAGCAGATCCCTCCTGTAAGATCTCTCTTTGGGACGATCCCTCTGATGTTGGCCCAATGGGGTTTCCACAGTTGCCATAGTTTATGTTGATAAAGGTTCTCCTTATCATGAAGCTTGACTTCTCTTCTTCCCTGCCTGTTTTTACAAAACATCCTGTAGCCATCCATCATGATCCTTCAGACATGTGAGTTGTCCTACTACGTGTTGGTTATTCCTATGATACCATCAGTTTCTGACTGGGCATGGAGCTCTAATTTCTCTTGCTTGTTTCCCAGGCTGCATGTACTGGTATACATATGCTTGAGGTGGTTGATCTGCTTCTCATCTTGGAAAGCAGCTAAGATTGCTACTGTGGTTGGCTTAACTTACTCTACCCTTGGTTGCCAATGGCATTGCTGCTTTGGACCCCAACCCCCAAGTCTTCTAGTTTAAAACCTGCCTCACTGAGTCAACTAGCCTGCTGCAAAAGATTCCCTTGCCTCTTCTAGACAGGTGGATCCCATACTTCCCTGGCAGGCTGTAGTCATTCAAGAGTGTCCTGTTGTCATGAAAGCACAAACCCTCATGACAGCACCAGCCACTAAACCAGAAGTTGATTTGCGTGATATGTCTGTTTCTGGCTCCACCCTTTCCTCTAACTGATAACATGGAAGAAGGCAGCTTGGCCACCAATACTGTAGCCCCTCTTCTCCTCCCAGGGGTCTAGCTGCTCTTTTGTTAGTCCACTCTGGTAACAGTACAGTGATGTGATGTGATCCTGGATGTGACTGCTACAGAAACAGCTAAGCTGTGGGAAAGGGCTGTCAGAGTTCAGGTAAAGGTAAGTGAGTTGTTGTAAGTGTGGCCAGATGGCCAAGGAGGACAGCAGCATCCCAGATTGTATTAGAGATGGTGTGGCAAGCAGGACTGGGGAGGTGATTGTCCCTCTGTACTCTGCACTGATGAGGCCATGCCTTACAAGAGACACATCATGGTGCTAGAGCAGGTCCAGAGCAGAGTAACTATGCTGGTGAAGGGCCTAGAGAACAAATATCATGAGGGGCAGCAGAGGGGACTGGGGTCATTTAGTCTGAAGAAAAGGAGGTTGAGGGGAGACCTCACCCTTCTCTACAACTCCCTGAAGGGTCTCTTTGCCCGAGTAACTAGTGATAGAACAAGAGGAAGTGGCCTCAAGCCACACTAGGGAAGGACATTAGGAAAAATTGTCAGGCTTTGGAACAGGCTACCCAGGGAGGTGGTTGAGTCACCATCCCTACATATATTTAAAAGCCATGTAGATGTTCTGCATGGGGATATGGCCTAGCGGTGGACTTTTCTAACTGAAAAGATTCTATGACTTCATATCCAGTTACTATGTAACTATTTTGGCTAGCCAGTGGAAATCCTGAGATTTTTGTAAGGTACAATTTTCTGAAAGCACATAAGAGGCCTTCAGAATTGACTGTCTCTGGGTGCATTAGCACTCCAATGTTTGAGTAAAAATTTTGGAAGCAGAAGTGATGCCTCTACCTCTTAAAGCCCATATGCTTTTGCTTATCAGAGTGGTCCATGAAGACATCATGTAGTTTGCCACATTGCTAATTCCATTTATGCAGTTGTCAAACACAATTTATTTTCAAAGATTTTGAAATGCCCTGCAAATTGAGTGTTCTCTTACTGACAATAGATCTGAAATCTGGAACAGCAGAATCCATACAATGTGTGAAGGGAGGATAGCCAAGATCAGCAACCCGTTGCTGAATACCAGACACATCTGTGGTAAGGAGACAGCTTTAAGATCATTTGGGGAAGTGTGTCAGTGAGGGTCAGCATGGAACATGGCCAGGTTCTCCCATCCCTAGAGTATAACCCAGCAAAGTCTGAGAGATCTAAACCCAAACACAGCTCCTGAGCCAAGCTTTCTCTGCTTCTCAAGACAGCCCTTTCCCACAGCTTAGCTGTGTTTGTAGCAGTCATACCTAGGATCACATCGCATCACTGTACTATACCAGAGTGGACTAATAACAGAGCAGCTAGACCCTTGGCAGGAGAAGAGGGGGCTGCTGGTGCACACAAAGCACCAACACACATAGTGTATCTTCCTGGTATACATGCCTGTGTTCCAAAACACAGTCACAACTTGCATGCTGGGTGCCTCAGGTAACTCTCCTGCCACATGACATCAAGTCTTGGGAGCCTTCAGGATTGCAGTGGGGTTCTGGGATTAAGTCACCCTGCTTTCCTCTCCAAACCTGCACCAGTGTCTCCTCTTCACGCCCATCACAACAAAGCAACAGTTGAGTTGTCTGCCAGCCTGGTTCTGGAGGCTGCTGCTTGAGGGGCAGTTATGGGTGTTTCCCATCCTCAGGGAAGGCTCCTGCCAGCTGCATGACCTGGGCTGCTATTTAGAATAAATGGCAGTTGCTGTTTGTGATCACTGCTCTTTTCCATTGAGAAGAATTGTGTAACCTTCAAATGTTTGCTGGGGTTTGTTGGGGAACTGTAATCACTGCCAAAGTGCTCTGTGTGCTGGTTGTTACTTACACCAAATCACCAAGCAGAAAGGTTTTAGTTATGTCCTCTCTAGAGTATGTTTGCTGAATTTCATCTGAGTTGTGCCTGTCTCAAGGCACATGCTAGTCACATACAGGATCACAGAATGGTCTGGGTTGGAAGGGACCTCCAAAGGTCATCTAGTCCCACCCCCTCTGCAGTAAGCAGAGGCATGCTCAACTAGATTGGGTTACCCAGAGCCCTGTTGAGCCTCACCTGGAATATCTCCAGGGATGGGGCCCCAACCACCTCCCTGAGCAACCTGTCCCAGTGTTCCACTACCTTCATGGTGCAAAATTTGTTCCTAACATCCAGTCTAAATCTACTCTTTTCTGGTTTGAAGCCATTGTGCCTTGTCCTGTCACTGCAGGCCTTTGTAAACAGTCTCTCTCCGTCCTTCTTGTAGGCCCCCTTCAGGTACTGGAAGGTTGCTATTAGGTCTCCCTAAGATAGAACTGCTCAGTTTGTGGATTTCATGGTGGATTTGATCATCATTATGAATGCAGTATACATCCTCTGAGTGAATAGATGGAAGAGGATAACCTTGACTGTTGTTTCGAAATTGTACCTTTAGGGAGATGAAGGCTTCAGTTAACAAGGACTTCTTTAAAGAACAGGCATTTAGTAAAAGGTGAGGTTTCTCAAAAAAATAAACAGACCAGCTCAGGTTTCAGTAAAGGAACAAGTGAATGACCATGCATAGTTCTTTCCTACTGCTTTTCTAGGATGCTCTTCTTTGTTAATGTGAAGAGAATCTAGGAACAAGGCCTGTTGATAGGCACTGAGCACGGATACGCCATGGAAAGACTGAAGTTAATTTTTTCCCCCTTCCAAACAGGTGGATGTATTTTGTTTAAGAATTCAAATTTGAAGTGGAAATGAAATTAAATTTCTTTGGCCTCTAACAAGTCTTGAATTAATAACAGCAATATGTAGTGAAATTGGGACATTATGAAAATAACAGAAAAAAGCCCTCCTTGTATTGGATTTTCTGAACCAAGACAGAAAGGATGCCAAGGAAATTACTAATGTAAAAATGCTAGCCTTTCAGATATGAGTACCCATGTTTTGTTTTAGTAAATATTTTTGTTTTGCTGATAACATAGCTTCAAAAATCTGCCAGGCTTTGGTACAACTCTCAGTCCTTTGGCTTTAGGTTCAGATTAACAGTTGTCAGTTTATCTCAGATTGATTTTAAATATTTCAGTTGTTGCAGAGAAACCGTTTGTAGCTGATGTTAGGATATCAGTTGTAGGTACCATGAGAGAAGAAGTCTGTGTAATACTCCACCTTTAAGACTGTCATATGCAGCAGGTACCCTTCCCAAGCTGGGAGTGTCACTCTACATTGCTGTAGTCTGTGTCCAGCTGTGAAAACAGTTTCTTCTATCCCTTCTGTCCATTTTTATATTTCAATGGTATGAACCAGTTGTGGATTTAGGATATCATCTGTCTCTAGTAACGGATAAGAATAATTTCAATTAATTTTCATAAACTCATAGAATAACCCAAGTTGGAAGGTACGTCAAAAGATCACCTGTTGAACCTTTTGTGAGGTATCTTTTCTCTGCTTCTGGTCTGATTTTACCATATTTTTTCTTAGCCAAAACTCTGGATGATTCCAGAGACTGATTAAATGCAGTTATGTATTTCTTCACTGTGTCATATATTGCAGAATGGAAGGGGAATGGGTTGATGTGCTCCAGTGTCATTCCCCTGCTGCCCCTCTGCAGGCAAATTGGGATTGGGAAAATGATTCCTGGTTATTAACCAGAAGCATCTTAGACCTGTGCTAGACAAGTCTCTTGAAGCTTAACTTATCTTTATTCCCCGTAGTATCCTTTTTATACCAATCAGAGTAGCTAATTTTTTTGTTTGTCTGTTTTTGTTTTCCATGTTTTGTGATCTTTTTTCATCTTCTTTAAAACAAAAATGTGCTATGTCCTGTTCACCTAGAAGGCTGTAGCATTTTCAAAGTCCCCAACAGCCTAGGTCCCAAAAAATCACAGAATCACAGAATGCAATTGTCTAGTCCCCCCTCCCTGCTCGAGCAGGATCACCTAGAGTAGATCACCCAGGAACACATCCACATACAGGAGAGAGCTCTGTAACTGACAGAAAGGGAATGACCACAGAGTCCCTAAAGCATAAATCCAAATGGGCAGCCAGTGACTCTTACTTTGTTCTTGTGTCCCGAGTATCGTTTCTTCCCAGCTGATGTTTGTGGTGTTTCTAT
Source organism: Indicator indicator (assembly GCF_027791375.1). Taxonomy (NCBI): domain Eukaryota; kingdom Metazoa; phylum Chordata; class Aves; order Piciformes; family Indicatoridae; genus Indicator; species Indicator indicator. Next base: position 6,885,114 of record NC_072012.1, on the reverse strand, counting down.
ATCTTGTCTCTGTTAGCAAATGGTCAGATCAACCAAAGTCTTTTTTTGTGTATAGGAGGAACTCTTAGTGTGCCCAAGACACACAAATTGCTTTGCTTTGCTTACTGTTCCAGTTGAGAGTTTTTATTAGAGCTCTGCTCTTACTTGCATTGTTAAATGTGGTCATACCCTGGGATTGTTTCTGTGGGATGTCCTCCTCTTTCTTCACCTTTATGGTTCCCCTTAAACACACATGGCTATGCAGTCCTACTTACACACACACGTACCCCCATAATATCCCTGCACCCCAAAAAACTCAGCCACATTTGAAGCCCAGGAGTGAGCTGACAGGTGGTCAAAACATCCTCTCTTCCAGTCAAAGGGAAGAAGTATTTTACATTGAGAATTACAGTGGAAGTGATAGAGTACTGAGGAGGTGGATGAAGGTGAGACACCATAGTAGACTCTGTAGATATTTTTTTTCTGGGAGGAAAATGTGGCAATGATTTGCCTACCAATTCAAAGATGAACATAAGAAAGCGGGTGAACAGATTTCTTTTAAAATGCAGAGGAAAAGTCAGTTGTATGTCAGGATGTAAATGAGAAGATTTGAATATAAATGAGATGGCACAGTAAATGACAAGATGTCAGAGGAGGAAGCTTTTCACCAATGAAGGTAACATGCTTTGTTCCCTTAGTCTGGAGACTTGAGAGATTGAAAGAACAAAAATGTAAATGAGCGCTCTGGGTTTAGTGATGGTTAAAAACTGCAGGCTGGAGTCTTCCTCATCCTGGTGTAAAACCAGAAGTACTGAACTGAAATGAGAAAAACTGCATTAACAAAGTTGACAAAAGTGATTATCAGGCTCTGAGAACTATTTGGAGTTCATTATGGCAACCTGGGTTTGTCATGACAGCTAAAGGGTTTGTACCAGGCAAGGGTGTTTCAGGCAGCAATGGAAGCAGTTCAGAAGAGACTGACTGAGGCAAGGAGGAGATAATTTGTATAAACATTGTCATACATTGTCTGGTTTACACTTATGGTTGTAAACATTCCAGTAGTTAGTCACTAAGTGACAGCCATGGACAAGTTGATACAGAGAAATGGAACATCTTTTTGCACGAGCATATTATCACCCCTCAGTTTAGCTCATTTAGGGGTCTGTTTGTCTGAATCAGAGGTTGGGAAAAGCAGTTTATTTTTTCCCATAAAGTGTGATTAACTTTGTAGGACATTCTATTAAAAAAAATACTCTTTGAAGTTCTTTGACATTAATTATGCTTTCAGTTGTAGTTTATGTGGAAAGATTGGTGATGGAAGGAAGATGGTTTCAGGCATGTACAGCAACGTGATTCATGTAAAATTCTGCTATGCAAATAATCTATAATCAGGAATTCTGTTACTTCACAGATTGCACTGAAAATTTTCAGCTTTGCTAAGGGAGGATTCTAATTCTTAGAAGATTTTGTAGACCTTTTTGATTACCAGAGTAATTGTGGACAGAAGCAGGTCCTGAGTTTATGTGTTTGTGTTAGAACTGTGGCTACTGACAGGATGAGTGGAGATAAAAGATAGTCTCTCCAACAACAGAATATTCATTTTCCTTTGTTCCTGAAAAGGTTCTGTTGAGGAAATGGGAACAGAGCAGACTCTCATGAAATCTCTTTACCTATTTCTTAATCCTTTCCTCTTCAGTGAGGTTCCTTTTCAGTTAAAGGAGAACTAAGTGTTGTGCTGTTGTAAACAGAAAGTAAGATGGAGCGGCCTGGAAATCAATTTCTGGATAGGCTTACAGTCTAATGCAGTGTGGGTAAGTGAGACTTTAATGCACATGTATAAAATTGTATTTTTGTGATCATCAAGAGTAATTGTTCCATAACGAAATCACTGACTGCAGGTAGCTTTGGTAAATATCTGCCCCGAGGTCAGTAAATGTTGATACTCATCTCAGCAGAAGTCAATATTTACTTATTAGTATTACTTTTTAAAAGAAGATTATTGATAAAAGTACAAAATAGGCAGGTGCGGGTGGCAAGCTGCTGATAAACATCTTGAAGACGTTAAAACTGTCATGCAACAGAGAGGTAAATTACTAATATCTAGAAGATACAATCTAGTTTTTGAAATAGATCAACTACATTTGAAATGCAGTGAAATACAGAACACAAGTGCTTTCACCTCAGGCATTCAGTCAAACAGTGAATTACTTAGACATTGTATGTGGATCTTTCATTGTTGAAGCTTTTTCAGAAGCAGGATAGAATTGCTAGTAAAAGCAAGGAGAAATAAGCAAAGAAAAAATAATAATAAAAAGTAATTCTACATTTTGCTTTATTTTTGTCAATGGAGATCAGTAAAATGCTTAGTTAGATGAATTTACTCTCTCTCCCTCTTGCTTTCCTTCAAAAAATTACAGAAAATAAAGCAAATTTCATTTCTTATTTCTCCTTAATTTTACAGTGCAATAGAAACCAGAAATATTTACAAAGCATCCAGATCCATCCTGGCCAAAAGGCTGCATGTTGTTTGAGTCGATAATAGTCATATGCCAGGATACCTTTTATGTTTCTGGAGCACAAATGTCTGTAAGGGAGGAGGCTGGGCTTGTTGACAGGGCTTTAAACTAGACTGGAAGAGGGAAAGGGGAAGGACCAGTCTTGCTGGAGGAAAGCCTGGAACACATGTGGGATGGTGTGATGGCTCCATCTCTATCTCAGGGGAGGTAGGGGACAGTGGACCATGTAATAAGGAAGATGCAAGGGTCATTGACAAGCTAGGACTTATAGTAGTGCCTGGGGTCTATCAAGCAGATAGCAGACCCCTGCCCCACACAAAGACGTCCCAGCTGAGGTGTATCTGTGCCAATGCATGGAGAGTGGGGACTCAGCAAGGGGAGCTGGAAGCTATCATCCAGCAGGAAAACTATGATATTATTGCCCTGATGGAAACGTGGTGGAATGAATCCCATATATGGAGTGCTGTCTTGGATGACTTTAGGCTCTTCAGAAGGGATAGGCCTAGAAGGAGAGGTGGTGGGGTGGCCCTGTATGTCAGGAAAGGTCTCAACTATCTCAGGCATGGTGATGATGGGGATGCTACAGTTGAATGCTTGTGGCTGAGAACCAGGGGAAAAGCCAACAAGTCAGATGTCATGATGGGGGTCTGCTAGAGACCACCCAACCAGGATGAGAAGGTTCATGAATTGTTTTATAGGTGTCTGGGGAAGCCCTCATTCTTGTGGGAAACTTCAACTTACTGGATATCTGCTGGAAATACAACACAGCAGGCAGGAAACAGTCCTGGAGGTTCTTGGAGTGCATGGAAGATAACTTCCTAACACAGCTGGTGAATGAGCCAACAAGGGATGGCTCTCTAGCAGACCTGCTGTTTGTAAATATAGAAGGACTAGTAGGAGATGTAAAGGTTGGTGGCTGTCTTGGACAAAGTGACCACAAGATGGTGGAGTTTTCAGTTCTTGGTGAAGTTAGGAGGGGAGTCAATAGAACTACATCCTTGAATTTCTGGAGGGCAGAGTTTGACTTGTTTAGGAGACTGGTTGGTGGCATCCCCTGGGAGGTACTCCTGAAGGACAAGGAGTCCATTAAGGTTGGGCATTCCTCGAGAGAGAAATCTTCAAGACACAGGAACAAGCTGTCCCTGTGCACTGGAAAACAAGCATAAAAAATGGCTGGATGGCTGGGACCAAAGAGTGGTGGTGAATGGACTGGTGAGTAGTCACTAGTGGTGTCCCCCAGGGTTCAGTACTGGGGCCTGTCTTCTTTAATACCTTTATCAGTGATCTTTTCCTTGGTGGCAAGTGACAGGACTAGAGGAAATGGTTTCAAGCTGCCCCAGGGGACATTCAGGCTGGATGCTAGGAAGTATTTCTTCACAGAGAGGGTTCTCAAACACTGGAATGGTCTGCCCAGGGCAGTGGTGGAGTCACCATCCCTGGAGGTGTTTAAGCAGTGTGTGAACCTGATGCTTAGGGGCATGGTTTAGTGTTGACCCTTCAGTGCTGGGTTGAGGGTTGGACTAGATGATCTTTGAGGTCTCTTCCAACCAAATAGATTCTGTGATTCTGTACAGCTAGATGCAGGGCTGTTGCTGAATATATTTTACCTTTAATGAATATTTAATATATCATTATGTGTAATGTGTAATGACTGCCATTATTTACACTAAAATGCTGAAAAAGCTTGAATTGGGCATCTCTGGCTATCTTAGTTTTAGCATTTCCTGTCTATGGGATGCTTGACTTTGCAAGCCTAAACTTCTTAGAATCATCGAATCATAGAATTGTTAGGGTTGGAAGGGACCTCAAGAATCATCTAGTTCTAATCCCCCTGCCATGGGCCACACCTAGCCTGTCCTTAAAAACTTCCAAGGATGGGCTTCCACCACCTCCCTGGGCAACCTGTTCCAGTGCCTCACCACCCTCATGGTTTTAAAACTTCTTCCTAACATCCAATCTGAATCTTAGTTTTATTCTAGGATAATTAGCAGTGGAAAGTATACAACAATAAAGGATTCAACAGAAACTGTTATCTTTAATTAAAATACTGTTGTATTTTTGTTTGCTTTAATGATACTAGTGGGCAAGGTTATTGGAGCATAATAGTAATATATGCATTGAGATTCCTAAACAAAAATAGATGAGACACTTTCAGCTAACTCTAGTAAAATAATTAGCATCTCTTGAAGGGAAAAAGTTCAAAAATCAATATAGAAGAAAATATTTACACCATCCAAAAGGGGTTGAAAATATGAAAGGAAGCAGAAAATCTTCAGAAAAATGCACTTTCAAGTGTATTTGAGAAATTAATCAGAAACAAAGTCAACGGCCATTGAGTGTTCAGAAATTCAATGTGTTCAAAGTGAAAATCTTTAAGGATAATTAATGCGGATGAAATCTTGCACTGCAAACAGCAGAAACAAAATCTTAACCACAGCAGGAGTCAAGCTTAATAAGGCAAAGATATCACTGACAGTGTCACAAATAAGTCATTACCAAGCTGTGATCTTAGTGTCACCACACAGATCAAATTCCTAACTTTTTTATCTCAGAAATTTGTTTGCATGGGGACTGCACAGTTCTGCTGGATGTTTTTAGAATGTTTTCACTCATTAGAAGTCTGGATGCAAAATAGTGTTCAGTGACATAAATGAAAATATAACAGAGATACCCTCATTGAAATTTATCTTCAGTCCCACAACGGCCATGTTGATAAATTTTGGTATGCTGAGCCAGCGATGGTCTTGAGAAACTTAACTGAAATTTGTGAGAATTTGGGAGTAAAAGAGAATATATTGGGCAAAAAAAAAAGAGTTCCATGTCAGATGTAATGCATACAGGTCAGGCAGTATGGTCCAAAGAGAATTTATCCAAACAAGAAACGTCAAAGCATTCAAGCAAGGCCTTGAATGAGTTATTAAACAGTAAATAATCTGGGAATGAAAGTGGAAAGATAGGTATGAAAGGGAAGGCAGTGGATGTGATGAGCCTTCTGCAGAAGCTGTTTTTTTTTCCCTGACCTGCAGTTTAGATGTGAATTTATTCTGTTCTGCACATATTTATATCTTTTCTCACCACCTTTTTATCTCAGGATTTTGCATTTGGAGTGGCTTTACTGGGAGCAAGGAGCAACATTTAGCATAAAATAAAGATGAGATCTTGAGAGACAGGCCAGGACTTGGCCCTTGTGAGGGATCGAGTCATAATAGTTGCTGATTGCCTGCTTGAGTTTCCCCTATATTATTGCATAAAAATATTCCAAGTTTAAATAGAAAGTGTAATTTTCCCCCAGGTAAGCTCTTTCTCTTTAGCTGTTAATTGACGAAAGAATACTGTGAGCCATCTGTTAACTCTGCTCAATTTCTGCAGGTTATGTAGCAAATTTTAATGATTCCCCCCCAGCCCCCCCAATTCACTGATTTCTCTAGTGATACAATGTTTTGGGGTAGTTATTTCAGCTGCTAAAGATCACTTAAAGTACGAGTTTGCTATAAATACACACATGGACAAAAATATTAGCTTGCTTAGAGAGCAAGTAGAAAGAGTATTGATAAAAAGCATTTAATCTGTTATCAGTATTAATCTAAATGAACTCTATAATAACAATAGCTTTAAGATGGCATTTGGCAGCCTATCCAACCTTGTTTATAGCAGACTTTTTTGAACAGCCTGGGAGCAAGGGTCACAACTATTATCTCTTGTCTACAGCATCCCTTTTTCTGTCCTTTTTGTGAAACATGCAGGTTTTGTTCATCTGCATCAGGACTTTGCAGTCTTTTTGACACTGGGATTCAGAACCACTGGTATATAAATGACATCTTAACATTTTGGGTGTAGATGCAAAAGAAGTGTTTTCAACAGAGAAAGAAATGTTTACAGGAGAAGGAAAATAGAGAAAAAGGTTTTTTTTGAAAATAAGTTTGTATCACTGTTACCATTTTTGCCTCAAAAATAGACACATTTGTAGACTGATAGGTTTTCAGACTCAAAGTTCAGCTAAGCTAAACTCCTGGATAACACAGGTGACATGTTTTTCTGAAATGAGTTCAGATTGACTAGGACATACCTTTCAGAGAAGAGTCCTGTGATGTGTTCAGTTTCTAGTGAGGGAACATTTAGCACACAACTGAAAAGGTGTTCCAGTTATAAATCATCTTCCCTATGCAAAGAGAGAATGCACTGTGTATTTGAACAGATGGCCCTGACTCGGTTTCCAGTTCTTGGGTCTGTTTTCCAGACTGGGGAGGGAACCCTCTAAATACAGTTAGTGCTTGATATGGTGTGTCTTGGGCTATAAGGAGATACTTTTTGATCTTAAATATCTTGAACATCTCACACCTTTTCACATGAACCATGTTTTTCTATTCTTTCATCATTCTTTTGGCTTGTTTCTGAACTCCTTCTGACTACTCAACATCTCTTTTGAACAGTGAGCATCAGTGCTAAGGTAAAAGCTTGTTACCCCATTCAGCATTTCCATGTAGAAGCATCATATTTATTCCTCTAGCAGAACATCTTATTCAAATGCCTGCTCAGCTGAAAACCCATTTTCAGATTTTTTTCTGCGAATAGAGACCCCTCTGCTAGCAGCATGATCTCCATCTGACTGTTACAGTTGGTTGTGGTGGTTCCCAAACCAATTCTGTCCTCTCTGTGCCACTCTGACTCCTTTTTACCTAGTCACTCCTCCAGTTTTGCCCCATCTGCCAACCTTATTAATAAAGATTCTTTGGTTTCTTGCAGATCAGTGGTAAAATATATAGAAGAATAGGGCTAAAAACTGATGGCTTTAGGATCCCACTGGAAACACATGTTCAAGAACAACTCCCTAATGAATGATCAATTACTCAGGCTTTAATCCTTTTAATGTATGTCATGTTGATTTTTATATTGTTCAGGTTAATCAAAACATGTAGTAAACACCTTCTAAAGCAGCTTTTAGAAGTCTATTATACCATCATGGTTATTTTGAGCAACTTGAAACTCCATAAAAAGTCAAATTAGTTTGACAAAATCTGCTTGCTCTAAGCCTGTGTTGACTGGGATAATTACATTAGCCATCTTTGTTTCCTTATTAATCAAGTCCCTCTCAGCCATTTCATTATTTACCCTGGGATCACTGTTAGGCTGGCAAGCCTTTAATTACCTGCATCTGGGGAGGAATAACAACATGCACCAGTACAAGTTAGGGGCTGCCCTGCTGGAAAGCAGATCCATGGAGAAAGACCTTGGAGTCCTAGTGGACAGCAAGTTCTCCATGGGATAACAATGTGCCCTTGTGGCAAAGAGAGCCAATGGTATCCTGGGATGCATCAAGAAAAATGTGTCCAGCAGGTCTAGGAAGGTTCTTCTCCCCCTCTACTCTGTCCTGCTGAGACCACACCTGGAGCATTGTGTCCAGTTTTGGGCTCCCCAGTTCAAGAGAGATAGGGATCTGCTGGAGAGAATCCAATGGAGAGCCATGAGGATGCTTAGGGGACTTGAGCATCTTCCCTATGAAGAGAGACTGAGAGCCCTGGGGCTGTTTAGTCTTGAGAAGAAAAGGCTGAGAGGGGATCTGATGACTGTCTATAAATATGTGAGGGGTGGGTGTCAAGTGGAGGGGGCCAGGCTCTTTTCAGTGGTGTGCACTAAGACAAGAAACAACAGGTACTAGCTTGAACACAGAGGAGAAACCTCTTTAGAATGAGGGTGACGGAGCACCGGAAGAGGCTGCCCAGAAAGGTTGTGGACTCTCTGCCTCTGGAAGCGTTCAAAACCCCCTGGATGCATTCCTGTGCAGACTACCCTAGGTGATTCTGCTTTGGCAGGGGGATTGGACCTGATGATCTCTGGAGGTCGTTTCCAATCTCTAATGTACTGTGATACTGTGGTACCAGAACAGCCCATATACTACCTACTGAAAGTACTGCACAAGAGGCCGTTTTTGACTCCTAGTTGTCTGAAAGTTTATGTCCTCATGGATGAAGAACAGCATTAATAGTGCAAGGACCTCTTTTAAAATTCTAAGTTGCATGTGGAGCAGATTATTTAAAATGATAAAAAAAACCAAGAAGAAGAATACAGAGCTTTGTTGCTTATAGGAGAACAAAAAGTTTGCATCGGATGAGCAAGTACAAATAATTAATAGCTGTTAGCAGTCAGGGCACATTACAGGCAGGCAGAAGGATAGTGTGTGGCTTATACAGAAAACAATTTTCTGATTGCAGAGGATTTTAGCATTACCTCCTTCACTTGGAAATATGAAAGGCTTGATAATTGGGGAAATGTTACACAAAAGTAACATTTAATAACTTACTACTTTTTGAGCATTTCTCTGCTTATCTCTGGGCCTGTCAATCAACTTTTGTTTCTCAGCCATCAAAAATTTAAAGCAATTAGAAAATTGTTGAAGTTTCCTAACAGAGCAACTTTACTAAAGTCCTTGCTTATATATTCAGTTTTGCAAGTATCAAAGTCTTGTTCCAAATTAGACGCTCTTTTGTTGAGTGATAGAAGAAAAATGCAGCTGTAGTTACGCTAATTAATAGATACAGATTTCCAAGCCCAATATCCTCAAGGAGAGATCCTGCTATCTTCCCTTCCCACTCCTGGCTGCAGCATCCTTACCAGTGGGACATTGTTAGCAGGGCTCTTTGATAGGGGCAACCACAATGATTTCATAGGGCTTCCAAGCTCAGCATCACAGAGGTTGGCCTGTGTTTGTGGTGGTTTAATCCGGTGGGGTTACCGGGCAGTAGGAAGGTCCCAGATCAGCGCAGGGCAGCTGTTGCCTCACCCGAGTGGATACAAATGTCAGCTGAAAGTTAGGAGCTCACCTGCTTTGTTGGAGACTGCGAGTCTAGAGGAAAAATGGATGAACAGGAGAATGTGTGCTGATCTTATTGCAGACCTCAGAAATCAGGTTAGAAATTGTGACAAAGCTCTGTTGTTCTTCCCCCCCTAGCTGTGTAGCCATTTTCCAAGGAATTTCTACATGGAAGTGCCCCTGCCAGGGTTGTTGCCAGCTGGCCACTCAGTGCCCTGGCCAGCAGTGGGCTGCAGCCACCTTCAACCTGTAGATTTAGCACAAAGTTGAGGCTGGAGTAGAGCCGAAGTAGGAATAGAGGGATATTTTAGAGTCTTTGGTGAATTGTGTTCACCTGTGTGCTGAAATGTGAAATCACGCTCCACTGATGAGGAGGAGATGCAGAAGCAAACCCTTGTGAGCGCACCTTCTCTCCTTTTGCTATCTCTGCACATTCTCCTTTGCAGATAGAGAGGGTTTATCCTGGTCTTGATTAATTTCCAAAAGAAGCTAAATATTGATCAGATACTTACCAAATTCTGTTTTTAATGTGGGGACATTACTGTTTCTGCTGTGTCTGGAAGCCCCACTGCTGCCAGAGGACATCTGTGCAGCAGGACTTCATGACTCACCACTTCTCTGGGAGTGCCATGCAGTTGGACAACAGATGGTGGAAAGGAAATAGGTTTTTTGAGATTACCCCTCATTTGACACTACCAACAGCTGCAATTAATACAGTGTTTTCAAAATACTCTCATATAGTTTTAGGATGATTGAGCTGCAGGAAGGAGCTGCTGAGGAGGTGGCTGCCTTGACGTTACACATTGCCTGTTGTCTTCTTTAGTTTATAGCAAGTTTTTTCTTGTGCACCAATCTGCCAAGCACGTTGTACATCATCATGCTATCCTTGTCTGTGATTGCACCAAGACCTTTCAACAGAAAAAAACCTACCCATAACTCAGCCAAAGCATGGGAGCAGACCAGCACCAATTGTAATCTATTATAATCTATACAATAAATGTACCTCCAGTGCTCTGGCACTTGCAAGTGTGAAACCATTCATAAAGAGACTAGACTTTAGAAAACAAAAAAGGAGTAGTATTTTTTTACTGTCAGGTTACTAAACCCTTTAGTTTTATAGTATCCTTGACCTTACAGTTGATGTAAGCAGACTGCTGTGCTCTCCTTGACCATCACCAGGCCGTGTGTTAGCTGATGCGTGAACAAACAGTTGGTCAAAGCCAAAACCCTCTCAAAATCTTATACTGTAAGTCTTATATTTGCATCAGGAAGTGGTGTTATCATTGTGGTGGGGTATCTGGTTGTTGCTTCTTGGTCTATATGACTGCCATTCACTTGTAGCAACTATGACTTAACCATGGCATTGAAGAATCCTTCTTGCTTAGAAAGAGATTTTATCACAAGGATGCTAATTTACAGTGCAAGATCATTGTGCTTTTCTTTGTACTTAAACGTGCATGTGTGTGTATATGTATGTATACACATGTATTTAGATACTCTTATTTAAAAATCTTTATCCCTACATAACCCCAAATTTCAATTCCTAATTATTTCTTAGGATTTCTCCTATCATGTCCATTATTTTTTATCTTATAAATAAAATGTGCTGAGGGACAGACGTTTACACAGATGGTATATCTTAATAGGCTTTGTACCAACCTGGTAGTAGTTTTTGTGGTCCACAGTAGTTAACTTTCAGTTTTAAAATTCAAAGGTAGTAGCATTTTACCATGGCTGATCAGATACAGTGAAGTTGGAATCCTGTAGAGTGTATGATTATATTCGCTGTTCTTTAAATTAGATTTATTGGTTATGTCATTTGGAGGTTTAGGTTACCTACTTGATATTTCTGTATAATACAAAATATGCTATTTTTTGTATTCATATATTAAAATGTGCTAAGAATGTGACAGGTTTTCTATAGATATATCTGAACACAGTGTTTTTCTTTGTATTTCCAGTGAAGTCAGTACTTACTCAAAATACAATGTTAACATCCCTACCCAACAGCTTTGGACATCCACTTCTGGTTGAGATTTCTAGTGCTGTCCCCTGTATCCCCTGGTCTCCTTTGGCTCACAGGCTAGTGCAGCTGGAGGAGTCAGTCCTGCACACCTAGAGTTTGCCCAGGGCTAAAGGAAAAGCAAAATGATGTTTCTGTGTTCATATCCTGATTCCCTTTTGGATGTCAAACAAGTATTTCTTCCACTCCATTAATATTGAAAAGCAGAGGGCAACTCCTTATCTTTGAAAGTATTTGTCAAGTTGTCAGAATTCACAGAACATATGAAGATTTATTTTATTTTTACAGAAATTGTCTTCTCCGTAATTCACCCATCTAATTTCTTATTAGATCTGTCTTACCAGATTTTTCTGTTCACTCAGGCTGTGGTGATCATGTACTCCTATGAAATGTTTACAGAAAACACAGTTTCAGTTTGTTACAGAGAAATGTGCACAGTATATTATGTTTGATAGAGAGACTAATCACTGGTCTAATGAAAAGCTGAGTGATTTGTCTTAATTGCCTATGAAAATAGTTTATTTTATTTGATCAAATGCTCTCTGGAACCAAATCCAGTCCACTTTACTGAGTGCTTATTGCAAACAACTCCATGGAGGTTGTGTAGTACAAAGGACAGGAGACAGAGAATTTGGACCTAGATACCAGGAAGACCCACCATAATTTGATAGCCCTTAGTAACTTCTCTTTGCCCCTTCTTTTTTATTTCTTGTACTCCAGAGCAAACACCTGTATGCTCGTGTATCATGAGGATGGGTGCATAAAAGATAACCTTCTTTGATAGCGTTGTCAGTGTTTGAGCAGTGAGTGGCTTGTCATGGAGAGCAGAATACCCCTGGCAGTGAGTAGGGTCAGACAGCAGCCTCCAGGTCTGAAAGGCCAGGCTGTGATTCTTGCATACATGCATGTAAGTACCTGCTCCGACAAATGAAGGAGCAATAACTCTGGTGTGTCCTCACATTCACTGGTGTGCAAATGGGGTTTGTAGCAGTCTTGAAGTAATTTCTGTTCAAGAGCATACAGTGTGTTTTTTTTTTTTTGTTTTACTCAGATATCTAATAAACAGCACATTATGAGGTCAAATGATCAATAGATTATTAATTTTTTCCTTTCTTATCAACTTCTTCTTGCAGGCCAGAGAGTGTAGAGTCTCTAAATGGGCATCTTTCTGATGACATTGTATTTTATTTTGGTGTCCAGGAAGAGGCTGCAAAAGCAGGATCCTGTTAGGTCAGTGAGGACCATGAACCAATGTTCCTCAAATGAGGAAGAATGACATAGTGAGGAAAATATATTTGATTTCTAAGGCTTCTTCAGAAAATACCAAAGACAAATGAGAAAACTAACACCAGCCTCCTATCGTATCTCTGCATGGCACCACACCAGGCTTTCATTCATGCCAATTGATTATTTTGAGAAAATGAGTTTTCTCAGACCAGGATTAGTGTGGCCAGCATTTGCAGGTGCAGGCTTCTCTCTAGCTGCCCAGCATCACTGCAGAGCAGGCATTCCCCCCATGCAGACCTGCTTGTGCTGACCTGCTGAGGGCTGCACCCCAACACCTTTCAGTGGATGTGTGCTTTCAGTGGACTAGTTGGAGCACGGAGCGGGCAGCCTCTTCTCCTTGGTGGCAAGTGACAGGACCAGAGGAAATGGTTTCAAGCTGTACCAGGGGAGGTACAGGCTGGATATTAGGAAATATTTCTTCATAGGTAGGGTTCTCTAACATTGGAATGGTCTGCCCACGGCAGTGGTGGAGTCACTGTCCCTGGAGGTGTTTAAGCAGTGTGTGGACCTGGTACTTAGGAACATGGTTTAGTGTTGACCCTTCAGTGCTGGGTTGAGGGTTGGACAGGATGATCTTGGAGGTCACTTCCAATTGGGTGTTTCTGTGATAAATACAATAAACATGGCCAAGTTCATTGTCTGCTGTTGCTGCTACCATCCTTTCATCCGACGCAGGGTGGCACTTCTCAGGCACAGTTGAGTCAGTCACTTGAACAAGGATCCTGAGTGCTGTATGGGAATGGGTAGCTCAAGGGGATCCCAATCAGGGGGTCTTTTTGCTGCAACATTGTGTGGGGTCAGGGGCTGCAGGGTTCTGCTCAGGAGGGAGTATTCATCTGGGTGGACATCCTCACACGCATCCTGGTTTGTCTGGGAGTCCCATGGAGTCTGTCAGGCTAGGAGATAGTGATCAACTTGACTTCAAGGGGCAATAAAACCAATTGCAGCCAGGATACTGTAGGGTTTTTTTTGCCATGTGATAGCTGATAGTTGTGTATACCCATCATTGGCTCTAATGAGATCCTTGTTTGTTATGCTTTTTCCTTTGTTGCTTTTCCCTTTGTTCTCTCTCTCCTTGGACATACCTTCCAGGATGCCCAGGGAGTGTACTGGTCTGGTTGATCAGCTCCAGTGTTTAATCAATGGTCACACACCTTGGCTTGAAAAGGTTTATCCTTCCCCACTCAGGCTTTGTGTAGAGATTTGTTTAGTTTTATTAATTAATTTCTGTCTGATCTGAGGTTTATATTTGCTTTTAATATAGGAGGGGAGGAGTCAGCGTCTGTATTTTTAATGATTTGGAGGTGTTTGGCCAGAGGATAAATCCTAGCAGTTTTTCTCAGCTAGTGAAGTTCAAGTTGATGGACTGCACAAAGATGAAGAGCAGGGTTTCACTCAAAGCTTGCATACTGTATCAAAAATAACAAGAGTCCATCAGAGAAGTCAGTCATGTGTTCCAGAAAATACTATTTAAAATTGATAGGCACCCTTGCCTGGATCATGTCCTGTGATCAGCCATCAAAGTGAATTGCAGATACCTCCTAGCAGGATCACTCCTCTTTGGTGTATTTTTGTTGACTTTAGAGCTTTTATGATAGAAAGATATTTTTTCCACCGTTGAAAGTCTCCAGCTTTGTCTAATGGCTAGGTTCAAAAAAATCACAAACTTGCTGTTTCAGCTGCATCATCACCCTGTAGAAATACCTGGCAGGTTATTTTTGGTTTTCTTTGCTGAGAGCACTTGAGCAGTGATTCTCTCCCACTCTCTGGAGATGCCCCTCTCTGCCCTGGGGTCCTGGCATCCCCTGCACCCCCAGGTATCTTGGGTGGGACACATGATTGCAGCATTTATCTACATTTAATTTGATTTATGACATGATTAGTCCTGGTAGTCTTAAAAACTGAGTCTGTCATTTGGAAAACTAGTCTCAATCTGCTGCAGGGAGAAGGCACTTCTGTAGCAAAGAAAAACCTCTGTGCAGCAGTGCTGGCTGCAAAATTTCAGTTAGTCAGCAATCAAACTGCATGGGGGGGGGGGAAGTTTCCTTTAATTTGCTGAGAAACACTTTTCACTTTGTGGTTGGTATTACCCATCAGTGGCTGCATGTGCTCTCCATGGGCTGCAGTAGGGAAGTATCAGAGGATAAAGGAGTAGACAGGTACAGTCTTGTGACCAGACTCCTCAGACATCTCAGGCAAGCTGGTGACACTGCACACGAGCTTCATAGGCTGCCCAGGGAGGTGGTTGAGTCACCCTCCCTGGATGTGTTTAAAGGTCGTTTGAACATGGTGCTTAGGGGTGAACCTTGTAGAGTAGGGTTCTTAGTTGGACTTGGTGATCCTGAGGCTCTTTCCAACATGAATGTTTCTGTGATTCTGTGATTTCTCAACAGACCCTCAATCAAGGAGTGTTGCAGCTCTCTGCGGTGTTTTGTGTTGGTGAGAGTGTGCCGCACGTGGGACCGGTTCTTCTCTTTGCTCTCTGATACTCTTGGTATTAGTCAGAATTGCACTTCTCTGTAAAATGAACTAAGGTCTACATTATTAACTCTCTTATGGGAGGCAGACATAGATGTAGCAATTCTGGAAAGCACTGCACAGGGCAATTTTTTAACCTCCATTTCACCTTCCTTCCTCTTAGCCTCCAATAGGTCTAGTTGAATAGAAACCTGTGATGGAAATTAAGCATTCAAAACACAGGCTGGTTACAGCAAAATAACCATTATCCTTATGGGAATTATGTGTGCATATTGAGTGTGGGATTCACCGCTTTGCTTTTAATTCCATGTCATTTAGAATTACCAAATGAATAGGAATGTGTGTATTTGGACTTGTTTTCATCCCCCTAATGAACAAAAGATCAAATCCTAATTAAGGAGAAATAATTATCAGTCCGCCCTCTCACAGTTCTCCTTTCTGTGTTCCACCGGTATGGTTCTGAATACATAGAGATAGAGTAAATATTCAATGGTGGTTTATAGCCAAATTCTGATTTTTAATCTTGCAGCAGGTCTGTCTTGTTCACTAGTGAGCTCATAAAACAGTACATGTGATGGTTCCATAATTAGCCTGATTTGTAAACAAGTACCACTATTTACTACTACTACAGGTAGTGCAAAATGCTCTTCATCAGCCATCATCAAATAAACACTGATTTGGGCACATTTTAGGGTGTCAGGTAGTGATAGGACTAGGGGGAATGGAACAAAAAGAGAAGTGGGTAGATTCAGATTGGATGTTAGAAAGAAGTTTTACACCATGAGGGTGGTGAGACACTGGAACAAGTTGCCCAGGGAGGTGGTAGAAGCCTCATCCCTGGAGGTTTTTAAGGCCAGGCTGGATGTGGCTGTGAGCAACCTGATGTAGTGTGAGGTGTCCCTGCCCATGGCAGGGGAGTTGGAATTGGATGATCCTTGAGGTCCCTTCCAACCCTAACAATTCTATGATCTTTTGGAAAAGGTCAGTTTATTACCTAATGGAGTGAGACCACAGCATGGAGCTAACTTGCTAGCTTGTGCCTTCCAATCAGTATAGCAGATGAGGGAAAAATGGAGTGCCAACAGGTTATTGGAGGGTGCACCTACAACTACAACCTCTCTGTTAGGACACCTTGTATGTGCATAGTGCAATGCTGCTGTCTATGCCAGAGCTTCTCAGGCATGCCTGTCTGTGCTACAGTCATTCCATCATTCAGTCCTTTCTTCTTGTTGGCATATGCCAGTCTCAGCCTGAAGCAAAGCCAAGAGGCATGGAGTGCTTCTCCCTCCTCCAGGCACTTACTTGCCTGTTTGGCATCATTTAAGCAGCCACAGCATCTCATTCTGCCCTTGTCTGTGCACTGACATCAGCTGCCTGAACCACAGCCAGTGCTGTAAGTAATGACAATTTACAGCAACTGCTCTGTCTCACAGCTTTGGGAAGATCGTGCCATCACAGGAGCTACAATGCTTGAAGCATCTCTTGTCTTGTAGTCTCTATACTGGAAGAGTACAAATTGTTCTGAAAAGCAGCCTATAAACTGGATCCTTGCTGATGACCATATATGCCAGTTGAATTAATGTTTGTGAGTGAGGTTGGAAGGGTTTGGAAGGAGATGTGTGCAACATAGGCATCTTTAAAGTAGCATCAGCAAGGGTGGGGATGCCGCTGAATGCAGTCAGGATGAACCAGAAATTTTTCAACCTGGGTATGGCAGTAGCATTTCTTTTACCAGAGGCAAGTAATTTATTGTTTTAAGAGAAAGGACTGGGTCAGTCTACCTGGAGGAAAAGTGCTTTCAGATCCAGTAATTTCTCTGAGAAACCCCAAAGAGAGGCAGAGGAGTGCAGAGTTCACATTGCTTCCAGAGAGGTTGCAGTGGGAGTTTGTGAGGTGCAGGATTATGAAAGGAAGTTTACTTTTGTGCTTTATAAAATGAGCACATTTAAAGTAGAAAGAAAAACTTGAAACACTGCAGACCGTGAAATGAAAATTTCACATATTTCAGGACAGAATTATACACTGGATGCTCTGCAGCCTGGGGATTGTGCTGCAGTCTTACGTCACAGAATCACACAAAACATCTGGTTGGAAGTGACCTCCAAGATCATCCAGTCCAACCTTTGACCCAGCACTGAAGGATCAACACTAAACCATGTTCTTAAGCACCAGGCCCACATGTGGTTTTAACACCTTTAGGCTCAGTGACTCCACCACTGCCCTGGTGTTTGAGACCATTCCAATGTTTGAGAACCCTCT
The DNA here is from genome assembly GCF_027791375.1 of Indicator indicator. Taxonomy (NCBI): domain Eukaryota; kingdom Metazoa; phylum Chordata; class Aves; order Piciformes; family Indicatoridae; genus Indicator; species Indicator indicator. The sequence goes on along the minus strand of NC_072012.1, from coordinate 6,867,764 downwards.
CTGTGAAGAAATATTTCCTAACATCCAGCCTGAACCTCCCCTGGGGCAGCTTGAAACCATTTCCTCTGGTTCTGTTGCTTGACACCAAGAAGAGGCTGCCCCCTCCTTGCTCCAACCTCCTTTCAGGTATTTGTAGACAGCCTCCTCTTCTCCAGACTGAACAACCCCAGCTCCCTCAGATGCTCCTTGTAGGCCATGTGCTCCAGGCCCTTCACCAGCCTCTCTGCCCTTCTCTGGACACACTCCTGCACCTCAATGTGCCTCTTGTAGTGAGGGCCCCAGAACTGAACACACTACTCAAGGTGTGGCTTCCCCAGTGCTGAGCACAGGGGTATGATCACCTCCCTGTCCCTGCTGGCCACAGTTACTAATCCAAGCCAGGATGCCTTTGGCTTTCTTGGCCACCTGGGCACTGCTGACTTTTGTTCGGTCGACTATCAACCAGTGCCCCCAGGTCCCTCTCAGAGTTTCAGCTTTCCAACCACACATCCCCAAACCTGTAGCCCCATGGGGTTGTTGTGACCCAGGTGCAGGACCTGGTGCTTGGCCTTGTTAAACAATTAACCTTGGTCTTGCAGCTAGCCATGGACACACCTGGGCTAGTCCAGATAGCAAAGACATTTTGGCTTGCACTACTGATTTAGTGACCAAGCCAAAGAAACCTATGAGTGTTGTCACCATGAGACCAGACGACCATTACAATGCTTTTGAGTTGTGGTTACTTAGGAAACACTGAAAAAGCTGTGAATATGGCATCAGTGGTCACAGAAAAGCAGCATTTGAAGTCAGCAGGTTACTATGGGGCTCTTCAACATGGAGAGGTGAGCAGTGTGGGGCCCAGCAGGATTTGGGTCATCATACCTGTTGGCAGTTGTCTCAAGCTGTGGGTGCAGCATGTTTTGTTGTTCAGTTAGCTAGCCTGGACAAAGAGGGCATCTTCTGCCCATGGATTTCAGCTGCCTTTAACTATTCTACTCTTGAAATGACAGCAACTAAACAAAGTCTTCATTAAAAAAGTCTGTTGTCTGAAGCTTGATCGCCTCTTGTGGAATACCTTCAGTCTCAGTTATCTCCTGAATTCTAATTAAAAGAGCATTCTGGAAAAATTAGAAAGAGGTGGGAACAAGATCTCTACCAGAACACATTGAAAGCAAGAGCATTTCCTTCTATTGAGAGTTATGCAAGGCCAACCCTTCATGTCACAAGGTAGGGTATGCTTTGCCATTGCACTAAAACCTATTGCTAAAAGACTTTTTATAGCTTCAGTTCCATAATGTCCAAGTGCTTATATTTAGCCCACGTTTATGGTCTGTGATGCACCTATGAGCCAGCTTGGGTCAGCTGCCGGGGCTGACTTGAATCTGCTAATGGTCTGTAGCCCACAGCTGGCCCAGGATTCTGTTCCAGTGACATCAGACTCCAAGTCCTTATTCACCCTCATTCTCAGTTAGTGAAGAACAGAGCAGAGCAGGCTCTGTGTAGATGTAGTCAGAAAGACATAGTAGACTGGGAGACTGCTTTAGAGTTGAGGTAGATTACTGAAGATACTTAAACACATTGAATGTTGATGAGAAGTGACCTTGTTACTTTTGGTATAAACATCTTAGCAATATACCTATACCTATTTGTTTTCTTATAGTAGCCTCTCTCTTTACTAGCTCTTTGTCTTTCCTGACAATAAATATGCAAATTCTTACCCCACTACTGTATTTATACCAAATAATCATCATCTTCTCTCTACTGCCGCTTGCCATCCAAACAAACTGTGTTCTCGGAGTCTCTTTGTGTAAGTCAAACACTTAATCTTTGATAGCAACATAAATGCCCCATCTCTGTGGTTGCTTTGAGTTCATTTTTCATTAACATGTGAGCATGCTGTGTTCTCATACACAAGATTGTCAGGGAGGTCTCATCATTTCTTTGTGCAATGCCTTTAATGCTTCCTTGTCTCTGTGGAAGTACTTCTAATATGTTCTAGAATTTAAAAAAAAAAAATATTTCTGCCTCATGTTGGTGATTTACTGTGATTCTGTGATCAGCTAATGCTTCTCGGTATCTAGAAGTGTTTGTCTAAACATTGAAGTGTCTGTCCTCTACCATTTTTAGATGATGAACTCCCTGCTTATACTATAAATGCTCTTTATTAGTCCCTTTCTGTATGACCTTGCACTTTGCACAATTGATTTCCATCCATTTTTAATAGTTGAGACCTTGAGGTCATGTGGTTATTACTGTGTGCAACCCCAGCTCTTGTCTGAACTGACAGGACTCTGCTTAACAAGGTATCATCAGCAAGTTATTACCACTGTCTTGCTTTTGGTTACAGTCATTAATGGGATTGATCCCCAAGATGAGTTTTTGAGGGAATCCCCTGGCAACCCAGAGGTTTGCTCTCAGGTTTCACTGCAAAGGCACAACTGGCATCTGTTGGAATTCATCTGCATCTTTTCAGATGTTGCTAGCTGGTTGTGGTAGTGCCTGGTGAAGACACCAGTGCCTGGTGATGCCCCTCCTCTGTTTCCTTCTCCACAGTGCTGGAAGTCTGCAAAGCAGTTTTATGGGTTGGGCAATGGGATTGTTCCAACCGAACCGATCCACTGCCAGCTGGGGCTTGCAGGCACTTGCTGACCTCTTCTGTTTTCCCCTCCAGACAATTTGTCCTTAGCATAAATACTTCCACTCTGTGGAAACTTTTAATTCACTGTAAATATAAAAATTGACTTAAAGTCAACACATTTTGTCATAAATAGAGTGCATTTCATAACAAGTGCATAATTAACTTTTCCCTAATTAGTCGTTGGCTGCTTTCCAAATTAATTTAGTCTCAATATATATTATTATTTAGGATGATACCAAGAAAATTACTAGTGTGTCAACTAATTTAAAATGTTCAAATGTCAAAACTTTGGCAGTCTGCAGTTTCCATTTGGAGGCAGGTTAGGGTGGTGCTGCAGTAAATTAAACCAAATAGATTTTCCTTAGTTTTCATGTGAGCACCATTTTTACCTAGGATTGATGCCTTCTCCATAAGTTGCAGTCTAAATCTGTAGCTGGGTGAGGCTTGTTCTGGTTTTGAAGAAGTCAGCTTAAGGGTGAGTTTAGCCTTCTGCTTACAGATATAGAGTGCTTCCAGCATTTCTCACACACGTTTCTATGCAATAGTGAATCACGGGATCACAGAATTATTGAGGCTGCAAAAGACCTCTGGGATCATCAAGTCCAGCCTATGACCTAACACCACCACATCAGCTAAACCATGCCACCAAGTGCCACATCCAATCTTTTCTTAAAGACCTCCAGTGATGGCAACTCCACCACCTCCCTGGGCAGTCCATTCCAGGGCCTAATCAGCCTTTCTGTGAGGAAGTGCTCCCTAATATCCAACCTAAACCTCCCCTGGCACAGCTTCATACCATGCCCTCTTGCCCTGGAATGTTACTGTCAGGTGGTGAACAATAGACTTTCAGTTAATAAAAAATACAAATTGAATTGGCACATCTTAATTTCATTATTTGAAAGTACTATCTCAATTAGGCTTGGGAAGAGCCACATTCAGTTGCAGGGCAATACAGGGCTTTCTTTTCTTGAGTTCTCTCTCATACTTGGAACTCCAACCCTGGTGCTCCCTGCTCACGCTGCCATTCCACTATTCCAGCAGGGAAATGAGTGTTCGAATGAGGCATATGGCTGCATCGTCTTGCATTTAGCAACCAGTGACCTTGAAGGACTGGAGTTATCCTGCCGTGTTTTCCAGACGTTCTCAGCAGCAGCAAGGCTGGTGCCTGGCATGCTGCAGCATTCCTCCCTAGTAAGGCTCAGCACCACCTCACATGCTGCTCAGGCAGGGCGATGTGACCTTGGAGAAAAGGCTTCTTTCAGTCTCACCCCCTGGACACAGGCCCTGCTGGCAGTGTGCTGCCCCACCAAAGCCTGCTTTTGGCACGGTACAGGCAAAGGATTTCACCTGCTTAATAATTACACCTGTATTTGGTTTGGCTGAACTGGAGTTAATTCTCCCCAGAGCATCTTTCTAATGCTGTGTTTTGCAGTGCTGTAGCTGGGTGTTGATAAGACACCAGAGTTTTGGCCACTGCTGAACCGAACACCCAGGCTGTGCTTTTCCAACATTTCCCTGCCCCAAAAGTACACTGAGGGGTGGGCAAGATCTTGGGAGGGGACACAGCCAGGCCAGCTGACCCAAACTGACCCAAGGAGCATTCCATGCCATATGATGTCAGCTCAGATATATAAGCTAAGTGAAAGAAGGAGGCGTGGGGACATTCTTTGATGGTATCTGTCCTCCAGAGCAAATGCTATGCGTGTTACACCCTGCCTCCCGGGAGTGACCCAACACTCTGCTCATGGGCAGCAGAGAGTAACATCTCTGTATGCTTTGGCTTTGTGTTATTAAAATTGCTTATTCCAGGCCTTTTGTTATATTTTCCCCTCTCCCCTGTCCATCTAGGAAGGGGAGTGATAGAGCAGCTTTGGTGGGCATTTGTCCCCAGCCAGGGCCAAACCAACTACAGACCTTTCTGTGGGAGTTGCAGCAATCGCTGTCTTTCAGTTTTCCCATCATAGTGGAACATTTAAAGAAGGTCATGATGGAAGAGGGTAGGTAGGCAATGTTGTTGGTTTTGATGGGGCAGTTACAGTGATAGTATTTTTTTTTTTTTTTTTACTTTTGCACATTAAATCAGAGGGCAAGAGGAAAGAAATGCCATATACCAATTAGTGGCCTGTATGTTTTTCCTATTTCCCTCCTTTGTGCTTGCTCCAACCTGAGGTCTGTTGATGTGGCCACATTTGAGACTTATCTTTCAGCTTCTGATTCATAATTGCCCATGTGTGGCAGCCCCTGGAGTGCCCGGTCTCTCTTTCCATGGGCTTGCTCCTCACAGGCTGAGCACTCTTGCAGCCTCATCTCTCCTAGGCTGGAGAGGAGGAAGGTGCTCTGGGCCATACAACAAATAATTGTCCCCCTCTTCTCCAGGCCAGCTGTTACCTGCCTGGGAACTGGAGGAAGGCAAGTGTTAGCTGTTAAGCCCAGCAGGCAGCAAGAAATGAAGTTCATAGACACAAGATGTATTATTTGCCAGTAATCATCATTGGAGTGAACACTAGCAAATCAGCCAGAAAGCTCATGTCATTTTCCTTACTATGCAGTTAGGAAATTAGTAATGGCAGGAAGTATCAGAAATACTCGGGAAGACCTTAGAAAATGGGCAGAATCCAGGTTGAAGGGAGGAATCTAAATAGACATCTGCAGACTTCTATGTCACTTACAAACCCACAGTTTAATTGCCACTTACTGTGAAAGGGTGGCAAAGTCTGAGCAAAGTCTGTCACCACAAGGTGTCTAGAGGAATCAGAAGTTGTTTAGAAACAGTAGCCTGAGCCTTGTCACTGACACGAGGGCTGTATCTCTGCAGTTCATGAGATGTCTCTGAAGGTATCAGCTGGCTCTAGAGGAGGGGATGTGGTGTGCACTGAGGCTAGAGTTTTTCTTTGACCAGGAGATATTTTCATGTGACATTGCCTAATTTTATATTGTAGCTATAATACCATGTAGTAATTTTTTTCTGATGAGTTAATCTAAATCTGAATAAACAGACTAAACCACTGAGACCATTATTTGGCTGAAGTAGTTTTTGCATGCAACAGCTGCCCATCAAAGTTGCATTGTTGAACCTGGAGGCTTTGTGCTGTTCTCTAAGTAGAGCAGAGAGCAGATGAACTGCATCCCTAAAGTGTATTTCTCTCCATTGACTGTATGGAACGTTAGAGTAATTAATACTAGAGTATGGAGTTAGGAGAGGTAAAAATATCACAGAATTGTCAGGGCTGGAAGGGACCTCAAGGATCATGTAGTTCTAACCCCCCTGCAATGGACAGGGACACCTCACACTATATTAGGTTGCCCAGAGTTGCATCCAGCCAGCCTTAAAAACACACAGTGATGGAGCTTTTCCACTACCTCTTTGGGCAACTTGTTCCAGTGTCTCTCCACCCTCATGATGAAGAACTTCTTCCTAACATTTAATCTAAATCTCCCTTCCTCTAGCTTGGATCCATTCCCTCTAGTCCTATCACTACCTGACACCCTAAAATGTCCCTCCCCAGCTTTCTTGTAGGCCCCCTTCAGATATTGGAAGGCCACAATGAGGTCCTCCTTGGAGCCTTCTCTTCTCCAAACTGAACAACCCCAACTCACTCAGCCTGTCCTTGTAGGAGAGGTGCTCCAGCCCTCTGATCATCCTCATGGCCCTTCTCTGGATACATTCCAGCACATCCATATCCTTCTTGTAATAGGGGCTCCAGAAATGGGCACTACTCCAGGTGGGGCCTCACGAGAGTGGTGTAGAGGGGGAGAATCACCTCCCTCGAGCTGCTGGCCACAATTCTCCTTATGCAGCCCAGGATCTGGTTGGCTTTCTGGGCTGCAAGTGCACACTTGTGGCTCATGTTAAGCATCTCATCCACATGCACCTTGAAGTCCTTTTCTTCAGGCCTGCTCTAAAGCCAGTCACTGCCCAACCTATATCGGTGCCTGGGATTTCCCCAACCCAGATGCAGGACCTTGCACTTGGTCTTGTTGAACCTCCTGGGGTTGGCTTGTGCCCACCTCTCCAGCCTGTCAAGGTCCCTCTGGATGGATCCCTTCTCTCCAGTTTGTCTCCTGCACCACACAGCTTGGTGTCATTGGTGAACTTGCTGAGGGTGCTCTCAGAGCCACTTTCCATGTCACCAATGAAGATGTTGAACAAGACTGGTCCCAGTTTCCCTGTTTACTATTGGCATCGGAGATATGATGGAAATGAAGTATCTGCCTAACAACTCTCTTTTCAAGTATAAATGATAAACTTCAGGACAAGGTCCATTTCAGGGCTGCATATACATCACCTTGCACACTGGGTCTCTGAGCTTATCTGAGCATCATAACCTATTTTCTCACTTCTCTATGAAGACTAGCAGTAGAAATGATAGATGATACATTTGCATTCTGTTAATGAACCTGTCAGTCTTTAGTTATGAGGAAGTTGTGTTTAGAATGTTACGTAAATGTTTTTAAGCTGTACTGTAGGGCTCCCCTTTAAGTTAGCCACCATAGTACACATTAAGTGTCAAAGTGCTCTGGACTGAACAAAACAATCTGTCAACATTATGCAGCAGCTGAATGCTAGATGCATTTTAGATGCCCAGCAAAGGAAGAGAGATGCTACATCACTGGGAATTCTTCCTGACTTTCAATCAAATAGCTGATCTGAAATGCTGAACACAAACTGCATCTCATTTAAAAAATGCTGCTAGGTAGTCCTTGATTGAACACTTTAAACCTGATCAGAATGTAATTTGGGTTTGTGTTACAAAAGAGACTCAAATTAGCACCTCTAGGAGATCAATAAAAGATTTTAATGCATAATTCTAAATACAGCTTTAAGTTACACAAGAGCAACATGCTTCTTGCTAATCAAATATCTTTGTTGAACAAGAAGCAGTGAAATGTAGTGCTGTTTTCAGACAAACAACTTAGAATTATATTAACAAATGCTGCAAAAAAGAAACCACGCTAATCTATTTTTTTCACAGTTGTGGCTGCAATTTAATGTTGTGTTTTAGGGGAAAATACTTCCTCATGGGGGAATCCTGACTTCTTTCTTACGATTAATGTTGCTGCTCAGTGCATGCTGCAGTAAAAAATTTCCCTTTATGACAATAAAATTGTCATCATCTCTAGAACTAAGAAAATATGGAAGAAATTATTTCCATACATGATTGCTCATACTAGCGAGTAGAGCATTGACTGGCAGAATGATTTTGCTCAAAGGATTTATCATGGCTGTATAAACTCCATATTCAGCTAATTAATAATGAAGGGAACCCTTCGTCTCTCCTTTCTTCATACCCCAGCCAATGCTTCCTTGGCAGACTGGAGCCCTAGGATTGCTGCTGCAATAATTACTGTATGTCAATTTAGTAATAATGTGTTGGTTCAAAATTCTATATAGCTAGCACGTAGTTTGGTGGGTTAGGATTCATTCTTATTTTCTCCATGACTCCGTTAATTGTATTACTGGATGATTTGGTGATCAAAAACTCATCATGTCTCTCAGATTTCAGCAGCCAGTGCAAAACTCAAGAAATTTATTGTGTTGGTTTCTGTTGTAGCACTGCAGGCGATTCATTGTGTGGGAGGTGGAGGAAGATTTCATTGATCCTTTAATGTCGTTGCCAATACGTCTATCCTTCCACTGAAGCAACCTTTTCTTTTCTGCAGCAGTCCCCCATGTGTTGCAGAGCCACACTCCTTTCTCTGGTGCAGCACCAGCTTCTTAAAGGAGATGCTCATGGCCTCTCCTTCACTTTGGTGACCCACATTTATTCCTTTTAGCTTGTATTCTGAGTGTGGTGGCTGCTTGAGATTCGTTTGTTTGTGGGGTTTTTTTTTATGCATACAAGTCATAGTCATTCAAAGTATCAGAGATTATTTTTGCAGGGCTTGCAGGAAAAAATACAGCTGTATAGTTTATCATAAAAAACATCAGACATGTAAGTTTCTTGTCTGTTCACCAAAGCAAACAAAATATCCTGAATGCCTGGCATTAGATTTCACAACATGGATAGGGCAGAGGCAGACTGTGTGGATATAGATGGGTGTTTATACACATTGGAGTCCCTGCTTCTATAGGTTAGGCTTTTTCCTTCTACAAAAAGCAACGGTGATTTTTTTCAATTAACAAGGCAACATTTTTTCTGCAGTTAGTAACTGAACCTCACAGCCCAGATGTTTTTCCATAGACCAGGGTTGTGACATTTCTCAATATTTAATATTATTTACCTGCTGATTTTTGTTGTTGTTATTGTTGTTCAGGAACACAGTGTCTTTTCTTGCATTCATAGTTTGTATGAATGAGAATTTCCCCCTCAAACTTCTTTCCCCTTGCTGTTAGTTCACAGTATCACAGTACATTAGAGGTTGGAAGGGACCTCCAGAGATCATTGAGTCCAACCCCCCGGCCAGAGCAGGGTCAACTAGGTCTGCACAGGAATGTATCCAGATGGGTTTTGAATGTGTCCAGAGAAGGCTCTGGGCAGCCTGTTCCAGTGCTCTGTTACCTTCACTGTGAAGAAGTTTCTCCTCATGTTGAGGTGAAATCTTCTATATTTAAGCTTGTACCTGTTGTTCCTTGTCTTATTATTGTGCGCCACCAAAAAGAGCCTGGTCCCCTCCACTTGACACCCACCCCTCACATATTTATAGACATTGATCAGATCTCCTCTCAGTCTTCTCTTCTCAAGACTAAACAGCCCCAGGGCTCTCAGTCTCTCTTCACAGGGGAGATGCTCAAGTCCCCTAAGCATCCTCATGGCTCTCCATTGGATTCTCTCCAGCAGATCCCTGTCTCTCTTGAACTGGGGAGCCCAAAACTGGACACAATACTCCAGGTGTAGTCTCAGCAGGACAGAGTAGAGGGGGAGAAGAACCTTCCTAGACCTGCTGGACACACCTTTCTTGATGCACTCCAGGGTACCATTGGCTCTCTTTGCCACAAGGGCACATTGTTATCCCATGGAGAACTTGCTGTCCACTAAGACTCTAAGGTTTTTTTCTGTGGAGCTGCTTTCCAGCAGGGCAGCCCCTAACCTGTACTGGTGCCTGTACAATGTTTGCTTTACTAGAAACTCTATTCTTTAAGAGAAATTGATTTTATTTATTGCTCTTCCTATAAGAGCAAGGTAATTAATGAAAAAAGAAATCTAGATACAGTCTAGAAGTTTTTATTAACATTTTATTTACTGATTACTTAAATCTAGAAAGGTTATATCAAGTTTAAACTGCATTAGCATTTGTACAGATCACTAACTATTCCTTAATGAATTCAGAATTACAGTTTACTGCTATGCATACTTAGTCTTGCATACTACTTTTAAATTAGTAGAATAGATGCTGCTGAAAAGAAAAAATAAAAACAATTCAAGTTCTGCTTGTGTTGGGAGGTTGCAAAAGTATACTTTATGATTAAATCTGCCGTATTATTTTAAGCTGATTTAGGGCTCAAAGAACTTCATTATTTTTCATGGAGAATTATATATGGAACATATATAAATAAGGTTCAGCAAAATATAAATCAGTAAGAAGAAGAGTGGAGCCCTAAATTGTATCTCATTGCTTGTTTTTTTTCTGCCTTTTATATGCAAAAAGAAGCACCATATTCTTAGCTTTTGTTATTTGAGGCATAAGTGTTAACCCTGATACAAGGGTTGTCCATGTCTATCTGCAGCTTGTGAGTCTGAATTTGTGGAAGGCAGCACCTAATTTCACCAAGAAAGCACAGATGTGGTGATTGAGGTGCATTTTTCACTCTGGTGACAGGGTGTCCTCAGGAAAACTAGCAATTTCCTGGGAGTTCTAACTGACAAGCATCTGAGTATGAGCCAGCAGTGTGCCCAGGTGGCCAAGAAAGCCAATGGCATCCTGCCTTGGATTAGAAATGTATCCAGCAGGAGTAGAGAGGTGATTGTCCCCCTGTGCTCAGCTCTGGTCAGGCCACACCTTGAGTATTGTGTCCAGTTTTGGGCACCTCAGTACAGGAGAGATGTGGAGGTACTGAAGTGAGTGCAGAGGAGGGCAAGGAAGCTGGGGAAGGGTCTGGAGAATGAATGTGATGAGGAGCAACTAAGAGAGCTGGGGCTGTTTAGTTTGAAAAATAGGAAGCTGAGAGGAGACCTCATGGTTCTCTACAGCTCCATCAAAACATGTTGTGGAGAGGCTGGTGCTGGTCTCTTCTCCCAGGTAATTAGTGATAGAACAAGAGGGAACAGCCTCAAGCTGTGACTGGGTAGGTTTAGCCTGGACATTAGGAAAAACTTTTTCCCAGGAAGAGTGGTCAAGCATTGGAATGTGCTGCCCGGGGAGGTGGTTGAGTCATCAGCCCTGGATGTGTTTAAAGGTGGTTTGGATGTGGTGCTTGGGGATATGGTTTAGGGGTGAACCTTGTAGAGTAGGGTTCTGGGTTGGACTTGGTGATCCTGAGGCTCTTTTCCAACCTGAATGTTTCTGTGATTCTGTGATCCAAGCCATGGAATAGTCTGCTTGAAATCATACCAGCTTGTTAAACTGGAAATCTTGTTAAGATGCAAAAGAAACTCACATTAGATGTAAAGGCAAGAACGTAGTCTTCTTTAAGTTCTTAAGAGACTGACAAAAGAGTTAATATTATTCCAGTTACCATTGTCACAGTGAATACAAGTTCAAATTGTTAAAATTCCACATGCACAAAACTTTCTAATACCTCTCCATTTCTCTGTTATTTTCCTTCTTCTATTTCTTTGTTGGGTCCTGTTGTCAATGGCTTCAGTTGGGTTATAGAGCATACTGAGTTGCGTGATGCCGATGATTTCCTCCTTGGATCCTCATGGGATCATTTTTGTCTCTAATAACTTGTACTGCAACTTGCTGTTTCTTTATTGGCCTGCAAGGCCACATTAGAGCCAAATTTAGTCTCTCTTACATATGGTGGGTGTTTGGTCTTTGTTCTTCTTGTTATTCCTAAAACTGGTTTTACTCAGCTCCTGGGTTCCAGTAACTAATGAGCTGCTTACATCCCTGGGGTCATTGTTATCATTGCTGTTACGAACTGGTGATTATTTAGAGGGAATTTTACAGAATGTTCCTGTTTTTAAGGGAGTTTTACTGAAGAGCTGGTGAGAAAACTGGTGGTGCTGCTTTGTTAGGCTGAGAAGTCCTGGTATATTTTAAAATTTAAATGCAAATAATTATTCTTGCAGTGCTTAACAGGTGAATTGTACATATTATATAATGTGAAACACCACTGTAATCATAGCAGTGATTATTATGCAAAGCCTTTTTCCAAGGCAGATCTTGAAATGCCCTAAGGATACAGCAGGGAAGTGTTGGGGAATTCAGGATGCATTTACACTTTTATTCTATTGTATTCCCTCACATTTCACAACACCATATGCCAATCATGTGTTGATGACAAAATTGGACTTCTTGTCGTTTGTTCTGGAAATTGTACCATACCTCTGAGATGCACACTGAAGGAAGAACTTGCTGTTCAAATGTTGCTCTGCTTTCAATTGACCTTTGTAGGTCACATATGCAAAGAATCACAGAATCATATAATGGTCCAGGTTGGAAAGGACCTCCAAAGGTCATTTAAGTCCAGCCTCCCCACAGTCAGCAGGGACATCCCAAACTAGATCAGGCTGCCCAGGGCCTTGTTGAGTCTTACATTGACTATCTCCAGGGAAGGGACCTCAACCATCTCCCTGGGCAACCTGTTCCAGTGTTCCACCACCCTCGTAGTGAAGAACTTCTTCCTGATATCCTATCTAAATCTGCCCTTCTCTAGTTTGAGGCCATTGCCCTGTGTCCTGTCACTGCAGGCCTTTGCAAACAGTCTCTCTCCATCCTTCCTGTAGGCCCCCCTCAGGTGCTGGAAGGCTGCTATCAGGTCTCCCTGGAGCCTTCTCTTCTCCAGGCTGAACACCCCCAGCTCCCTCAGCCTGTCCTCGTAGCAGAGCTGCTCCAACCCTCCGATCATTTTCGTGGTTCTCCTCTGGACCCTCTCTGTTAGGTCCATGTCCTTCCTATATTGAGGGCTCCAGACCTGGACACAGTACTCCAGGTGAGGTCTCATCAGAGCAAAGTGGTAGAATTACCTCTCTGGATTTGCTGGCAACGCATCTTTTGATGCAGCCCAAGATGTGGGTGGCCTTCTGAAGAAGGTCACTCTGAGATGCAATGACCTTCTTGGTGCTGCAGTCTCAAATCAATAATTATAGAATAAAATAATTAGGAACCCTTTTTCAATATTGTAGGACAGTAGTATTCCGTTTGCACTTTTTCCAGCGATGACAATGAATATTACAATACAGCGATGCACACATAGAAAAAACAAGAGTAAGAAGGTACAGGATAATAATGCTATTGCCTTCTGCAACTAGGCTAGCATCTAGGTTTCAAATAAATTGGATTATTCCACAGCATTATCACTCTAAGTGGACCGTTACCCTATACCAGATGTGAAAATCTCCATCATTTCAGTGTGCAGTGGCCAGACTGTGACTCAGGATCCCATAGGTTCTGTTTCCAGCTGCCTCCTGGTACCCAGGAGGACTCCAGTCTTTCCCTTCCACTCACTGTTGCTTGCATTTAATTTTGTAGATTGTAGCCATTCACAAATTTATATTTACTCTGAATTCTGTACATTTGTACCATAAAGAAGTTTATTCTCTTGCCCAGTAATGGCACTGGCATAGTAATGGAGTTAATTTCTAGGATCACAGAAGGGTCCTTTGGAGATCTAGACCAACCCACCTGTTAGCACAGGTACACGTAGATGAGGTTGCACAGCAATGCATCCAGGCGAGTTTTGAAAGTCTCCAGGTGTCATGGGTTGAGTTGAACCTGCTGCTGATGTTCATATCGTGCTGCTGTCATGCTAGCTTCAAAAATGAAAGTGCTGGCTGGAGCAAAGTATGATGGGGCTTGAAGTTCAGATTGTAACATGGGAGGCTTCCTGTTCCAGTTGCTGTGTCTGGGTTCCAGGTTTTTGGGTGTTGTGTTTCCACTGGGATGGCTGTAGGACAAGGAGGGATGGGGCAGTAGTTTTCTGGCTTGGGCTTTTGGCTCACTTGCTTCTGCTTGCTGCTGGTCTGCAGCATGCCTTTTCTGCAAATAGGCTGAGGTAATTGTGCATTTGGTGCTATGTTTATCTGGTTTTGATCAGTAAACATATATATATATATATTTTTTTTTTTGTCTCAATCCTAAGTTTTTGTGTGTTACATTTCCCTCACTTTTGTGTTGGGGGAGCAGGCAGGTTAGCCCTTGCACTGAACCATTACACCAGGGAAGGAGACACCACAACCTCTCTGGCCATCCTGTTCCAGTGCTCCCTCACCCTCAAAATAAAGAACTGTTTTTAAGTTCAAACCTCCTGTGTTCTAGTTTGTACCTGTAGCCCCTTGTGCTATCACTGGCCACCACTGAGAAGAGCCCAGCCCCATCCTCATGACCCCCACCCTTTAGATATTTATATGCATTTATAAGATACTTTCAGGTGTGGATAGTTAGCTACCCAGGGACTGGTCAGCCATTAACTCATCATTTTTCCTAGAGTGCACAACTGGACAAAGTTCCAAATGTGTGCCTTTTTTAATGCTGAAGATTTTTAAAAAACCTTCTGTCTACTTGCAGCGATACTTAAATGTTCATCTAAGCAGGCAGTGGCTTATGGGTCAGAGTTTGAGGGCACTGACTCACATTTCTCACATCCCAGGAAACCTTCCCACCTCCTCCACGGTGGTTATGGCTATATAAAGGCTTACCCTTTGCAGAAAGGTGAGAACTCAGGTCTCCTCCTCCTGGGCAAGTGAAGAGACAGAATTCATTTTGCTTTCTCTGCTCCAGCTGGTCTCCAGTTACCTCCTGCCAAATACCAGCATTTCTCAAGGGGAAGAGCACTTCCTGCCTGAGGATTTGATTGCCACCACCCTCAGAGGTCTGCCTAATCTCCATGGCCTGGACTAGATATGGAAGAAGTGAGGTACGTCCCTAGCCCCACAAACATCAGCTACATTCCCCTCTACTGTAGAGGGATCTCTCCAGGCAGGATGGGTCAGGTGCCTCAAGAGAAGTTTGCATCCATCTCCTCACAGGGCTGGCATGGGAGAGTCTAGCTTGGAGATCTTGGTCATGCTTAGGTTCCAAGGAGGTGCTGAGCTGTGTAAAGCTACCAGAAGAGCACTCACTGTGGGGAACAACTTCAGATGCTTGCACCTCTCAGGGTTTGGCCTGATGTTGACTATTATATTCGTGGGCTGATCAGCTATAGCTACCAAGTACTTTTGTTGCTGTGGGGCAAATCCATAACAGGGCTTGACCTTCCAGCTCTTCCTTCTGAGGAAGACAGGCTGCACAGGCTGGCATTTGGGCCCTAAATCATGTTGTGGTTCATGGCCCTGGGGAGTTAGCTTCCTACTGACAAAATAGCAACTGTTGTCCCCTTATTCCCAGGCACACTGACACTGGCTGATTGCTGGAGCATGAGAGTGGATCATGTTTCATCTACCTTTCCAGTTCTAGATGGGACAAAAATCTACTGCAGCTTTCAATACCTAAATAATTAAGTTTATCAACAGGGTCATGGACACATTCCTCTCTCTTTGTCACCATGGAGAAATAAGTTTTTCAGATTCTTCAACTCATACTTTGTATTTTTAGCAGGTCAGGAATCTCCTTTTGTTTATTATATGGACGTTTTGGGTTTTTTTCCCCACTATTTCTTTTAGCCACACATGCAGGGATGGTAACCATAGTAACTGCAGAATATAGAAATCATTTCACCCCAAACCCCTTATTACTGCGTTTGTATTGGCTGGAAGTGAATCCTCTTGTTTCCTGAACAATAGGAAGAAGTGAAAATAACTCGCTTGTTTCACAGGGATTAAAGGAGAAGCTCAGACAGTTAGCATACAGTGAGAGAAATACACATTAAGTGCTGTTCTTGTGTGTCCGTAAGCTAACACAGACAGATAAGACCAAACAGGAATGGAAGTATTATTCCATATAATATTTAGTAAAATGAAATAATCTAGTCTCAGGCTTTTTAATCCATATTGGGCATTTGGTCATCTTTGTGAGCATTGTCAGGTGATCTCAGAGAGAGGTCTGGGGCTGGGGGCTTCATTGATTTCATGCCACAGCTGTGGTTCTGCATTACAGGTGATATGTAACTTGCTTCTTACCCCAAAGCAGATTCATCAAACACAGCATTAATACAATGTGGGGCTCAGCCCCTCATTTTCAGTGTCCAGCCAAATGTTCACCTTCAGCAGTGCAGTGGGGTTCTTCCAAGGTTGCTCCATCAGAAGCTCATCACCTCAGGAAATCATCTGGAGCACAGAGGCTCCAGGAAGGTGGAGATAGAATTTGTTTCATATGATTTAAAACTGCATGGGAGGACATAAGAGTATGAACTAATACTGGAAAAGCCAACAAGTGATTCTGCTGTATTGACATCTCCAGCCTGGTAAAATTGGCCTGTTGTGAGACAGATCAGATCTGGTGCTCTGCACAAACCCCAAACTCTTGTAATTACTTGACAGAGGTCCCCGCTTGACCCAGATGTCATATGAGATTGTTGCAGAATGCTTGCTGCAAAATAATTTGGTGCTTTCTCTTGCACCCCACTTCTCCACATAAACAGTCCTATTTCCCACTGCTCACAAGTGTCCTGGAAGAGGCAGTACAGGCCCCGTGACTGCAGTGGCTTTCATGTACACAAACCAGACATAGGTATTTTAGGGACCAAACCAAAATCATGACAGTATGTAGTAATGTAGTAGTTATCATCTGTCTTCCCCTTGATAGCACTTAGATAGATAGCTGCATTTATTGTTGAATACAATCACTTATGAAAGCACTTTGGCTCTAAATAGTTCTAGGGATTTATTTTTATGTGCATTTGAAAAATTAATGCCATGATGAATCACACACCAGTAAATAGTTTCTTTTCCTAGACATTCAGGGACTGCTAAAGCCAACCCTGAGGAACTTAAAAAATTACTACACTGCTCAGAGTAATGAGATTATAATAACTTTATAAATAACTCTGCTTTTGAACTCATATTTACTTTTCCTTCCTCTCGGAGGGAAACAAACTTTAAAATGAGAGAAGCTGAGTGTTACAGAATAATGAGACTCACAAGTCAGATAATAATGAAAAAAAATAGTGAGAACTGTTGACTTAATAAGAAAAGAAAAATGAGGCAGCTTAGTACTCCTCAGCTGGTCTAACTCTGAAATTGGATTTACCTACCTTTTTGATAGCCTCCTTCCATGTCCCATGCTGGACATGAGCAGGCAATGTGAGCTTGCAGCCCAGAAGGCAAGGGGCAGACTGGGCTCCATCAAAAGCAGTGTGGCCAGCAAACTGAGTGAGGTGATTCTGCCACTTTGCTCTGGTGAGACCTCACCTAGAGTACTGTGTCCAGGTCTGGACCCCTCAATACAGGAAGGACATGGACCTGATGAAGGAGGTCCAGAGGAGGGCCATGACAATGATCAGGGGGTTGGAGCACCTCTGCTATAAGGACAGGCTGAGGGAGCTGGGGGTGTTCAGCCTGGAGAGGAGAAGGCTCCAGGGAGACCTGATAGCAGCCTTCCAGCACCTGAGGGCTGTTTTGTCAAATAAGTGTTTTGTAAGTTATATCAGTAAGGGAAGCTGACTCTCGTACAAAGTGGAAGGGGGATTAATTGGTATTTTTAACTGAATTAAGAATGTACTTTGGTCTCTCTAAGGATTTGATTTCCTACCTTAAGCTTCAGCACTTTTCCCTTTCAAAAGGTGGTGAAAATATTTTTTCCAGCATTCCAAGGATGTCTTTCCATGTCTCTTCCTCCTAGCAAAAAAAAAAAACAAACCCAAAACCATCTAAAGTTCAGATGTTTAAAAAAATATTGCCCTGAAGTGAAATACAAGAAATTTCCAGCTGAAAACATTGTTTCTCCCTGCAAGACAGAGGTAGTGACAGGTATATTTATTTCAAAGGAAAGGTGCCCTCAGCACAGCTTGGAAGAAAGCTGTGGTAACTCCAACTTCAATAGCTATGGAGAGGGAGATGTGTAAATTGCAACTGGTGCCTTTATAAGGAGTAACACCACAGGAGTAACATTATAGTCATCCACAATAGATGGGTGAGCAGGAGCATAGGAGGTTTGATGTCAGATCTACTGCTGCTTTATTTGTCCCTCTTTGTCAGAGCTTGGCAGTGAACAGGCAGGACCAAGCCTATCTTTGAAGCCCCTGAGGAAACTACTAAATAGTCTGCTAAACCATGTGATGGAGGCGTTGGTTTCAATGGTGTTTGTCCCTTCCTAGATTGACCCAACATCACCAAAATCTGGCTGGCAACTTGTTTTGTGTTTCTATTGATTACCTGATTGCCTACCATATATACCTGCTAAGAATGAGCATAGATTAGCAAACATGTTCTTAACGTTTAGTTTCTCGTAGTAATTAGAAATATCCCAAAAACTCTTTGATTTTCTGGGTTCTCCAAACTCACCCTCCCTGCTGGTCAAAGACTTCATGTTCAGTTTATTTTGGTTTGCAACATAACATTTGTGCTGACATAGTTTGACTTGGGTTTGACATTTTATTATTGTCTTCTCAGCCCTTCTCTACTGGCTATATGAGTGTCTGATGATACTCAGTGACATGCAGATAAACAGACAATTACAGTTGGTACAAAGATCTATTGTATTTCACAACGTGCAGGCTCTGTAGTTGATTTCCAAACCTAAACACATGTAAGTGGTTTCAAGAAGCTATTTGCAGAAAATATCCATTACTGTCAATCTAGGCTACCCCATGGAAGATATCCTTTTTAAATGTCTTTTTTTCACAGAATCACAGAATGTTAGGGGCTGGAAGGGACCTCGAAAGATCATGCAGTCCAACCCTCATGCCACAGCAGAATCACCTATGCCAAGTCACAAAGGAATGCATCCGGGCAGGTTTTGAGTATCTCCACAGTGGGAGACTCCACAATCCCTCTGGGCAGCCTGTTCCAGTGCTCCATCACCCTCACAGTAAAAAAAATTTCCTCATGTTTCCATGGAACTTCCTATACCTCAATTTCCACCCATTGCCCCTTGTCCTGTCATTGAGCAACACTGAGCAGAGCCTGACTCCATCCTCTTGGCACTCACACTTTACATATTTATAAGCATTAATGAGGTCACCCCTTAGTCTCCTTTTCTCCAAGCTAAAGAGCCCCAGCTCCCGCAGTCTCTCCTCATAAGGAAGATGTTCCACTCCCTTAATCATTTTTGTGGCTCTGCACTGGACTCTGACAAGCAGTTCCCTGAGGTCCTTCTTGAACTGAGGGGCCCAGAACGGGACACAGTATTGGAGATGTGGCCTCACCAGGGCAGAGTAGAGAGTGAGGATAACCTCTCTTGATCTACTAACCACAGCCCTTCTAATACACCCCAGGATGCCCCAGTGAGGCCGCATCTAGAATATTGTGCCCAGGTGGCATGGAAGGCCAATGGCATCTTGGCTTCTATCAGGAATAGTGTGGCCAACAGGACTAGGGATAGAATTCTGCCCCTGTACTTGGTACTGGTGAGGCCTCACCTCAAGTGCTGTGTGCAGTTCTGGGCCCCTTGCTTCAGGAAGGATATGGAGGTGCTAGAGTGGGTCCAGAGGAGAGTGATGAGACTGGGGAAGGGACTAGATAAAAAGTCTTATGAGGAGAGACTGAGGGAGCTGGGGTTGTTTAGCCTGGGGAGGAGGAGACTCAGAGGGGACCTTATCACACTCTACAACTACCTGAATGGAAGGTGTAGTAAGGTGGGGGTCAGAGTCTTCTCCCAGGCAATTTGTGACAAGACAAGAGGGCATGGCCTGAAGCTGCCAGGGAAGGTTTAGGTCAGATGTTAGGAAGCACTTCTTCATGGAAGGGACTGCCCAGGGAGGTGGTGGAACCATCATGTTTAAGATTGGATGTGGCACTTAGTGACGTGGTCTGGTTGATGTGGTGGTGTTAGGTCATAGGCTGAACTTGATGATCTCAGAGGTCTGTTCCAGCCTCAATAATTCTGTGATTCTGAGAACCCTACTCCACAAAGTTCACCCCTAAACCATATCCCCAGGCACCACATCTAAACTACTTTTAAACACATTCAGGGTTGGTGACTGAACCACTAAATAAGCACAGGGGGGCCCTAGCCAGGAAAGCTGACTCCAACTGACAAAAAGGTTATTCCAGACCACATGACATAATGCTTAGTGTGTTAAGTCTGAGTGGAAAGGAAGGGAGGGGGGATGTGTGGAGTGATGGAGTTTTGTCTTTTGTCTGCCCCTACTTCTTGAGGGAGTGTTCAGCAAGGATGTTGGAAGAGGTAGAATCATATACCTACTTCCTTCCCCCAGCTATGTGAAGAGTGGTGGTGGCTTTATGAAGAAGCACTTTGTTCAAAGGAGCATGACTGTGTAATATTGCTGTGCATGCTGGAACATCCAAAATGGCTGCCAGGATTAATTGGATCTGTCTTGCCTAAAACTTGGGACAGCATCCAAATTTTAAAATACTTTTGAACTTACCCACAGTCAGAAGCATTAAAATTGTAAAATGAGGTTGCATCCTCTGTTAATAGCTCAGTTTTAATTATTGTAATCTAGAAAAGTAGGCACAGTGGTTTCAATCAGGATTCATATTGGATGGACTTCCTTACTTGATCATAAATTCACAAATCAAAGCTTATGTATGGTTGCCTTTTGGACTATTGATCCATGTCCATGCAGGCAGCCTGGCAAAGCTTCTGTTAAATGAATGCAGCTCTTGAGTGACTGAGCAAAGGATTAATAGAGAAGACTGTTAATCAAATTAAGTGTTTCCTAAAATTCTTTAATACATTTTACACACAAAGGAAACTTTGGTAAGAACTTGTTTATTACCACAGAAATTATTTATTCTATTATATCAGAATACCAAATGGAAATTTGTTCTTCAATGGAATCTTGTGTTCAAAAATTATAATACAAACCCTGGGAAAAAGCCTGTATGCATAATGATTTGAAGCAGGAAAAGTGGCTGTGCAATGTGGAGAAGAAGGTGAAATGGAGGTTCAGCTCATGTTTAGTCATTCATGTGATAGGGAGAAATTTATGGCCATATGTCTTTATAGATCCTATAAAGCTGTCTTCATTCAGAATTTTCCAGCACTCCAAACAGCTTCAGTGATTGCTTTGTGCAAGGCAAGCAGATTCTTGGCCCAGAAGTGTGGACTCTGGTCTGCGTGAGTAGGGACAAAAGAGCTGAACCAGCAGTGCTCTTCTGCAAGCAAAGCTCTTCCTACTGCTCTACCCAAGCTCCTGAGCTGGGCAGGCATGTGGAGAGGGATGAAGCCAAACTATGGTATAGTGGGGCTACACAGCTACTCCTCAAAGGCTTGAGTACATGTGGAAGCCTCCAGGTTCCCAAACTGCAGGTAATATCAGGTGATGACAGCTAGTCTGGTGAACACATTTGAGAGAGCTGGCTCCATGATGCCACGCTGGCAATAGCCACAGGAGAGCTTGTGCACAGACCACAGGTTCAGCTGTAGTCCAGCCTTACCAGTGGCCAGCCACCTCCTATTCATAAACCATTGGGGCACCCCTGTGGTTGCAAAGGTGAGGTGGGTACTGGGCTCTGTTAGTATCAGCAGAGGCACCAGATTACCACCCTCTATTCATCAGGCTTCCTTTGTTACACAGTCTCTAAGGTGAAGCTCCAAAGGGTAACACAGAGACTCTGGCATTGACATACTGGAGTAAGCCCAGTGGAAGGGTTGGCAAGGTGATTAGGGGACTTATGAGGAGAGACTGAAGGATCTGGATTTATTAGGCTGGAGAAGAAAAGTCTAAGGGGTGTGTGTGGGGGTGTGTGTGTGTGATTCCTGTGTTCAGCTGCCATCAGGAGGGTGGTAGAGAAAGCCTGGCTGGATTTTTCTGAGGTACATAGAAAAATGTGAACAGCACTCGACACAGTTTGCAGCAAGGGGAAATTAATGAGGATATAAGGAAATGATTCTTGACAGTCATAACGGTCAGACATTGGAACCCAGAAAGGATGTGGAGTCTTCATCCTTGGACATGGACAAGATTTGACTGTTTGACAAATGAACAATCTGATTAAGCTTCAAAGAGGTCTTGAGTAGGTGATTGACTCAGATGATCTCCAGATGTCCAACCCAACCTAAATTATTCTGTGACTCTATATTTCTGTTACCATTCAAGTCTTCTGTGAGGCTGGATAAAGAACTCGGCTGAACAGAGGCACAGACCAATTTATGTCTTCACAGAGGGGATTATTTTTTCTGTCCTCAAAAATTATTTTGTATATCCACAAATAAAAGGGATTAATTTTCCTCTATATATGCAAGGTTGTAGAACAAAGGTAGAGGTCCCTGTTGGTGTTATGTATCTGTAAATAAGTAATGGTGTTATTGACCACTACACTTCTTAAGTTTTTCCACCAAAAGCACACCATTTTTCCCCAAGATATTAGCAAACAATATCTTTTTAAGCCACTGTTCAGCATTAAAAAGGGCAAGCTAGCTCTCATGTAGGCTCAATTTCCTAGTCATTTGTTATGACACACTTAGAAATCCTTTATCTAATACAGGCAACATACAGTGGCACTGCCCTGTGGGCAGAGGGGTATTCCACATAGAGATTATCGTGCTTCTTACAGGAGACACATACACCCCCGTCACCTTACCTTGTGCCCAGCCTGAATGAAGGCATCCAGTGAGTGATGTCAATGGTTTTAGCATCATTACAACCATCTCTCCTTGACAGAAGAGTCACACTCAACCCTGAGATAGGAGTCTCCAAAGTTGGCCTCGGCAGTCTGACACCCTCAAATATTGTTGAGAGCACTCTGGATCACAAGGATCCCAAAGGGATCTTCTAATTCTGCCTCTCACCTCTTGTTAATGAGCTATTGCTCACACTTACATCCAGATTAGCAGAGCTAATAATGCTCATCTGGTCTGGTGGGTGGACTCATTAATTAGTCCTCTCATTGGGAGTTCTAGATGTTCGCTGCATGCATAGGTGGACTTTTCATCTGTGGCTTTATGTGTGCAACAGGTTCATACCTCTTCTTTTCTTTCTTCACTCCTAATGTATTCCACGCCCTGTTTTAATCACTCATATTCCCAGACTATGTAAAAATAAAGTGGAATTTCAGGGGAAAAAGATCAGGTACATGGAATCATTATACTCTTTGCATGTAGGAAACCACTTCTTAATTTTAAAGGTAGACATCTCATATATGAAGAGTTCATAACATACATGAAGTTTACATGTATCTGGGTCTGTGATTGAAAGCCTGGTTTCCTTGGGTTTATAAATTACAGGGTGCATTAATGATTTAAGACTATTCTGCAGAAATGCAGCTGAGGTACATTAGTGTGGGTCTTTTTCTTTTTAAAGCCTATCTTTTAAGAGCTTAAATTGCTACTATAAACACTGTTTTAAGCTTCAGCCATACAAATCTATCCCTTTTCAAAGCCAGTAGTTTATTTATCTAGCAATAAACAATAATTTATGATACTCAGCGCTAGTTGTTGTTGACTCCCCAGATCCTTGGCACTGACATAATGCTGTTTAGTCACTTTTGCAAAAAAAGACTACATCATTATCATCTGTGTTATTATGTGAGACAAAAATACACACTTTTTTAAAAAGAAAATAATACTTTGAAGGTTGGAGAGAGGCCTGGAGTTTGGTTTGAAAGACCTTGTCTGGGCAGAAGTCTCTTAGGAGACTTTCCCCATCCTATGAGCTTACTATGGTTTTGTGGACGCCTTGGAGACATATCCTCCTGATCACAATCACAGAATAACAGACTGGTTTGGGCTGGAAGGGACCTTAAAGATCATCTTGTGCCAACCCCGCTGCCATGGGCAGGAACACCATCTGCTAGATCAGGTTTTTCAGGGACCCATCCAACCTGGCTTTGAATGCCTCCTGGCCTAGAGTCTCCACAACCTCTCTGGGCAACCTATTCCAGTGCCTCACCACCCCCATGAGAAAGAATCCTCATAAAGTCTAATCTAAAACCAGCTTCTTCTAGTTTGAAGCCATTACCTCTCATCCTGTCACTCCATGCATTTGTAAAAAGTAATTTCCCAGCTCTCTTGTAGCCCACTTCAAATACTGGAAGGCTGCTCTAAGGTGTCCATGGAGCCTTCTTTTCTCCAGGTTGGACAACCTCAGCTTTCTCAGCCTGTCTTCCTTCATCTTCTTGTCTTTTCCCTGATACCTGGGTGCTGCAGTAGTCCAGTATTTGGTTGGGAATGTCCCTAGCTTGTTCAGCTTGAAATGCTTCTGCTCTGCTTAAGTAGCTCTGGCTATTTAGAAGTAATTCAGTGGGAGGATCCTGCAGCATCTCTAGGGAGATCGATTAGATCTCAGTGTGAATTTAACCTGCTGCTGTTATTCATACCATGCTACAGTCAAGCCAATTTTAAAAGTGAAAGTGCTAACTGGAGCAAAGTATGGTGGGGCTTGAAGTTCAGGTTGCAACATGAGAGGGTTCCTGTTCTGGGTTCTGGTTTCTTGGGTGTTGTCTCTTTTCTGCAGGCATGGCAGCAGAATGGGTGGGAGTCAAGTAGCTGCTGGCTTTGTTTTTCTGGTTTATGCTGACCTTTTTTTAGTTGGTGGTTTGTTTTGTTGTGTTGTGGTTTTTTTATTTTGTTTTGTTTTAGTTTTTGGGTGTTTTCCCCCTCTGTATTTCACTATGCTGCTTCTGCAGACAGGGTAAGCTAAGGCAATCATGTATTGCATTATTAGATTAATTAGATTATTAGCTAAGGTAATTATACATTGTGCTTATGATATCCATGTTACATTAAACTCTTATCTCTTATCTGAGCCCTGAGTTGTGTGTGTGTCACTCTTGCCCTCACTTCTGTGTTGAGGAGCAGGCAGGTTAGCCCCTGTGCTAAGCCATTACACTCAGGTTTTGGGGCAGGTCTTCTCCCATCTCACACAAGAACTGTGTTTGTCAGGACTGTGGGTTCTGAGCACTATTTTAATGTCTGAGTGCTAGCATGAGATTTTTTTTTGTTTGTTTGCTGTGTAAACGACCTAATAAATTGCACCTTGAATGTATGCAGTATTTCTTTAAGGCAAGAAGCCTGTAGGGTAGTGTATCATTTATCTTGAAACCTCTCTGAGCAAGAATTCTGACTTCACTTTTCAGTATAAATCATGATCTCTCCTAGCTTCTGCCAGGGATGTGTCATTATATTAATAAAAGTCCCAGCATTCTGGCATACAAACTATGAGTTACTGCTGTAGTAGAGTGCTGCATCTTATCCCAGCCTGGCTGAACAGGATAACATTTACAATGTGATGGTAGAGAGAGCAAGAGACTTTGTAGAAATGCTAATTAAATGCTCTCTTTGGAGATTAGATTGATTTCATACATACAAGTTAACACTTATTTGTCTCTTTATTACATGCCTATGAACTACCTCTGACCCTTTTTAATGCTTTATAAATAAATTACTGGATTAATTAAATATTTTGTATGTACATTCCAAATAGAGTTTTGAGACTCTGGAAGCTCACCAGAAAGATTTAGGGACGATGCAGTACTTGATGTTATTATAATAAATGTTCAAAGGAGTTTTGGGGCAAAATCAGAGTTGTAATTTTTGGAGCCAAAGCCTCCTCAGCCTTTGGAAAAGGTTGCTCCAGGATTTTCTGTGAGTGATTGGCCTTGCAAACTAAGTCTTAGATTTTTACTTCATTTGCAGGGAATTATCTGCTTTAATTTGCACGAGGAGCAGCTATGTTAGGCATTGACAAGAAAAGGATCAGAAAAACACATTAATGTGTCGGTGCCTAAATATTTTTATGAACTGTAAGTATAAAGCATTAAAGGTTAGGTAGGAAATAGCTGCTTAATTCACTTACCTAGTTATAAAGTCCTTTCCTGTGTTTGGAATGGATTATACAGAGATAATACAGTGTCAGGGAAAAGCCAACATCAGTTTGTCCCTAACAACCACATCAAAACAAAGTAATTCCCTCCTAGGACAAAGACAGGAGACTGTGAAGATGGAGAAAAAGCAAGGGACATCACTCATTTAGGGGAAGCTGTGGCAGGACAGGTGAGCACTGGCTTTGATAACCATGCTCACAGAATGAAGTCCATGGTTTAATTTCCAGCAAGGAGCTCTGTAAGACTGTTCTGAGCCTAAAACTGCTCGGTGCTTACATCAGTGATGTGAATGGGGAAATAAGGAGAATCCTAAGAAAATCTAGGTGTGACAAAGAAGCTGGCAGACAGGTTTAGAATTGGGATAGTATTCTGAAATATGTGAACCTGCAAATCATGCCTCCCTCTTCCACTGGCTGCTCGCCCTCTAGGCACAGGTGCCTCTTCCAGGTCTTCTTTCTACTTCAGCTCTTCCAGGTATGGAGCTTGTCTGCTTACAAAGAAAATAATTACTTGGCACTGAATTTGTCACTTGAATTTCTTTATCCAGACAGCATGTCAAGTAGTGAGCTTGACTCTGCAGGAGACTGGCCAGAACATGCAGAGCCCAGCTGTTCAGCAGCCCAAAACAAAACCAACCCCAGCCACAGTTTCCTTTCACCTACATCTGATGAGTTTCACCTACGTTGTATCATGCATTTCACTCATGCACTTTTAAACCCAGTAACTTTTTTATTTGTATGCAATGCATACAACCTCCTAACAGTATCCACACTGTTTGGATTGTCCAGTTGATCTTCATGTTTTAACATTCCCCAGGTGCAAGTCCCTCCATACAGTGATGTATGTGTTAGGAGGATCCTGCTTATTGTGATTTCATTACACAAGTAGTCCAAAACACAGCAGCAGAGTCCTCTGGGTGGCAGAAAACGATCTAAGAGTTGCAGCAGATCTCAAGCAGAACACAAGTCAACAGTGTTATCATTCTCCAGAGAAAAAAAAATACAACCACTACTGTGGGATGCAGAGCCATGATATTTGTATAATAAATGACAAACTAAATGTGCCACTGAGAACTACTGAAAACTTGGGTGAAGCAATCAGTCCAGATTTGGGCACCACATTTTCAGAAGCAAGAGAATGTGGTGTAATAGGAAAGCTTCAGAGAAACCTGGTTGCTTAAGTCCAGAGAAGAAATGCCTGATAGAATCTGTGTGTTGTTTCACACCAAAAATATCCTGTGTCTTTTGCTGCAGCCTCTCCCAGGAACAAGACTTTGCATATCCCCTTTAGGCTGGAATGAGGCAATTTGTTTAGATGGAACACATGGAGAATTAGGTTTTACTTTAAAATACCAAAGCTCTGGAAGAATTTGCTGAAGAATATTGTAGTTTCTCTATCACTGGCAGTACTGTCTGTCAGAAATTTATTCAAGTATCGTTGAACCTAATTTGATCTGTCAGAGATCAGCCCATCTCCCAGATGGCAAGGACACACCTCAAATACTGTGTTCGGTTTTGGGCCTCTTACTAAAAGAAAGACATAGAGATGCAGGAGTGTGTCCAGAGAAGGGCAGAGAGGCTGGTGAAGGGCCTGGAGCACATGGCCTATGAGCAGCATCTGAAGGAGCTGGGGTTGTTCAGTCTGGAGAAGAGGAGGCTGTCTACAAATGCCTGAAAGGAGGATGGAGCAAGGAGGGGGCAGCCTCTTCTTGGTGTCAAGCAACAGGACAAGAGGAAATGGTTTCAAGCTGCCCCAGGGGAGGTTCAGGCTGGATGCTGGGAAGTGTTTCTTCACAGAGAGATTTCTCAAACATTGAAATGGTATGGCCTGGAGGTGTTTAAGCAGCATATGGACCTGGCAGTTAGGGACATAGTTTGACCCTTCAGTGCTGAGTTGAAGGTTGGACCAGATGATCTTGGAGGTCTCTTCCAACTGGTTATTTTCTGTAATTCTGTAACAGGCCTTTACCCTGAGGAAAACACTGCTATGTTACCAGCACTCAAGTTGCTGTCACATTGTACTGAGGCTCCTTGTCTTGGAAGAACAAACCATCACAAAGCCAATTTCTACTTTTTAAAAGACCTTAGTTTTATTTTGTTTTCAAAGTGGTGTTTATGAAGTAAACCTAAAATGGGATTAGAAAATTAGCATGTTAAAAGAATCTTTCGTGTCTCATGGTTTTCAAGTTAACATTCTTTTTCATGGGACTTATTTATGTTTTTCAAAAGTTTGGAGATGGCAGGCTGATATTGATAATCTGATAATGATCACACAAAAGTCTGTGGTCCCACTGAAAATTAGAGATGGTATCACTAAGAACTGCTTGTATGTCTCAGGTCTTTGCAAGGTTAAACCCTTTTTTTTTTCCCACCCAAATTCCTAAGAACAGTTATCTGTGGACCCCAAAGCAATTTAGAAACATTATTTAATGTTAAAAATCAGTTTGGCTCAGGCCATAGCTGCTTTCAAGCAGCCTTGTGCAGCTGGCTGCTTTTCAGGGGAGAAAAGTAATCTTTGGAAAGCAATTGGGCTCAGTGTAGTATATGTAGTGCTAAAAAAATTTAGGGCAGATATTCTTAGATCCACACTGGCAACCATCTAAGCCAATTTACTGATTCAGTGAACCCTGGGTAACCCTGTCAGGGCTTATTCCCACAATGAGAAGGAAAGGCTGAGGACAAACAAGTTGTACCTGGTATAAACTTTTTACTCACTTTTCTGGCTGTAGCTCCTGTGAAGTGTCCTGTGTTTCCATGCAGCTGTCCTGACAAAGTGGACAGTAACACACTTCCCCTTGTTGCCACCTTCTTGCTCCATCTAAGCCACTTGCATTTGAATCTTTCCAGCCACGTAATAAGAATTGGTATCTTCAGATGTGGAGATACTCCATTTAGTAGCAATTCATCTATGGAGATAGATCATAGGATCATACAGATTGAAGGCTCCTCAGGAGGTCTCTTGTCCAACCTCATGTTCCAAGCAGAGTCAACTGTGGGGTTAGACAAAGTTGCTCAGGGCTCTATCTAGCCAGGTCTTGAAAAACATCCACAGACTTTGCAGTCTCCCTGGGCAGCCTTCCCACTGCTTCATGCCCTCATGGGGAAAAGGATTCTCACTTTGAACCTCTCATATTTCACCTTATGCCCATTATCTCCTGTCTTCCTAACATGCTCCATTGTGCAAACCCCATCTC
This sequence comes from Indicator indicator, assembly GCF_027791375.1. Lineage (NCBI taxonomy): Eukaryota > Metazoa > Chordata > Aves > Piciformes > Indicatoridae > Indicator > Indicator indicator. Next base: position 6,839,026 of record NC_072012.1, on the reverse strand, counting down.
CTGTTTCTTTGATGCTAGGTGCTAGGAGGCTGTTAACAGGTCCCTGGGTACTTGTCTCTTCTTCAGGATGAAAAAAGCCCCAAGTCCTCATCTTCTGCTCACAGAGCACTTGTTCCAGCCCCAGCCATCCTGGTGACCACTGCTGAACTCTATGTTTACCTATGAACTCTTAGTTTATCTATGCTGTTCTTGCTTTGGGAAGCCTGAAACTGAATGTTGTATAGCTGATGTGGTCTGATAAGTGCTGAGCAGAGGGAGATAATCAGATAATCACTGGTTTTACTGTCTGTGCTCCATTCAGCCCAGGATGCTTTGGCCTTCTCTGTTCCCACTGGCTCATGTGCAGCTTGGTGTGTGCCAGCACCCTAGGGCTTTTCCCACAGCTGCTTCCCAGCCAGTCACTCCTCCATTTGTAGCACTGCAAGATTTTTTTTCCTTCTGATGTGCAGGACTTTGCATTTGTCCAGGTTGAATTCGAGCCAGTTTGAGTTCCTCTGAATGGAAGTCCTGCTTTTAGCTGTATCAACTCATCCCCCACTTTGGTGTCTTCTGCAAATCTGACCAAAGGGCACTCCATTGCCTTCTTCAGATGGTTGGCAAAGATGTTAAACAGGTTGTGTTCCAGGATATACCTCTGTGTTGCCACACTTGTCAGAGGTGTCCAAGTAATCTGCAACTCATTACCTACTACACTTTGAGCCTCACCACCTAACTGGCTCCTTTCCTATATATAATTGTCCATCAATCTTGTATCTACTTGGGTACAAGACTATTGTGGGAGATGGTGCTGAAGGTTTTGCTGGAATGGCATCCATTGCTCTCCCCTTGTCCACAAGCCCAGTTATTTTAATATAGGTGGCGGTCAGGTGTGATTTACCCTGGGTTCTCAGTCATCACCTTCTTTTCATGTGCACAGAAATGTGTTCCCAGAGGACTCACTTCATTGTTTTCCAAAGTGGGGCTAACTGGCCTGTTCTTCCCCACAATGATCTTGGGGGTCTCTTCCAACCAGATATACTGTGTAATTCTGGTAACTGGGTCCAAAAAACCTACAGTCACGTATCTCCAGTTCTCTGCAAATGCCTTGCAGAAGGTAGAAAACACAAGGAGATACTTCCTTAACACTTTGCAGACCCAAAATAATGTTTCATCTGTCCCAAGGAACCACTTCTTTCTGTGGAAACTGTCTTTGCTCTAAATAGAAGAGGATGAGAGTACCACAATATGCCACAGAGAACAATTTCTCTATGGCAGGTTATTATCAGGAAAAGTGGTCCCGTTCCTCTAGTTCAGTACCAAGTTTATAAAGAATTGGATTTTTCATGCATTGTATCAGATGTTGCCATCAAATTCCTATGTAATATTCTCCTCCTTTGCCAGCTTCTTTGCAGGGACTTTGTTGCATTAAAATCTCTACAGAAAGAATTGTCTCTAGTTCAGATGCAATTTAATGAGTGAGGACAACTGTGCACAAAAGGATGAGGGAATTCTCCTGGCAGTTACAATTTGCACTTACAGGACAGAGGATCATAGCTGGTACCTACTCCCTCTGTTTTATAAACCTTTTTTGCTTTTATGCAGTGTTCCATTGGTCTCGATCAATCCAGAGTTTATCCCATCAAAACCAGTGGAATGTATGTTTCTTCAAAGTTAATAGAAACCTAAATTCCTGTGCAGCTATGAGGAGAGATACACAGGAATCAGAAAGAAAAAGAAAGGGTGAAGAAAGCACGTAGCAGCAAATGGACAATGCTAAGCAAAGAATGGGAACTGGGTAAACTGAGGAAGGACCTTGCACATGCAGTTTTGTAGGCACATTTAAGTTCCACATCATTCAATTATGATGAGACTTAGATGAAATTTTCCTCTTGATTTCTATCTTGTTGAGAAGAGTGTGTAGTGAAATGGGTATTCAGTCTTTGAGGACTGTTTGATCCTTGAAGTGAGTTGCTGGCTGTTTCCTATGGCTGTTCCACTGTTGTAGCACTATTGCCTGGAAACAGCTTTTTCTGCAGAACATCCCAAGAGTTGAAGCAGAAATTTAGAGAGAGGTGGCTTTTAATCTCCAACTGACTATGGCACTACACTACACCAGTATTTAAGCTACCCAGCTGAGTCTTGCCCCAATGCACAAACCTGATGGGCACTTGCTGCCTCAGGGAGGCAAAAGAATTGGTGTTTAACACTAGAGGCAAGAGCTGGGGAAGACTGAACTGGCAGGGAGCACAGGAAAGAAAAACAGGCAAGGTTGTACTTTTCAAATAGCAATACTATTTATGTTGGAGTATGCAGTTGATATTAAAGGCTAGGTGAAGCCTGTGCCTTATAGTTATTCTTGAGTCTTGGTTCTTGAGGTTTGTCTTGTACTTCTGCAATATGAAAGTTCCTTTTGAATATTTGTGTATGTTTTTGCTGCAGGACTATAACAAAAATACAGGAAAATGAGCAGCACAGTGAGATCAGAAATGTTCCAGGGTAAATCTAACACTTCACCCATAAATTCATTTGTGCAGTATATAAATGGAAGGAAAATACTGTCCTTTACAAGGCTTCTGATAGATTTTGGTTTGGTTTGGTTTTGGGGTTTTTTGTGCTTTGTTTGGGTTTTTGTTTGGTTTTGATGGTTGGTTTTGGTGTGTTTTGGAGGTGTTCATTTGTTTGTTTGTTTGCTTGGTCCATCTCTTTACTTATTTCTGTGGCTTGCAGCTGTAGTTTAAGATGTATTCCCTTCCCAGAACTGTTTTTCACTTTTCCTTGGGTTTCATTTTACTCTATACTCTATATTTTACTATGGCCAGTCTTTATCTCTGACCACAGACGTCAATATCAAAGCATTTTTCCAAGAATAAAGCACTTTGTAGGACTGTTCCAAGGCTCAAGTAAAGTTTGGCTTCCTGATAACATCCAGCTTGCTAATTTCTACTGAGTTCAGAAAAAAAAAGGGGAGGAAAAGTGGTATAGTCTGAGAAATAAAAAAAAAGAAGTTTCTCTCTCTGGAAAAAATGACTTATACAGATATGGCCAACTGATAAATTCTACACTAACAAAAAGTTGATTTGAAAGCATACATAATTTTTCTTTTGTACAAATGGATGTGACCATACTTTGTATAATTTTAGCTCCCAGCTCACTTCAAAAGCGTAAAGATCAGTTGCATAACTTCAGAGATGCGTTTAAGCCCAAAGGATGACAGCATCTTCAATCATAAGAAGAGTTTGAGGCTGGCTTGGGACTCCTAAGTTCTTAGACAGAAATTAAAGCTGTGAAGAGAAGCATCAAAATCCTCCTGCTGTCTCCAGAGGTCTGTTTTGCTTTTTGCACTGCTGTCCAGCCCAGGTGGGAGGGCTCCCAGCAGAGAGAGCCCAATGAACATGCTTCAACACCTTTTGTACCTAGCAAGGTGAACATGCCTTGTACTGTCTGGAGCTTCTGAGAAGTGGTTTTGAGGTCTCTGAGCTGTCTGCAGAGAATCAATCACACTGTAATTCTGAGAGGAGGTACAAAAGTGAGCAGTGGAAAGGTTTATTCTTTGTGTCAGCTCACACACAGCCTGCAGAGAGCTCTATAATATACCTATAAAGATGCTCCCAGTGACGGGCAGTTTCTGCTATGGTAAAAGGCTGTGTTTCTGTCACAGCCTCTTATAATTTGTTGGCTTTGCTGCTGTTCACAGGAGCCCTAATGACGTGGCAGAACCAGGCACTGCACAAACACAGAGCGTAAAGGCAGCCACATATATTACAAGACAAGATAGTGGATGAACGTATTCAAAAGGCTATAAAAAGCTGTGAGATAATCTAGTTCATCAATTGCCTTACTGCTGTCAAGTTAGATTTTTTTTTTTTTTCCAAACATGCCAGTAAAAGTAAAGATTTGCCTTGCCTGGCTCTGCAATACTCTCTTGGAGCTGCCCAGAGAAGATTTTGCAGCCATCCTGCTAAACCTTCTGGCTAAAGCAAATCTCCTCCCTGAGGGAGCTCACATTCTGCACTTTTGTGTTCTGGATAACAGATTAATGACGTGCTCCAGGCCAACTTCTAACCATGTTAACTAACCTCAATTGTGTTTTCTGGTCACAGCAGTTTGATTTGTCACCCTTCCCATCTGTGGAGCATTTTGGTATTGGTCTCAGGTGCAGAAATCTCAGGACAATTTGAGTTTCTCTGAGGTTTCCTTTTCTGTGGGATTCCCAAAGATCACAGAATCATAGAATTATTAATGTTGGAAAACATCTTTAAGATCAAGTCCAACCATAACCCAACTACCACGACCACTAAACTATATTCTGAAGCACCACTTCTGCACTCTTCTTGCACTTTCAGGGATGGCAACTCCACCACCTCCATGGATAGCCTGTTCCAATGCCTCACCACTCTCTCAGTAAAGTAGTTTTTCACAATGTCCAATATAAACCTCCTCTGGCACAGTTTAAGCCCATTTCCTCTCATCCTGTTGCTAGTTACTCAGAAGACACCATCACCAGCCTCACTATGACCTCCTTTAAGGTAGTTGTAGAGAGCAATAGATCTCCTCTTGGCCTTCTCTTCTCCACACTAAGCAACTCCAGCTCCTTTGGCTGCTCCTCAAACAACATGCCCTCCAAACCCCTCAGCAGCCTTGCTGCTCTTCTCTGGACATGCTCCAGGACCCAGTACTGAACACAGTACTCAAGCTGTGGCCTCACCAGGGCCAAGTACTGTCAGGCTGTGCAGCCATCCCAACGTGACCTGGACAGGCTGGAGAGCTGGGTGCAAGCAAACCTCATGAAGTTTAATAGGGTCCTACATCTGGGGAGAAATAACAACATGCACCAATACAAGTTAGGGGCTGCCTTGCTGGAAAGCTGCTCCACAGAGAAAGACCTTGGAGTGCTGGTGGACAGCAAGTTCTCCATGGAACAACAATGTGCTCTTGTGGCCAAGAGAGCCAATGGGATCCTGGGATGTATCAAGAAGAGTATGTTCAGCAGGTCTAGGGAAGTTCTTCTATCTCTCTGCTCTGCCCTGGTGAGACCACACCTGAAATATTGCATCCAGTTTTGGGCTGCCCAGTTCAAAAGAGACAGAGACCTGCTGAAGAGAATCCAATGGAGAGCCATGATGCATTCTTGTGAGGACTACCCTAAGTGATCCTGCTTTGGCAGGGAGGTTGGACCTGATGATCTCTTGAGGTCCCTTCCAATCTGTTATATACTGTGATACTGTGAAGTACAGGGTAATTATCAGTGCCCTGCTCCTGGGGCAACTGAACACTTAGCTACACGTTTGTGGGGGAACTCCATTTGGGTCCCCAAATGCCTCCTGGCAATGGCTTTTTACCCTTGTGGTCACCGTAATGGGTCTTCTAATGGGAAGGGACCAGTTACAATTAACTGCCCTCCCTGAGGCTTCTTGTTCAGCCTAGAGAGACTGCCAGCTCTTAGCACAACTCTGCTGCTTTCCTGGCTTCAAAAAGCCTCCAAATGAGCTCCTTCTTGGTCCTTTCCACCATGATTCCCTGTCCCAATGCGAACTTAGCTACACTGGAGCTGGTCTCCTCAGCAAGTGAGATGTGATGATAAACTCCCAACCAACACAACCGAAACTACTCCAACTCATTTTTTAGTAAAATATGCAGCAAAGGCACACTTGCAGAGAGGAGGCAGGATAATTGGCTCAGAGCTGAAAGTAAAGGAAGATTGCAGCATTATTCTTCTGAACACAGTCACTCTACGGAGAAAATATCATGTCTCTTGGCTTTTTTCCCTCAAAGAAGGTTGAAATGCCAGAGGTCTCTTTTGTTACCATTCTTTGGCTTTGTGTCAAGGAGTGTAATTGCAGGTCCCCCCAGACTGCCTGGCAGCATTTACTGGCTGGCTGCTCCTGGTGCCCAGGAGCAGACCTGAGACTCCCCTCCATGTGCAAAGAGACAGTGTGTTCTTGGGTGCAACAACCACATGCCACAACAAGATCCATCACCCATCCCCATCTTTCTTGACATCTAATGCAGTAAGAAGCCCAGTGTTACCAGATCTGTGTGGGGTCATGTTAAATTTCCCCTTAAAAGGAAAATTTTTGATATCTGCAGCTGTCCAACCTCCCTGACCCAGCACTTGCTGAAACAGGGTAGTGTTGAGCTTGCTGGGGGATCCACCCAGCTTTCTGTATTTGCAGCTGAATACAGAAGTCAGTTCCTTTGCCATCAGGAAACAATGGGTAGAACGATTTCTTGACCTCTACTGAGCTGGTATGAGGCTTTCCTCAGCCTTGCACCACTCTTTGGCAGTGCTTTTCCCTGGGAACAGGCCAAGTTGCTTTTAAAAGCCTTCAAAATGCTCGAGTGCTTTCTGGGCTGCTTTATTATATTAGTGGAAACTGTTTAGGAGAACAGTCAGGAAGAAAATTTAGATTATAGTCAGTGTTTCTGAATAGGTAATATGCAGAGTATAAAGAATTATTTAAACCTCATCAAAATGCCTTTCCAAGTCAAGATCCCATGCACGATATATAGTGCTGGCAGCGTTCTCAGTGGATATGTACTGCTAGTGTTATTGTTACATTAAGTCTGCCTTTACTGCACTGCAGGCAGAGCCAGTATCTGCTGTGCTGAGGAGGCAGCCATGAGGACAACAGGAGCAGGAAGGCATTGCCCTTCAAAGGTGGCATTTAAGCCCTCTTCCAGGAGGTTTTCCACTGTTTTCTGAGGCTGGCTAGCAAGAAGATTTAATAAGCTCTCTAGCAAGCCAGGCCGACACTAGCACTAACCCATGGCTGGTGAAGGTGAGCAGGGTACTGCCTGCACTGTCCAATTCCCTGTCTGCTTTCCAGCCGCTGACAACAAAGCTCTCCAGGCACAGCCCAGGCAGGATTCAGGAGACAGCATCTCTGTACCATTAGGTGTGAGACCCTGACAATTGCCTGTCTCAGAGCTCCAGGATCCTTACTGAAACTGCTTTGTATAATTAACGTTTCCCTCTTTTCCAGTGTCCCAATAAGGACTTGCACTGACCCAGGCTCAAAAAAAGTTAAAATAATTGATGGGTTTAATTTATTAAAGTGACAGATACAACAGATTTGGGATTGTCAGTGATAAATGCATTAAATCCTAGTGGTTGAGCTCGAGTTCATAAATCCTGGGTAACATCCAAGAAAGTCAGAGATGCGGATCTGTGCAATGTGCTATAATAGTAATAGGAATGCTGGCAAAAGTTAAGCTGTATATCAAATGTGCAATTCTTACCAAGAAAGCCTCCCTGTCTTGGATGGAGGAAAAGGAGCACTGCCTGTTTCTGCTAAATCCACAGTCTCTCCCCACAGAGAGGTATTCCTCTCACGGTTTTTTATATCCTTATCTCAGCTGTCTCTGCCTTCTAGGTGATGTTTAGCATGATTTGGGTGGGGAGTTGAGTCATATCTGTTTAGCGGGTACTCCATTTGGCTCATTATCATACCAAGGGGTATCAGCTTCAGTATTCATTTTGCAGTTAATTAGGCAAAGGTCTTCACTTAGGCACTGTAGCTTTCAAAATGTGTTTTGAAGCTGCATGATTTTGTTGTTTCAGCCTTGCTTCATTAGTTTTAGCTGAAACAGGGCCATCTTTTATCTTCACAAGACTCCCTCCTTCACCCACTTGGCAGACCAGTTTTGCAGATTTTCATTCACAGAGATAATGTAAGCATCTCAAACTTTCTCCCAACGTGCGCTAAATTAACTTGCATTCCTGTTATCCCACAATGTTCTCCCACAATGTCCCAGGGCCAAAGTGGCATCCCTGGCCTGTGCCATTGAACTGGCACGGGCTGAGCAACTGGGGCAGGATGGTTTCAGCACAGCTTTTGTACCTTTCTCTCTCCCTGGTCAGAGAAGAAACCACATGCAGATAAGCCTGACTGCATTTCCCCTCTCCAGGTGGTTCAAGCATCCCTGAAGATGTGTTTAATGCTTCTGCACTGGACTTGGGTGTGTATGAACAATACATGAGACATTGATGGGAGAAAGCCTTTTTGCAGTGTGGTTTCTCTTGCAGTGAAAACTGGGTTTTATGTGTTGTTTCTTGTAACTGAGATGCTGGTGGTCTCCTGTAAGTGAACACCATGCCTGTATCAGTTACTTTGTGGCACAAGGGATGAGGTTGGCGTAGGAGTGGTTTCCCACCGCAGCCAGCCATTCACTCACAACTTGCAACTTCAGTGAACAGCTCTCTCACATGAAATTGCTGAATATCCAGGTTGGATTAGATGACCTCTAAGGTCCCTTCCAGCCTAAGCCATTCTGTGATTCTGTGATTTTGCTGCAAACCTTGCACAGGTAGGCTGATATTGCATGTCACCTTCACTCCTGCTTCTCCTGCTAGCTGAGTTATGCTTGTAATAAACTTTCTCTATGGTGATTGTATTTTCTTCATTTTCCTTGTATTTTCGCCACTTTGTGTGTATATCTAATGTTCTAATGTTTAGAAAAGACGAGTTAAGCTTAATAGCATTCTTTACTATGGTATAGATTGCTTCTAGGGTTTGTCGTAGCAGTTTGTGGCCCATAAAAATCTACCTCTGTAGTTAAGATTAAAAAGCTTCCAAGCATTCAAGTGGAATGTAGTGAATCAGCCATCCTAGCACAGGTAAATTGAGCCACTTATGTTTTACATTAGATGTTGTCTAAATCCAGGCATCCCTTAAGCACCCAAACCCTTACCTGAGGGAACTTGCTGCATGTATATAAGTTAGGTCAGTGAAAAAAAATATTTTGAGACCTAGTCAGTCCCAGTGATTCCCTTGATAAGGTCTCTCTTAAGAAGATGGCTTGAAACCTTTATTTCCAATATGACTAATCCTGAAGGTGTATGTACGCATACGTTACTTTAACAAAGTCTGGTAGTGTAGTACAACAAATATTTCCTTGCTTCTTACAGTACAAGAGCTTCTTTAAACCAAGAGTGAAAAATAGACCTTGACAAACAGTTATTTGTAAATGAACTTGCAAGTTTTAAAGTGTTGGGCATGGATGAAGATGTTTTGCTTGTTAAGACCTGTGCTTGTTTTGTGGCATAGTGCAGTTGCTGCATGAACAATTTGTTAGCAACATTTTGGGCATTTTCCTGCTTCCAGCTCTCTCAGCAGTTACATGTGTCTCCTCTGGATCCAAACCCACTTGAGAAGTCTTACTTTAGATGAGATTGCTTCCACTTTAAGGGAGATTACAAAGAGTATTGTACCTCAAGGACCTGGTTTATTTTCCTCTGCCATCTGGACACAAATTTTTGAAAGGAATTTTTAGTGTCAGTTTTCACAGAATCACAGAAACATTCAGGCTGGAAAGGACCCTCAGGATCATCAAGTCCAAGGAGAACCCTACTCTACAAAGTTCACCCCTAAAACATATCCCCAAGCACTATATCTAAACAATCAGTGTTGCTGACTCAAATCGCCTCCCTGGGCAGCACATTCCAATGCCTGACCACTCTTGCTGTGAAAAAAATTCTTCCTAATGTCCAGTCTAAACCTCCCCTGTTGCAGCTTGAGCTATTCCCTCTTATTCTATCACTAATTACCTGTGAGAAGAGACCAGCACCAACCTCTCCACAACGTCCTTTCAGGTAGTCGTAGAGATCAACGAAGTCTCCCCTCAGCCTCCTCTTCTTCAAACTAAACAACCCCAGCTCTCTTAGTCGCTCCTCATCACATCTATTCTCCAGGCCCTTCAGCAGCTTCCTTGCCTTCCTCTGCACTCTCTCCAGCACCTCCACATCTCTCTTGTATTGAGGTGCCCAAAACTGGACACAACACTCCAGGTGTGGCCTCACCAGTGCCAAGTACAAGGGGACAATCCCCTCCCTGCTCCTGCTGGACACAGCATTTCTAATCCAAGGCAGGATGCCATTGGCTTTCTTGGCCACCTGGGCACACTGCTGGTTCATATTCAGTTGCTTGTCAGTTAGAACCCCCAGGTCCCTTTCTGCCAAACAGCTTTCCAGCCACACTGCCCCAAGCCTGTAGCATTGCTTGGGGTTGTTGTGACCCAAGTGCAGGACCTGGCACATGGCCTTGTTGAAGCTCATCCCATTAACGCTGGCCCATTGATCCAATCTATCCAAGTCTCTATGTAGAGCCTCCATACCCTTGTGCAGATCAGCACTTCCACCTGCAGTGTCCCTCCAGTATATGATAGCTTGGATTTTGATGATGTCTTCAAAGTGACTGCAAAATCATAGAAACATAGAATCAGTCAGGGTTGGAAGGGACCACAAGGATCATCTAGTTCCAACCCCCTACCATGGGCAGGGACACCTCACACTACAGGCTGGCCAGAGCCTCATCCAGCCTGGCCGTAAACACCTCCAGGGATGGGGCCTCAACCACCTCCCTGGACAACCCATTCCAGACTCTCACCACTCTCATGGTGAAGAACTTCTTCCTCATGTCCAGCCTGAATCTCCCCACTTCCAGCTTTATTCCATTCCCCCTAGTCCTATCACTTCCTGATATCCTAAAATGTCCCTCCCCAGCTTTCTTGTAGGCCCCCTTCTGATACTGAAAAGCTACAATAGGTCACCTCAGAGGCTTCTCTTCTCCAGGCTGAACAGCCCCAACTCTTTCAGTCTGTCCTCATAGGAGAGGTGCTCCAGCCCTCTGATCATCCTTGTGGCCCTTCTCTGGACATGTTCCAGCATGTCCATATCCCTCTTGTAATAGGGGCTGCAGAACTGGACACAGTACTCCAGGTGTGGTCTCACCAGAGCTGAGGTGAGGGGGAGAATCACCTCCCTTGACCTGCTGGCCACACTTCTCCTGATGCATCCCAGGCTCTGGTTGGCTTTCTGGGCTGCAGGTGCACCTTGACAGCTCATGTTGAGCTTCTCATCCACCAGCACCCCCAAGTCCCTCTCCTCAGGGCTGCTTTCTAGCCAGTCTCTGTCCAGCCTGTATTTGTGCTTGGGATTGCCTCAACCCAGATGCAGGACCCTGCACTTGGTCCTGTTGAACCTCCTGAGGTTGGCTTGTGCCCACCTCTCCAGCCTGTCAAGGTCCCTCTGGATGGATCCCTTCCCTCCAGCGTGTCTGCTGCACCACACAGCTTGGTGCCATCAGCAGACTTGCTGAGGGTGCACTCAATGCCACTGTCCATGTCACCAACAAAGATGTTGAACAAGACTGCTCCCAGGACTGATCTCTGAGGGACTCCACTTGTCACTGGCCTCCACTGGGACATGGAGCCATTGACTCTTTGGGTGCAGCCATCAAGCCAGTTCTTTATCCATCTCGTGGTCCACCCATCAAACCCTTGTGTCACCAGTTTGGAGACCAGGATGTGGTGTGGGACAGTGTCGGAGGCTTTGCTCAGGTCCAGGTCAATGACATCAGTTGCTCTCCCCCCATCTATTAATGTTGTGACCTGTTCATAGAAGGCCACCAGGTTTGTCAGGCAGGATTTGCCCTTGGTGAAGCCATGCTGACTGTACCCAATCACCTCTTCACTATTCTTCTGTCTCAGTAGTGCCTCCAGGAGGATCTGCTCCATGATCTTACCAGGCACAGAGGTGAGACTGACTGGCCTGTAGTTCCCTGGTTCTTCCTTCTTACCCTTTTTGAAAATGGGAGTAATGTTTCCCCATTTCCAGTCAGTGGGGACTTCCCCACACTGCCAGGACTTTTGGAATATAATAGAGAGGGGTTTAGCAACCTCACCTGCCAGTTCTCTCAGTACCCCTGGGTGTATCCCATCGGGTCCCATGGACTTGAACCCTTTCAGGTTCTTCAGGTGATCACAAACCTGATCTTCACTTATGATGGGCAGTTCTTCCTTCTGGTTCTTGCATTAGCTTCCATGACTTCCATGACTTAGCTTCCAAATACATTAAAGAATATTATAGGTTGTGTGATATTGCCATTGCCCTGCCTTTCCACTACATATATTTGACAAATGATACAAAACTCAGCTCTCACTCATTTATCTTCCAGTACAAAAAGCCATCTCTTGTGAATTCTGCATTCAAATGTTTTAGAGTTTGTTGCAGCCACTGTTTTGAGGGCAGCTGCTGGCCATGTGTGGAGCGCATGATTCCTTAGCTGACCAATTTCTTAGCGAGCTGCTTAGAGCAAAACAATAACCTTCTATGTGTGCCAACAAAAACATCCTCATGTTGGCACCCTTTGATTGGAACATGCTGCAGAAGCCACCTCCTTGACATGCTGGCACCTCTTATTGGGAAAAGATTTTAGCTTATATATGTGGTTTGGTTTTACTGGTTAAAGGTTTGATAACAAAGACTATAAAAAACAGCCACTCTGAGCAATAGTTGCTTCATTTAGGGCTGTTAGGGACTTCTGCTTCTGTTGGTTTGCTACTTCTTCTGGCAAGGGCTTCGGTTAGGGATTCAGTGAGGGCTTTGGGGTAGGGATGCTGTGAGGAATACGCTCGGGACTTCTGTTTGCTGCTTCATCTGTTAAGGGCTTCTGGGACTTCTTCTCTAAGTGGGACTCTGAGACTAATGCTAGGGATTTTGCAACACAGCAATAAAGGACTTCTGGGAGGACTTCTGAGATTCTCTGATCTCTGCATTTCTGGAATTTCATTGCTATGCAGCTGAAGAGGGTTCGTGCCTTCATTTGTCACCCAGTGGCCCCTGAATCGGGTAGAAGAACAACAAGAGTTGTATAAATAAGCATTACAATGCACAGAACTCGTGGTACAACTTTAAAGAAACCCCAAACCATCACAACAAAAAAAATCTCAGGATATTTTAAGGGAAAGATTCATTATCAGCCTGCTGATGCCAGGGCTGTGGAGAGAATTATAGACTGTTTTTTCTGACCCATGCTGTGCAGTGACTAGGAGTAAACCGAGGTATGTATGCATATGTGCAGCTGAATTGATGAAAAAGGAGGCTTTTTGGCACTGGAATTAAGAGCTTATTGTTTCTACTTAGGGAGAGGTTTTATATTAATCTTTTTAATATTAATCTGTTTAGAATAATTGTACATTTACCTATCGTAAATCAATGTATGAAAGCCCAAATAAGAGGAACTAAATCAATGTATGGAAGCCAGGAAGTTTGAGGGACAGGATGACCATATATCACAACGTGCTTTTAATTGGTGAAATGAAAGAAGGGAAGACATTAATCTTGGAAATGTGAAATTTGTACTTAGAAGCTTGGGGCCTGCTTACCATGCAGGATCAAGCTGTCAAACAACAATGTAATGTTTATACAAAGGAGGCTCTGTGGAATGCTTATCGAGGACAATGTATAGATAATGGGAGAAAACCAGTTTGTTCCTGCAGATGTGAGCAAATGGAAGAAACATAACCAAAAGAGCATGTGCAAGAAGGTGGAGGTGAAAACTACAACTAAGAGGAAGACATCAGCCTTCATCCAGAACACCCCCAAAGCTACCACCAAAGGACACTGCCCATGCACAGATGGGAGGAACCAAATGGGATGATACCAAACTGGGAGGTTTGGCTGATACGCCTGAAGGCAGTGAGGCTGTTCAGTGAGACTTGGACAGACAGTTGGGCTGGAGAGAGAGTCCAACAGCGGGTTGTGAGGATGATGAAGGTACTGGAGCACTGCCCTATGAGGAAATGCTGAGAGCCCTGGGGCTGTTTGGTCTGGAGATGAGAAGGCTGAGAGGGAATTTAGTAAACGTTTATAAATATCTGAGGGCTGAGTGTCAAGAGGGAGGGGACAGGCTCTGCTCACTTGCACCCTGTGATAGGACAAGGGGCAATGGATAGAACTACAGCACAGGAGGTTCTACCTTATCATGAGGAGGAACTTCTTCACTGTGAGGGTCATGGAGCCCTGGAACAGGCTCCCCAGGGAGGTTGTGGAGTTTCCTTCTCTGGAGACTTTCAAGACCATCTGGATGCATTCCTGTGCCACCTGTGACAGATTTTATGGTCCTGCTCTGGCAGGGGGGTTGGACTCGATGATTTCCAGAGGTCCCTTCTGACCCCTAAAATCTTGTGATCCTGTGAAATGGAAATGAGTTGTGAGAAATCATTTTCTTAAAGCTGCCTGTTCTAGGAAATAGCAGGAATATGTGGTAGCTACACAGGGTATTAACCCTGTAAAGATTGTATTCAGTTTTCAAGTGAACTCAAGAGCATTGTGTTTCTGTGCAAGCTGCATACGCAGTAGCAATGCTGCATAGTTCACAGTGTATACATTTTTTAAATCAGGAATTTCAAACAATATTAAAGTTTAATTGAAATAATAATGTTCTATTTTTGCAATTAGCTGTATAGATTTTGTCCATCACATTGCTATTTCAAGACTTAATTGATCCAGGAATATGTTACAGAATAATAGAAATGCAGCCCTGAAACAGACTTAGGTTCTTTTCACTGCACTGACACAGATAATTAATACCCTAAACCAAATTCTAAATTAATTAAAACCACATTTGATCAAGCAAAGCAGTATTATTTATATAAAAAATTGTCTCTGACAATCAGGAAGCAGAAACAGCACCACCTTGCCTAGATAGTGAGGTACTCTCAATAAAAGAAGTATGATTATGTATTTAATGTACTGCATGTGGCAACTGATGTATCTGTACATTTAAGTGAATATTGATTGCAGTTTGAAGCAGGCAGACTGTTTTTTTTTGAACAGGGTAGAACAAAAGCATGCCCTCCCCTCCTTACCTGAGAATGAAGCCAAGCTGACCAGGGAGAAATTCTGATTTACTTCTGCTGATCAATTTCTCTGCACTGACCTGACAATAGGGCTCATTAGCAGATGTTTAAGTAGCTCTATGACTTGTAGGGATAGGAACTGCAAGAACAGATCGAACTTGTGCAGACTGTAACTAAGAGTGGAGTTGAAGCTGTGTCTCTGCCCAGCCAGCAATTGCACAGGAAGCTCTGGATCTTATAGAACATGCATCATCAAAGCTTTTAGTCTGGGTCCTGTGATAACATCTGAACCAGAACATCAAACCAACCTGCACCGACATTGCAGCACAGTCTCCTCCATGGCTTAACTGATGTGAAGAAGGTGATGGGAGTGGGTTAGAGAGAAGGAGGCATATCTAGGGATGAAGTATCACAAATTTGGATTTTATTTTAATTTTTGGCTAAAATTATTTCCACGCTCAGTTTTTAAAAGAAAACTTAATGTTGCTTACAGCCCATTTTTATCAGTCTCAGTCCGGGTAAAAAGCTACTGGAAAAGGAAGATCTTGACCCTTCTTACAGACAGTCCTTCAAAGCAAGTCCTTAGCTTTGATAGCTGCAACAACAACATTCTTATTTGGAAAATCTTACTGTATCTTTCAGATTAAATGATAACAATGAGGGAGTTAACCTCTACCCATATAAACTGCGTGTCACACAAAACACCAAGACTTATTTTTAAAACAACTATATCTACATATGCTGAATATGCTCCCTAATCACGGGACTTCCAAGAGTATTTGCACCTTTTCCTTTAGAAAATGTCAAGACCACTAAGGGATTAACTGTAACATTTTATAATCACATCATATTTGCTTCTCAGCAGTTCATTAAAAAGAACCTTACACCACAGGAATTTTACTCTTCTCTAGCATAGCTCAATAATAGTCTTGAAAAGAGAAGACTGAGAGGAGATCTGATCAATGTCTATAAATATCTGAGGGCTGGGTGTCAAGTGGAGGGGGCCAAGCTCTTTACAGTGGTGCACAATAATAAGACAAGAAACAACAGGTACAAGCTTAAATATAGAATGTTTCACCTCAACATGAGGAGAAACTTAGTGTGAGGGTGGCAGAGCACTGGAGCAGGCTGCCCAGGGAAGTTGTGGATTCTCCTTCTCTGGACACATTCAAAATCCATTGGATGCATTCTGTGCAGGCTACCCTAGATCATCCTGCTTTGGCAGGAGGGTTGGAGAAGACGATCTCTGGAGGTCCCTTCCAACCTCTAATGTACTGTGATACTGTGATAGCTCAAGCCTCAAATTCATCCTTTACTTCAAATTCTCACACATGTGAGCTTATTTCACTCTTCTGAATGGAACGGCTTACTCCCCTAATGCCTTCCTCATGGTGTGATAGATTAATTCAGATTATCATTCTGTGCACTTTTTGCATTAATTCTCAACTGACTGACCCTCTTAATCTGTAATTATTACTGTGAAGGTTTTGAATATCATTAAACTCTTCTCACAGACTGCATTAACTTTAAAAGTAATTTGATTAATTCTGCAAGCCACTGGTAGATGGAGATTTAACGCCTCGTGGAATTTCTGCATTATCAGTGTTTTGCAGCAACTAGATCTGAAAGATAAACTAAATCCTTGGAGACCAGATGAAAAAGGTTGGTTGTGTTTTGGGATAGATTTTAAGTAATTTCATTAAGCTTTAAAAGCAGTGTTCTAAATTGTTTTTTCCCAGAATTACAAACAGATCATTCCTCTGCATTCCCCTGCAGTACTGATTTAATAACTTTTCATTTCTGTGAAATGCGTAGATTTCCAGAGCTCAGCCAAAGGTTCTTCACTTGGGAAAACACAATGACTTTGAGGCAGCAAAAGTTATCAACTGATAAATTGTAGAACAATATAGCTTGCCAAAATAGTCAACATGTAAAGAGTTCACCTAACTTCAAAATGTCTTGGAGACCAAAGAGGCGTGCTAATGAAATTTCAGTGACTGGTGCCACATACAGCTGATGCTGGTGTGTTTAAATAAAAGTGCTGGAGGATGGTAACAGTGTAAAAAGTGGTGCATAGCACTACTGAGCACCAATGTGTTGCTTTTTGCAGTATTGCAGCTACTGGAGAAACTGTGTTTTTCCAGATGATGATGCTCCAAAGCTTTCTTTGGGCTTGCGCCCTGCTATCTCCCAGAGACTATTCCTAGAGCAGGTAACCAGAAGGCTCTTTAGGCCCATGCCTTTGCCTAAACCCAGGGAACACAGACTCTTGAGGTCACCATTTTTTCTAGGTAATTGATTGCTAATAAAAGGCAAGTAAGATATTGGAGCCTTTTCAAGGTCCCCAAAGACCTGGTGTTTTCCCTACAACTAGTGAGCCGATTACATGGTTGGGCTCCTAAAGGTGCAGGTACAGTTTAATTATAGTTAGTTGTACCAAAAACTGAGAAGATACAGTACTCTGGATGTGATACTTGGTACTTCTAGAAAACAGTTGTATCAATAGGAAAGCTTTAAAATCAAGTCAGGAGTGTGAGCTTAAATTTATATATATTTTTGCTTAAGTCAAGAACAATTTAGCTCTTTTGTTGGGCATGTTCCAAAAATAAGCAGGATAAAAACGTATACTTACATTATACTGAGATTTTATCCTCATCTCTGCATATTGAAATTATGGATTAATTAATTCTCCATAGTGTGGATTTTTTTTCTTTTTAATGAACAATGTATTGCTCTGGAGATGGATGCCTTTTTAAAGCAGAGAATAGGGTTTAGCAGTGACTGTGTGGATTTCCCCAAAATCCATTGTCAGTGAATTTTTGCTGTCGATATTTTTGATTAACAGGTTACTTAGTATTCCTGCTGTTTTGATGTTTGTCTCTTTGCTGAGATTGTCAACACAGCTGGAGGAAAACATCACTTACAGCAGTGTGTTGTCAGGGGATCACTGTATTGGTAGTAAATCATACCTTAAATAAAAGCCACCTGAATGTAAATACTCAAATACTTGGTAGGACTAATAAAACAAGGTATACACTATATAACAGAGTAAAGAAGAAATATTAACTCCAGTTCCTGGAAAGAAACAATGGGAATTTGGCTTTGTTCAGGAGAGAAGCTCCGTGTTGAGGGTGGAGATGGAGACAGAAAAAGAGGAATGTGGTGGAATTGTTTGAATGCCTCCCTGAACCCTGTCTTATTGACTGGAAGCCAAAGTACCACCATCCTGGTAACTGAAATAGCAATAGCTACACTATGGTAAGGTCAAATGGTAAGAGCAAAGATAAAATAATGAATTTAATCAAGGTACCCGCAGCTGACCTCCAGAGATGAGCACCCAGACCTCAGTCCTGTTGAGGTGCGCATTCACACATACACCCTGCACCCTTGGTAACCAGCATGCCTTTGAAGGATCTCTTCCCTCAGGTTTGAGAAGAAGGAGCCAGAGTGAGGGAACAGAACAAAAAAGCAGGGGAGACATTAGATGGAAAGAATGCTCACAGTAAACCTTCCCCTTTGAGACTACATGTACAGCTCCTTGTTTTTTTCTGTGAAGCTGTAGAGAATCAGTTTTCTCTGCAGATGACTTGTAGTTCCTATGCATGAAAATGCAATATTTCTGCTGCAGTGAAGAGCTTTCCCATGTAGTTTTACACATTGCTTTGCTGTATTCATGTCTTTTTTATCACTTTATTCTCTTCTTAGAAAGAGAAGCAAGGCAAGTATGACTACTTATAAGCCGTCCACAGATCACAACCCACAGTCCATAGGATTATCACCCTTTGGGTCCTTCATGAATCTCAGTATTTTGGACTGGCGAAGCAGTAGATACTTTGTATGCAAACCTGTTATAAAAATATCATGCAGTAGTCTGGCATTCATCCTGTGTTCCCTGTGCTATTCTACACTCCCCTTACAAAAGCATGAGTTCTCTTTTCACCAAAGATTAGTTTTTGGGAATTGAGACAATTTCTTAGAGGAAAAGATCCTAGAACTAAAGTATTTGGATTGAAAATTCCTGTGACCCAGAAAGTCATAGAATCATAGACTCATATAATGTTTTGGCTTGGAAGGGACCTGTAAAGGTCATCTAGTCCACCCCCACTACAATGAGCATGGACATCTCTGTCCAATCCTGACCTGCAATGTTTCCAGGAGTGAGGCATCTACCATCTCTCTAGGCAACCTGTGGCAGTGTTTCATCACCCACATTGTAAAAAATTTCTCCCTTAAACCAAGTTTGAATCTTCCCTCTTTTAATTTAAAACCATTACCTCTTGTCCTGTCTAAGAGGCCCTGATAAAAACATTGTCCTTTCTTAAAAGCTCTGTTTAAGTACTCCAGAGACTGCAATAAGGTCCCTTTGGAGACTTCTCTTCTGCAGGCTGATCCCCAATGCTCCTAGTCTTTCTTCATAGCAGAGGTGTTCCATCCTTTTGATCATTTTTCAGCCCTCCTCTGGATGGGCTGTTCAACAGCTGTTTCAACAGGTTCATGTCTTTGCTGTGCTGAGGACTCCAGAGCTATACACACTACTCAAAACGAGGCCTCACCAGAGCAGAGCAGAGGGGCAGAATCTCCTGTCTTGCCCTGCTGGCCACACTTGTTTTGATGCAGCCCTGGGTGCAGTTGGCTTTCTGTGCTGCGAGCGCACGTTGCTGGTTCATGTCCAAAGTCCTTCTCTGCAGGACTGCTTTCAATCCCATCATCCCCCAGCCTGTATTGGTACCAGGGATTGCCCTGATCCCTGTGTGGCACTTGATCATAGAAGGCCACTAGGCTGGTCAGGCAGGACTTGCTCTGGTGAAGCCATGCTGGCTGCATTGAATCACCTCTGTGCCCTCCCTGTGCCCCAACATAACTTCTAAGAGGATCTGTTCCATGATCTTCCAGACACAGAGGTGAAATACTGGGCACTGTCACAGGTTGTGCAGAGAGGTTCTGAAGTCCTTGGAGATACTCAACTGACTCTGGCTGGCCTTGCCTGAGCAGGGAGTTTGGACCTCCAGAGGTCATGTCCAACCAATCACTCTGTGATTCTGTGTGCCTGTGTGTGTTACATGATTTTCACATTACAATGAATCAGTGAATTCTCTGATGGCTCATAAGGACCTGAAGGAAACCCTTCAAGGACTATCAGTCAAGGACTATCATCTGCTCTTCTCCAGAGAAATGTGCTGATGTACAGTGTGAAGAGCATTCCTCCATCAGGATCTCCTCATAAGCATGATGTCTGTGGCTTATCAGCTCCCAGTGGCAGACATCCAACTTTTTGGGATAGAACAGAATCACAGAAACATTCATGTTGGAAAAGACCCTCAGGCTCACCAAGTCAACTGAGAACCCTACTCTACAAGGTTCACCCCTAAACCATATCTCCAAGCACCATATCCAAAACACCTTTAAACACATCCAGGGTTGGTGACTCAACCCCTTCCCTGGGCAGCACATTCCAATGCCTGACCACTCTTGCTGGGAAAAAATGTTTCCTAATGTCCAGTCTAAACCTACGCAGTCACAGCCTGAGGCCATTCCCTCTTGTTCTAGCACTAATTACCTGTGAGAAGAGACCAGCACCTGCATTTTCTCAGTGTGTATGTAAATATCGAAGCCCTGAAAACATCACCTTTCCTGCCTTTGTTATCTGTACTTAAGTCCATGTTTATTGGAATCTGCAGTTGTTGGAACACATTGGTTCCTCCAAAAATCCTGACATCACAGAAAGATGCATTGAAATGCATGAACACAGCTGTTACTTGGCTGGGCTGATTTAACTGCTCGGAAGCTACATGACAACCCCTCCTCCCTCCTGAATTCAGGGAAGCACATTATTTAGTATAACTAATCTTTCCTTCTTCAAAAAAAATGAGATCAAATAAGTTCATATTGTCTCTGTTCAAACATCACAGTCTCTCTGTGGCCTGGAGGAGGTTGACTCGTTCTTTGCTGTTAAATGAGGTATTGATTTCCTCCTTCTGCTGGCTGACATCCTGTCATATGAAAGGCTTTATAATCAATAGATCATATGTCAGCTGTAGTTATTTCACATATCGTATTATTAGTAGTATCATCATTTTTATTAGTTTGCATTTCTTTCTGACCTCCTCTGGAATATTAGCATGTGTTTGCCCTTGCTCCTTTCTCTGTTTCCTTTCCAGTGTAGGGGACCTTAAAACATAAATTTCCAGAGAATAAAGTTGTGCCACTTTATGCCAAAAGCAGGCAATAAAATGAAGGATTAAAGAGAAAACTGTCCTTTTATCACTGCCCTACCCTTCCTGTATCACCCTGAGAGAACTGTTTCATCTTTCCTTGCCTGGTTTTTGCTGTGCCAGAGAGTAAATGAGCTTCTGTCCTTCACATTATGACTATAGAACCTCTCCTGGCAGGGTAAGAGCATTATCATCATCCTGCATGGGAAATGAGCTGGGTTCCCTGCTGTCGTGAGTGGCCGGTGCCCACTTTCGCCTTGCCCATCTTTGCTTCCCAGGCACCAGCTGAAGCCCCAGACCTCAGTTTTACCAAAACATTGTTGTACTGGAGTAACCACATATCCTGCAAAGTGCAGTAATTAACAGAAGGACATTGGCCCCTTTTATTCTGATTTCATCCTTGCTAGCTTTTTCCACAGCTCTTTGCCTCAGTAAGATGCTCCTCCTTTAGATAAAAATCATGGAGAGTTGGATGAAGTCTTCATTTCTGGAGAGAGACATTCTGTTGCTTGTATTGTCAATCTGCACACCTCATTTTTCACAGGACCTGCTGGGACTTCAGGCTGCTCAGAATTAGCCCATGTAATTTGTCATATCTGCTTTTCCCAGGCTTTTATAGAATGATACGTTTCTGTTTGGGCTAAGACATTTCTGTCAACTTTGAGATCCATTACTGGCAAAAGACACAGCTTGAATCTCTAACAGGTATTGCATACAAAAATTCACGTCTGCAGTTGCATTGTTTTTTATCTGTGTTATCCCTTTGCACATGTTGCACATAATTAGTTGCAGGATATTCTCTTAGGAAGGAACTAATGTCTACTTTTGAGCATTTTCAGAGGATGTGGATATTCATTTAAATGTATTTGCTTTGTTTATGAATAGGTTTTTCTCATCTTGCACAGGAATACATCCAGATGGGCCTTGAAAGTCTCCAGAGAAGGAAGCTCCAACAACTTCTCTGGGGAGCCTGTTCCAGTGCTGTGTGTCCCTCATAATGAAGAATTCCCTCCTCATGATGAGGTAGAACCTCCTGTGCTGTAGTTTCTATCCGTTGTCCCTTGTCCTATCACATGGAGCAATTGAGCAGAGCCTGTCCCCTCCCTCTTGACACCCATCCCTCAGATATTTAGAGACATTTATTAAATCCCCTCTCAGTCTTCTCTTCTACAGACTAAACACCCCAGGGCTCTCAGCCTTTCCTCACAGGGCAGTGCTCTAGTCCATTAATCATGCTGGTAGCTCTCCGTTGGACTCTTTCCAGCAGATTCCTGTCCCTCTTGAACTGAGGAGCCCAAAACTGGATGCAATATTCCAGGTGAGGTCTCACCAGAGTGGAGCAGAGAGGGAGGAGAACCTCCCTGGATCTGCTGGACACACTCCTCTTAATGCACCCCAGGATCCCATTGGCCCTCTTGGCCACAAGGGCACATTGCTGTCTGATGGATAACTTGTTATCCACCAGGACTCCCAGGTCCTTCTCCAAAGGGCTGCTCTCTAGCAGATCACCTCCTAACATGTACTGGTACAGTCTATTGTTCCTTCCCAGATGCAGAACTCTGCACTTATCCTTGTTGAACCTCATTAGGTTCCTCTCTGCCCAGCTCTCAGTCTGCCCAGGTCTTACTGAATGGCCTCACAGCCATCAGGTGTCTCAGCCAAGCCTCCCAGTTTGGTATCATCAGCAAACTTGCTGAGCAGACTCTCTGTCCCCTCATCAATGTCATTGATGAAGATGTTGAACAGATCCATAATGGTCAAGAAAGCAACAAAGGCTTATGTTAGAAAAGCCATTTATGAAATATACTTCACTTGTGTAATTTACAATAACAAAACCTCGAATTTCTACTTGAAACATTTTTTTGTGTTTTGCATTCAGAGTAAATTAGCTGCATAATGAATACATTTTGGGACATCTAATAATGAATTTTATGAGTCTTTTTCCTATAGAGTTATGGATGGTTTTGCTTCACATTGATAGGAATTCTACCTCTTATGCTCCCAAGAGGGCAAAGCACATTTTCCTGAAATATAGAGGAGTACCATACAACATCTGACCTTGGTGTCTTGAGAGAAACAGTTATCCAAAACATAAAGTGTTGCACTGTAACTCACAGCAAGTTTTGTGATGCAGAAGCAGATCTTTTAATTCTTCAGTCTGTAGATAATAGTCTAATAAAATATTTTAGTTTCAGGCTGCTTAAAATTCCCATTTAAATGACAGAGAATGCAAGGATTTTAAATGCTTTGACAGAAATCAAAGACAGGATCCTAAGAGATATCCTGAGAAACTTTAATTGTGTATGTGCCGAATTTTAATTTTACTTTATAGATGTATAAAGTTGTACTTTTACTTTATAGATGTATAAGATCTTGCATTCTTACAATTTCTTTTCAAATTATCACAGAATCACAGAATGGTCTGGGTTGGAAGGGACCTCCAAAGGTCATCTAGTCCAACCCCCTCTGCAGTAAGCAGGGGCATCCTCAACTACATTAGGCTGCCCACAGCCCCGTTGAGCCTCACCTGGAATATCTCCAGGGATGGGGCCCCAACCACCTCCCTGAGCAACCTGTTCCAGTGTTCCACTACCTTCATGGTGCAAAATTTATTCCTAACATCCAGTCTAAATCTACTCTTTTCTAGCTTGAAGCCATTGTGCCTTGTCCTGTCACTGCAGGCCTTTGTAAACAGTCTCTCCATCCTTCTTGTAGGCCCCCTTCAGGTACTGGAATATTGCTACTAGGTCTCCCTGGAGTCTTCTCTTCTCCAGGCTGAACACCCCCAGCTCCCTCAGCCTGTCCCTGCAGCAGAGGACTTCCAACCCCTTCATCATTTTCATGGTCCTCCTCTGGTCCTGCTGCATCAGGTCTGTGTCCACCCTGTATTGAGGGCTCCAGAGCTGGACACAGCTCACCAGGTGAGGTCTCACCAGAGCAGTCACACGGGACTTCTATTTCAGTGCAATCATGAAAAACCCCCACTCTTTCCCTGTAATTTGATGTAATTGGGCTGTGATGGGAGCTAATGAACAGATAAAATATCTTTTTGACAGCTTTTTGAAATCTGTGGGGAAGGGAAAATACCTGTTCTTTTTACATCATTTCATCTATGACTAACAAGTATGATTATGATATTTGTAACAGGAGGAAACGCTACCCTATACCAGGAATACTTCTACTGAGCCAAATGAGGCTTCACAAGAATTTGTTCTCCCCAGTCTGAGAAATGGATTATCTGACATGTTACTTTTTCCTCTTTCATTTGACCTTCAAAATCGTATCCTTCTGACTTTGCAATGAAACTCTCTTAATTTACCTGAAATTCTTCCTTTCTCTCCACAAACAGTTTGTGAACATTATACCTTTAATTTCTGTCCTTTCAGATCAGTAATTGCTAGTGATCAACAGCAAAGCCATTGATTATTGATATGAAATAGTTAAAAATGTTGACTTTCTGGAGTCAAGGTGGAATTTTGCCACCTTGACTATTTTTAGGATTTGTCCCCAAGTAAGCTGTTTGCTTTCACAGGGAAGGAATGTCCTTTCAGATACATCCAAACCCAATGCGAAGTAGCACAAGGTGTCTATTTCTTTGTAGCATTCGAAACCTTAATGCAGCCAAAACTCCGCATAACTAAAGAGACCTGTATTTTTAAAACAACTTGAGTACCACATTTTAAAGGTTATAATTCAAAACTGTAACCTGGTTTAACAAAACTCCTAATCACACATTAAAGAACATCTGATGACACAAAACTGGGTGGAGTGGCTGACACAACAGAAGCTTGTGCTGCCATTCAGCCAGACTTAGACAGGCTGGAGAGTTGGGCAGGGAGAATCAGAGAATCATAGAAATGGAATGAAATTCAACAAGGGCAAGTGTAGAGTCTTGCAGCTGGGAAAGAACAACCCCATGGACCAGTATAGGTTGAGGACTAACCTGTTGGAAAGCAGCAAAGGGGAAAAGGACCTGGGGGTCCTAGTGACTGGGAAGTTGATCATGAGCCAGCAATGTACTCTTGTGGCCAAGAAAGCCATTCTAGAGTGGATTAGAAGGGCTGTGATTAGTAGGTCGAGAGAGGTTCTCCTCCCCTTCTACTCTGCCTTGGTGAGGCTGTATGTGGAGTATTGTGTCCAGTTCTGGGCCCCTCAGTTCAGGAAGGACCTCAGGAAACTGCTTAAAAGAATCCAGCACAGAGCCACAAAAATGATTAAGGGAGTGGAACATCTCCCTTATGAGGAGAGACTGAGGGAGCTGGGGCTCTAGCTTGAAGAAGAGGAGACTAAAGGGTGACATCATTCATGGTTATAAATATGTAAATAGTGAGTGCTGAGAGGAGGGAGCGAGGCTTTGCTCAGTGATGCCAAGTCTAGCAGGTGAGCTGAGGTGCTAATCATACAGGACATCAGGAGATTTACAGGAGGGAAAGAAACCTGCTAAGTCCTCAGACTGCAAAAGGGTGATGGAGGTGAAAAACAATTAGAGATATGAAGGGAGGGCAAGCTTGAGTGAAGTGCTGCCTCCTGTAACTCAGCCACATGGGCCTCCATCAGCCACAGAATAACATCCTCTAGGCCAGCAACTGTAGTTTCACAGCAGAACTGTGGCTAGGCTCAGCTGGAGTTACACAACTCTGCCCTGGGAGGCCTGGTGAAATGTGTCATGGTTTTCTACATCTTAAGTTCCTGAGGATCTTACTTACATATTTCCACCTTTCAGCAGACTTGGAACATACTCCTCTTGGAGACTTTCTCCTGATTATTTCATTCTCACACCACCCTGGACTGCACTGACAAGCATACTTACACATCTTCCCTCTGCTAACAAGAACTTCCCAATCCCATGGCCAGTTTCAACCATATTGGACAAAAGGTGGAAGGTACCAAAGAGAATCAACATTATACAGATTCCATAGACAGCTGTAGGCTGTGCAGAGGAGATGCTGTGACTCAGATATCCACAGCCTTATTCCAGTCACTTGTGAGTCTGGGCTGTAATGTGCATTCAAATGGTTGCCTGCATGTTGCTGTCAAATTACTCTGCAGGAGGAGATTGTACATATATGAATGAAGGGACAACAGAAAATCTCACTATAATTCAGTCATAAAACCAATCAAGCAAGAGACATAAACCAGTGGGAAACTAAGCTTTGTTAGAACTGGTGCTTGCAAAACTGTTAACAAATTAGGTTTGGTAGCCATTCTCTACGTGTTGTTAACAATCTCCATGTGAACATTTATTTTCTGCCTGAACCTCCAGATCAAAACATTACCTCAAAATGCAGAAGATAAAGCAATAATGTCAGTATTACACGGTCTTTCTGATGGTGTATTGCAGACTAAATCCTTTAGTTAGGGTAACCCCACTGGCTTTTCTTCCTGTACTGGCTCAAATGGGAGTTTCATCTATGAAGTATTAATACTGATCTCCAGTGAAGGCATTAGTACCATGCAACAGTGCAGGGTACTTTAGCTCTGACTTTAAGTTACTAATCCCCATAATGATCACAGAATCACATAATGTTAGGGGCTGGAAGGGACCTTGAAATATCATGCAGTCCAACCCCCCTGCAGAGCAGGATCACCTAGAGTAGGTCACACAGGAAGGCACCCAGGTGGGTTTCGAATATCTCTAGAGAGGGAGACTCCACGACCCACCCTGGGCAGCCTGTTCCAGTGTTCTGTCACCCTCACAGAGAAAACATTTTTCCTCATGTTTCCATGGAACTTCCTATGCCTCAACTTCCACCATTGCCCCCTATCAGGGAAGATAAGACTGCAGATGATAAACTGCACCTTAACATTGTTCATCCTTGCTGTGCTGTGTTTGTGTGTTTTCTTAGTTTGAGCCTGACGGCTCTAGCAGTCCCACAGCTCCTAACAGAAGAGGTAAAGATTTATCAATAGGAATGTTTCTCTCCCTTAATGTAGTCAAGGTCTTTCTTCCCCTGGATCACATTGGAGGTCCAATGTAATACTCACTTCAATTAAAAACAAAGTCTAGATATTAAAAACTATTATTTAAGAGAATACTCATGGTAAGCTTTGAACTTTCTTCAAGCGTCTGCTTGCAGTAAACTGAGAAGCAGTTTAGATTTTAATTTACTTCTCTCTCCTGGGCATTTGTCACTTCACAGGTTTCACAGCCCGGCTTTCAGAATTATGTCTGCCATTACTTCAGTGTTGTCTCTGACATTGAATCACAGTGTATTCAGGACTGTAACTGAACTGTGTGTTGCTTTTTAAGGTTTTCTTTATGACTGTGCTTCACCAGTTTTGCTGCAAAGAGGCAAAAATTGTTTCCAGTTAGGATTTTTTTTCTTTTTGTTTCCATGCCAGTCATGTCAGATCTACCTGAACATATGTCAAAATTAAAGTATTTTATTGGATTTTTTTTTTGCTAGCCGTGAAAGCTGTAGAGGCATGTTAGGGCTACTCAACCTGAGTTTTCATCAATTACAATCATAAAATCATAGAATTGTTAGGGTTGGAAGGAACCTCAAGGATCATCCAGTTCCAACACCCCTGCCATGGTCAGGGACACCTCACACTACATCAGGTTGCCCAGAGCCACATCCAGCCTGGCCTTAAAAACCTCCAGGGATGGAGTTTTCACCATCTCCCTGGGCAGCCTGTTCCAGTGTCTCACTACCCTAACATATACCTGAGTTTTCCAGCTTTGGAAAAAGCATCTGCCTGCATCTTCCTGTGTTGCTACTAATAGCTGGAGGAGAGGCAATAGAAGTCTATATATCTGGAAGGTAGATATATCTGGCAGCCCCGGACCTGACCTCCCTTTAGCCAAGCGAAAGCAGGCTGCTTGTGCTGCAAGTGCTTTTGATCCCTCATCAGCTGCAGTCAGATCAATCTGGGGTTCTCAAATCCACCTTATTACAAGGTTGCAAACAGCCTTCCTGGGCTTTTCTCCCCAAACTCCTTTGGTCTTTTGCAAGCTTCTTTGGATAAAGAACTTTGCTATGCACAGAGGAGAGTTTTTTGGTCAGCTTTACCAAGTAATCTGGTACTGGAGGCACATTTTTCCTAGTAGAATAACTTCTATCAGTTTCCCAAATGAACTAAGTTTTATTTCATTTGGTGTGGACTTTTGTGTGTGTGTGTAACTATTTCTGGCCTTTTTTTCATCATTTTGGGAACACCTTTCTTTCATACTACAAGTTGGATCATGGCAATAATCATTTGAGCCCCAGTGAAGTAAACTGTCTCTCTGTGACAGCTTTAAAGGGAAAGGTCTGCCCTTTGTATATTTGCCAGCCAATAGCACCTATATATGAAAAAAGAAAATACAGATCATGCTTCAGAACTCATCTGTCCCAAATTCAGACAGTTTGATCATGATCTTTATAAATTTTCCACAGCTTTTAAATTGCTATGTGTATATTCTGAAAGTGGGGGAATTTTTTCCTTTCTGGTCCCATTAACAAAGAGCAGAGAGCATGACAGTCCCTGGCATGTCCCAGTGACAACTGCGGCAGCTTGTAAATCTGAAAGCTTGCAGATTGGTCAAAGGCCAAAAGAATCTGCAGATGACTGTGGGGAGCTGAGTAGTTGCTGTGTCACTGAAGTCCTATGGTCCTGAGGTACCTCTCAGAAGATATAACTCCTTTCTCTGGAACCATACAGCTCTTTAGCAGTTGTGTGCCCCGTCAATATGCTTGCAGCATTATTGGTGCACTTACACTGTGCCCTAAAAGAGATGTGAACCTTCTCCACTCCCATGCAGCCTTTTCAGACTGCTCCAATGATTGCATAAAAGTGGATATTTAGACACTTTCCCCATCCGACAGAGAAATGATACTTGGAGACTCATTTTGCAGGCATAGTTTTTAGACAGGAAAATAAAATAAAATTTAAAAATTACTTTTAAAAGTAAGGAGGCTAACATTCATCTGCATGCAGGTTCCCTCAGAAATTTAAGCTTGGTTTCTAAATCACAGTTACTCTTCAAAATTCATGTTAGCTCCAAATGAAGCCATATCTCCAGCTTTAATACATTTTTTCTTGGGGAATTCATCCATCCATCTCACAAGTTGAATACTCTAATTCAGAGCATTCAAGATTTACTAATGTAGCTCTCAAATTGTAATGCAGATAACAGTGGCTCTCTGTGAAAGCATTCAATTTAGAGATAAAATAGAAAAGGAATATTCTGCATTTCAGTATTGATATAATTTAAATGCCACGATGGTGCAATTCATTCTTGCATGCCTTTGACTAACTGCCAGCACAAGGATGGTGTGTGGGGAGAGAGGGGGGAAAAAAAGATGTTATAAAAAAAAAAATTAAGAATACTGGGGAAAATGCTTATTTTTGTGGTAGGAAGTGTACCTACCATTTGTGCCACAACTCCAGTAAAACTCTACCTGTAAATTGTCCATAGGCAGGTTTGACCCATAAAATGCATTGGTTTTCAAGATGACAGAATCACAGAAAACATCTGGTTGGAAGAGACCTCCAAGATCATCCAGTTCAACCTTCGACCCAGAACTGAAGGGTCAACACTAAAACATGTTCCTAAGCACCAAGTCCACACACTGCTTAAACACCTCCAGGCATGGTGACTCCACCACTGCCCTGGGCAGACCATTCCAATGTTTGAGAATCCTCTCTGTGAAGAAATATTTCCTAACATTCAGCCTGAACCATTCCCTCTGTTCCTGTCACTTGACACCAAGGAGAAGAGGCTGCCCCCTCCTCGCTCCAGCCTCCCTTCAGGAAATTGTAGAGAGCGATGAGGTCTCCCCTCAGCCTCCTCTTCTCCAGACTGAACACCCTGAGTTCCTTCAGATGTTCCTCATAGGCCATGTGCTCCAGTCCCTTCACCAAACTTGTTGCCCTTCTCTGGACACACTCCAGCCCTTCAATGTCCCTTTTGTAGTGAAGGGCCCACAACTCAACACAACACTTGAGGTTGTGTACTCACACCAGTGCTGAGTACAGGGGGATAATCACCTCCCTGTCCCTGCTGGTCACCATGTTTCTAATCCCACCCACCATGCCACTGGCTTTCTTGGCCACCTGGGCACACTGCTGACTCATGCTCAGTTGACTGTCAACCAATACTCCCAGGTCCCTCTCAGAGTCGCAGCTTTCCAACCACCCATTCCCAAGTCTGTGGCTTACCATGGAGTTGTTGTGACCCAAGTGGAGGACCTGGCACTTGGCATTGTTAAACTTCATACAATTTTAGCCTTGCCTATCAGTCTAACCTGTCCAGACCTTGTTGTAAAGCTTCCCTACCCTCTAGCAGGTCAACACAGCCACTCAGCTTGGTGTCATCTGCAGATTTACTGAGGGTGCACTCAATCACCTTGTCCAGATCATTGATAGAGACATTAAAGAGGACAGGCTCCAGTACTGAACCCACAGGCACATCACTAGTGACTGGGCACCAGCCAGACTTAACACCATTCACCATCACTATTTTCCAGTGGTTATTGCATGTGAATACAAAGAAAGAGTAGAAGTGAGGGTTCAAATAAAGCTGCCTTCAGTAGACAGCTTAATTGTTCTGATGTGGAGCAGTGCTGTGGGGGCTTTCACCTACATGTGCTAAAGGGCTGGGAGTGTGACTGGACCAGCTATTTGAATGCTGGGGTATTTCACACTGAGATTTCCCTGTCCTGGTTTAGAATAGTTTGTTCCCATCAGAGCTAGTGTGAAGAAATTATTTTGAACTAACTCAAAACATTGTGAACCCGTGCAATAAAAAGAGACCTGTGCGTGCACTTTGACAAACCTGGGAAGTCTTGTCAATACTATCAATACAGGCTGGGGGGTGAGGTGATAGAAAGCAGCCCTGCAGCAAAGGACTTGGGGTTGTTGATGGATGAGAAGCTGGACATGAGCACACAGTGTGAGCTTGCAGCCCAGAAGACCAATAGCAGCCTGGGCTGCATCAAAAGAAGCTCTGTGTTGGTGGAGCAGGCAGTTAGCCCTTGCACTAAACCATTGCAGTGAGGTAGAGGCAGAGAGCTGATGTGGAAATGGTGGTGGAGCAGTGCTTCTTCAGTGCTTGCAACCAGACTCACCCTGGCTGTGTGAAGCTGGTGTTAGCACTCTGGTTAGGCAAAGCACTACAGCAGTGTGGCAGGATCACATCTCAAAGATGATGAAGTCCAAGGAGTGCTGCACTGTGCTGTGCCGCAGAAGCACAATTCTCTGCTAATTCAGTTGTGTCTCCATCATACCCCCACTTTGTCATGTACATTTCTAGCAAGCCCTGAACCTGTAAAAATCTTACAGTGGTAAAGCTAATGGCTGGCTTAGGAAGATAGATCAAAGTTTGTATCTCTCTTTTATTTTACCTAATGTCGGTGTGTGATACTAGCTCTATAATTGATCCACTTGTTAACTCTGTACAGCTCTTGATTACTTGATACCTTGAAATAAGGACATCTGTAGGTTATTTAGCCATTTTGTTTTCTAATTAAAAAGAAGACATTTCCTCAGATGTAGACAAATGCTGCCTTCAAAATACTTGGAGTGTTACTTTGGTTTTGACTTAATCCACCAGTCACAAGTGATGTTCCCCAAGGCTCAGTGCAGTTCAATTTCTTAATCAATGACTTGTTTGAAGGGATCGAATGCACCTTCAGTAAGTTTGCAGGTGACATGAAATTAGGTGGTAGTGTTGATCTGTTTGAGGATATGGAGGCTGTACAGAGGGACCTGGATAGGTTGGACTGATGGGCTGAGGTCAACTGTAAGAGGTTCAACAAGGCCAAGTGCCAGGTCCTGCACCTGGGCCACAACAACTCCATGCAATGCTACCAGCTTGGGGAAGAATGGCTGGAGAGCTGTGTGGAGGAAAAAGACATGGGGGTACTGATTGACAGGAGGATGAACATGAGCCAGCAGTGTGCCCAGGTGGCCAAGGGGGCAAAGGCATTACAGCCTGTACTAGAAATAGTGTGGCCAGCAGAACCAGAGAGGTGACTGTCCCTCTGTACTCAGCATTGGTGAGGCCACACCCCGAGTGCTGTGTTCAGTTCTGGGCACTGCAGTACAGGAAGGACATTGAGGCACTGGAGTGGGTACAGAGAAGGGTGACTGAGCTGGTGAGGGGCCTGGAGAACAAGTCCTGTGAGGAGTGGCTGAGGGAACTGGGGCTGTTCAGTCTACAAAAAACAAGGAGGCTGAGGGGAGACTTCATTGCTCTCTACAACTACCTGAAAGGAGGGTGGAGAGAAGTAGGTGCTGGTCTGTCCTCACAAGTAACTAAAGATAGAACAAGAAGGAGTGGCCTTGAGCCATACCAGGGGAGGTTTAGGCTGGACATTAGGAGAAATTTTTTCATGGGAAGGGTTGTGAGGCACAGGAATGGGCTGCCCAGAGAGGTGGTTGAGTCACCACCCCTGGACATGTCTAAAAGCCATCTAAATCTGGTGCTTGGGGACATGGTGTAGTGACAGACTTGTCAGAGTGGGTGAAATGGCTAGACTTGATGACCTCGGAGGTCCTTTCCAGACTGGATGATTCTGTGATTATGACAGGGCAGAGAACAATATTCTTCACTATATCTGATTGGGTTCACTTACTCTCTAAACAGTCAGAGGTTTTCCAGCTTGTCTCTTATGCAATAAATCTTTTGTACCTTTATTTCCTATGTGCATTAGTATTTGCACTATCCCTGTTTGAACTCTTCGTATTGAAACTACATTCCTTTGTGATAGGAAGTTCAGAACAGACAGACTCTTAAAACCAAGAGTGAGCATTTCATTTACCTCTGGACTGTATGGATTAAGAATTGACTGTCTGGTTCCCTGTGAGGTCAAACATGTTAACTTTCTCTATAGGCAGAAGTTCACACTGAGCATAGACACATAGACACTGCTTTTGTGGCTGTATTATATTTCCAAGCAGTCACATCAATCTGTTGGGACCCTCTTGAGGAGTTTTTCCTGATTTTTTTTCCTAATTTGGATTACTCTAAAGATTCTCGTTTTTTTCCATTTGTCCGTTTTCTAGTTATTTTAGGTCATACATAATTATCACACTAATTTCAGTTTAGGACTTTGTCTCACTTGAGAGTAAACTTCTGTCACATAGTGAAGCAACTCTTTATCGATGCGTCTGTTTCCACAGTGTTTGCAGGCCAGGTCACTGCTTATCTTTTATACCATAATTTACGTATCTCAAACAGAACTCTGTCAGTGGCTCTTTGAAAGTGCTGCAGAACCATGTCAGATGCTTCTGTTTCCATCCCCTATCTTGCAGTATGGTGAAAAATGAAATGCCTCCAAGTCCCTCTGTCTGAACAGTAGTTTAAGGACTGCAAGAGTCATGGTTGTGACCTGTATATTTGCCTTTTATTCTCCTTACTCAAGAAAAATATTCCCTGCTACAGCATTTGATTTATGCCTGTCCGGATGACTTAATTCACACTTTTACAGCCTTGTCTTGCTCTGTTTTAAATTAAAACAACATTAGATATCATTGAAGCCAGACATCCTTTGAAACTTTGTGCTGACAGGCAGAGGCAACTGTCAGCTAAGGAGCAGATACTAAAAATACCAGGATCAGCTTTAGGAAAGGAAGATATAGCTACTTTACAAATGCATTTTAAGTACTTTTTATTCTTCCTTGTGTTCCTAAAAGGAAAGTAGCAGCCCTCTTTGATCTTAGAAAACTGCAGCACATTGACGAGTGTAACAAAACTGTTTCCCTGCTTATAATAAGACCCAAACCATTTTATTCTTTCCTATCATTTTAGTATTAGACTGCCCTGCAAATTGCAGAACAAAGCAGATTATATTAAGGAAGAACTCACATCTACTCATTACATGATTGAAAAGGGGACTGGAGACATGCATGGCATGAAAAATTCAATGTAGTGATTAAATACTGCCTCTGCCTCAAGAAATCCCTCACCTGCAATATGCCCTGCTCAGTGTTTCCTTTCTTTCTGTGCAATCTGCTATTGGCAACTGTTGAAGAAGAGGTGCTAGGAAGAATGGAGATGCACTGGCAGGTGAACAGAAGGACAGTTACTGAGTGGTGCCACTTGTCTGGGTGTACAGAGGAAGCCAGGTTTGTCCCAGAGGGATGAGGATGAGCCTCATTCTGAGGCAGTCAAGTCTTCTCTCTTGCCTTATACAGCACACAGGAGCTGGAGCAGCTGGACAATTTCCTGATCATTTCCTCCTGAGCAAAAACCAAAAGCTTCTGTAAGAAGTCAGGCACTTCATTCCAGGCAGAGGATATTGCTGCTTTGTGAAATTCTTCAATGAAGGCTATGGAGACTGTATTCAGCATCTTTGAAACATCACGGCTTTGATCAGCTGCATGTGCAA
Organism: Indicator indicator; assembly: GCF_027791375.1. Classification (NCBI taxonomy): domain Eukaryota; kingdom Metazoa; phylum Chordata; class Aves; order Piciformes; family Indicatoridae; genus Indicator; species Indicator indicator. The sequence continues at coordinate 6,804,879 of NC_072012.1, read as the reverse complement.
AGATGGGCTGAGGTAGAACACAGGAGGAGAATGCATGGTTCCTTTTAATTAGAATGATTGATTACTACACTGTATGGTAGTCCAAAACTGATTGATGTTCTTAATTAATTACTCTATGGGTTTCTTTGTAAGTTTCTTGTGGGTATACGTTGTCAGTATCTTCCTTTGCTAAAGCAAAGTATTTTTCCTGTTTTTTAGGGTGGCTTATCCAGATAGCCACATTCAGAATGTTATAAATCTTAGGTCGATTATTTGTAGACAAAACATTTAACTAATTATTATCTAAAACATGTGACCTTCTAATAATATACCCTAGAAAGGCAAGATGCAGAATGCAACAGTATTAATTAGAGAAGTCTTGAATGTCAAATTATGGCTTCTGAGTAACAATTTAATCACTGATAAGTTAATGATGGTCAGTGTCTTGCCCTTCAGGAGGACAAGCTTTAAATCACAGTTGATAACTGACCTTACCATACTGCTGCATGGTGGGCTGGAGCTTCTCGTCACATCCTGGTCCTGCTGGAGCACCCCCTGCCTCACATGGTGCAGCCCAGGAGGAAGTCATCCTGTGTTCCCCCTGAGGCACAGCAGCCTAGCTCAGTGGGGCATGCAGAGGGACCAGTGGCTTTTTGGGGATGGCTGCCGTCAGCTGAATCAAGAAGAGGTGATGTGTTCACACTTAGGGTTTGGCAGAGGTGATGGCATTGTTTTTATTGGCAAAGGTAATGGTATTGTTTAGTTGTTGTTTCTGCTCAATTAGGAAGAATGAAAAGAGGGTGTCTGCGCTGCAGGTTCTGCTCCTATGGCACATCCATTCACAGTGGCAGTTCTGTGCTGTCAGACCAAAGAATCACAGAATCACAGGATCAATAAGGTTGGAAAAGACTTCAAGGATCATCAAAGTCCAACCTGTCACCCAAGAACTCATGACTACTAAACCATGTCACAAAGGTCTCAGTCTCTCTGAGATTTCTCTCTCTTTTCTTTAATGGAAGTTGCTGGAAGAAAATAACTTGTAAACCTTAGCTTTGGAAGATCTTTGAATTCTCAGTTGCTTAAATATTTCCTAGCATCCAGCCTGAACCTCCCCTGGGGCAGCTTGAAACCATTTCCTCTCTATTCAGGGAGCTGTAGAGAGCAATGAAGTCTCCCCTCAGCCTCCTCTTCTCCTGACTGAACAACCCCAGCTCCCTCAGATGCTCCTGAAAGATATGGACAATCTTTTTATCAGGGGTTGTTGCTATAGGACAAGGAGTAATGGTTTTCAGCTGAAAGGGGGCAGATTCAAATAAGATATAAAGAAGAAAGTATTTATGAATGTGGTGAGACACTGGCACAGGTTGCCCATTCCTGGAAAAATTCCAGGTCAGGTTGAATGGGGCTTGAAGCAACCCAATCTGGTTAAAAATGTCCCTGCTTATTGCAGGATGGTTGGACTAGCTGACCTTTTAAAATCCCTTCCAACCCAAACCATGCTATGATTTTATGGTTCTGTTGCTTCGTGCCTCCAACACAGAGCTTACAGGCAGGTGTACATTTTTCTTTTAGATGGAAGAGGAAGTGGATCAGCTTCATCCACCAGATAGCAGCATTAGATATTTGTCCTCTGCTTTAAATTCAGCTCAGGAAGGCAATATGCCTACCTAGAAAGGTGATGCCCATGGTGTGATAAGTGCTCATGTCAAGGGCTGCCATATCCCCACTGTGGTTGTCCATGCAGTGAGGCAGTTAAGGAATAAGAAATATTATACAGTGAGGAAGCAGGCTGCTTTTTGTGGGGTTTTTTTACCCTTATGTTCTCCGTGCTCATCAAGTTTGAAAGCCTAGGGCAAGATTAATTAAAATCAATGGAGCAAAGCAAATTAAGCACTTAAAAGTGCTCTTTGGGGGCTATCAAAACCAGAATAATTCAAAATAAATATTCAAATGTCTGGGGCTTGTTATGAGACTATTTTATCGTTCAGCTCATTCATCCTCTCTCTCTCTCCCCCTTATTTCTTTATCTGCTTTTCACAGCATTCAGCAGATGCTCTTTCCTTGGCATTTCAAGCCAGCATGTCTCTGGTGCAATCTCAGGACTCTGCTCCCACGCACCTCAAGTAAAAATCACACTCCAAACAACCAACCTAATCCAGCAACTCTTGCTTAGACTAGCGAGCCTTGCAGAGATATAAATAGCACTGTTCAGGTTAATGGGATGGTATGTGAGAAAAAAAAAAAAAAGAGAAGGCTCACAATTCAAACTAGCAGTCACAGGATGAAAATCTGCATTTTTGTTTTGAGCAGCAGAAGCACAATTTCTTATTGTACATATGATCATCAGAAAAAATCCCATCATTCACAGGTATTTCTAAATGCCTTAAACTGTATCCCCAGTTGTCTTCCAGATTGAAGACCAGACCAGACTGAACATTACAGGATCACAGGATGTTCAGAGCTGGAAGGGACCTCCAAAGATCATTGAGTCCAACCCCCCTGCCAGAGCAGGACCATAGAATCTAGCACAGGTTACACAGGAATGCATCCAGATGGGGCTTGAAAGTCTCCAGAGAAGGAGACTCCACAACCTCTCTGGGCAGCCTGTTCCAGTGCTCTGTGATTCTCACAGTGAAGAAGTTCCTCCTCATGTTGAGGTGGAACCTCCTCTACTGTATTTTATATCACAGGGTGCAACTGAGCAGAGCCTGTCCCCTCCTTCTTGATACTCAGCCCTCAGATATTTATAAACATTTATTAAATCCCCTCTCAGTCTTCTCTTCTCCAGAATAAAAACAGTCCCAGGTCTCTCAGCCTCTCCTTACAGGGCAGTGCTCCAGTCCCTTAATCATCTTGGTAGCTCTCTGATGGACATCCTCGTTACACGACAAGTCGTAAGGAGAGATACTCATTCTATGAAATCTCAGCTCTGTTTGGTCTTGATTTTTAATTCAGTATGTTCTTCATTACCACTTGACTCATCCTATATGACCCTGTCTACTAAGAAAATCTGATTAATGTGTACCTGCACTTGGGAGAGCCAGAATGAAAGCTTGCTTTCAGAAGGCACCTTTGCTTTCTAAGTGTGAGTGATATTGCTAGCCACAACAGATCTACTGGTCTGATGGCTCTTGTAGTAATCTTGAGCCTCTAAATAGAACTTTTATTTTAGAAGAAAAAATTACTCTGCTGAAGTTAAATGCATGATGTTTGCACTAGTCAGTGTGGAGACATCAAAAAAGCTCTTAAATGTGAGCTATTGCACAGAGAGACTTCACTGTTGGGATAGTGCAGCATTGACCTAGGATTTTGTTCTGAGGACACTATAGTTTAGATCCTTACAGAATTCTGTTTTTCAAATGCAGGCATCTAAAAGTATGAGGTGCAGTTTCTTATACAAAGCTTGAACAGAAAATAAACTGAGGATTAATGTGTGGTCTGGGCAAATGAATACATGCACTAAATTCTCCTAGAGACACACCAGTCTAAAAAATTCAGCTCAAAACTCTACAGTTAACTGTTTATGGATGAACAAATTTCATCATGAAGCTTGATGGAAGCTTAGAAAAGGCATTACAAGGTAGGGGTTGGAAGGGACCTCTGGAGATCATGGAGTCCAAGTGCTTCCAAGGACTTAGCAGCTCTGATCAGTTGCTGGATTTTGTAGTTGACAGGCAAGAGAAATTAAGGAAAAAAATAACTGATTCAGATTAAAAACCTTTTTAATGATAAATTACACAACTGTTACTTTACTTTTAGGGTATTTTAATAGGAAAATTAACAACTTGGTTAAAGAAAAAATACTTTTAATGTTTTAGTTGTTGCAAATATGTGCAATACTGAATCTAAGTCTTCAAGGACCTTTTCCTCTAAGTACCTCTATGAATTGTTTCAAGGGGCATTGCTAGCAAAGAATACCCCTGTTAGCTGCCTGCATGGGACAGAAAAAGGCACCTTGCCTCTTGTCACTGCTTTTAAGACACAGGAAGCTAAAAATAAGCCATGTTCCTAGATGTATTTCTGCATTAGGGACTAATAAAACTTTCTTCTTGCTAAGGAGACTTTTCAAGGTTTAGGTCTTGTATTTGCATGTTACTCTTACAAAAACTCAATTAGATAGGGAAGAGCATGCTTGAGAATTTGCCTTCCTGAGGAGAGTTTGGACTTATTCTAATTAAGGTCACAGATAATGAAAATTAAAAAAAAAAAAAAAATCTAGGCTTCTTTCTTCCTATGCCCTGTCCAAAACATTTTTAATCCATGTACCTCTTTCTCTGTTTTTCATGTTGGCACAAACATTTGGCATCTTCAGAAAATTTTGACTCTGAAAACATCAATGTTCAGGTGTTTGTAGAGGAAAATCTGGAATCTTCTGATGACATAAACATTCCAATCATATACTGACAGACATACAGCTGCTGTTCTCACAACTAATAAAGATGAATATGAAGTTTAAAGACTTCACTATGTATATTTTATTCTTTGGAAATACTACTAAATTGTAGACTAGTAGCTTCCTCAGGCAACCAGACTGACTAGCTTTCTCAGATAGCTGCTTTTGGCAAGAAAACGTCCCAAAAGGGCAGATGTAATCTGAAGGCTGTGGGAGCCCTCTGTATGGTAAATACTGCCTATTTCAGCGTGAATTAAATAGCTGGGATTTTGCTGACTGGAAAGCTAAGGCCTAAAGCCATCTCAATGGGCTTTGCTCTGAGAACGTTAATCTAGTACAATTGTGTTTCTAAGCTTCCTCAACAGTTAATGGGGAGAGCGAAGGTCTGTACCTCCAAAGAGTGAATCTTACCATCCTGAAATTAGTCCTTGAGCTTCATGGGATGAGTTACTGATCAGAATTGCTTATTTCGTTTTGAGGAGTTGCAGACAACAACTTAGATGAGAAGCTGTCCTCCTGGATGCTTCATGAGAGGCCAGACAATACCGCTGAGTAAGCTGGACTTCTCTGGAGTGCTAGGAACTGCACCTGAAGCTCTGGTTTCTGCCAAAGAGCATCAGTTACTGGCCAAAGAGCATCAGTTACTGGCCAAAGGCTACTGCTGATCCTCAGCAGCACACAGGGCCATTGTGCCCACAGTCAGGTGTCCTTTACAAACTGAAGACTCTAAAGCGTGCTGTGGGTGACAGGTAGCCTGTGGTGGGAGGAGAGCAGATATGGACCTCTTGGTGAACCATCAGAGAGGCAGAAACTGCTGGGAAGGGTCTGTCTCCTTGTCCTAACATCAGCAGATCGCTGTGGGAGAACCTGCTTTGTTTGGCAAGAGAAGGCTGAAATAATATGCAAACAGTATTTGTTATTTTCCCTAATCTTGCCTTTCTGGTTGTCAAATTGCTGCCAGCATTGCTGCCTGTGTACGTCTGTCACAGGAAAGCACCACTGGCTATGGACAACAGTCTCTAAACCTCTGTAAGAGTGGGACTTCCATCCTTCCCTGCATTACCAGCTGTAAAAGTGGTTGCCAAGAACATTTTAAATATATTTTCATGATTCAGTCACTGCTGACAGTTGCAGAGAGGAAGGAAAATGGCTCACACTGGTAATCCTATGTCTGTTAGCAGAGGACTCTGCTGTAAGCATCATCCCAATGCACTTGCCAGACAAGAATAACACAAGTCACATTCTTTAACAATGGTGTTTTCACCTGCAGCAAATGTGATTCATGTAGAAACTCTATACAGCCCTTGCCAAAATCCTTGCTTTTGAATACTTCACTCCAGACAGAGAATTCTTCCTCACCACCAAAATAAAAACAATATTGACATACAATGAATTGCTATTGTTCAGAAGCCAGTGTCCTGTAATAATCATACTAATTCTCACCCCATCCATGCTGAAATGAGAGTCTGTCCATTCCACTGTTCGGTTTCCCTGGTTACAGTGACTTTCTGCTATTCAGGTAGAAATTTCTGATGTTAAATCTTACTGCTTTTGTGTTGTGGTAAATGTTAGAGCGCATGGGCAAGCTTTGGTCTGAGTAAAAGCAATGTATTCTTATTAGTTTACATAAAAATGGTAGCATTTACACTACATGCATGTTGTGTTTTAAAACAATTACAGGATGTTGTGGTTTAACCAAATCAACTAAGCTCCACACAGCCTCTCACTTTCTCCTCCCTGATGGGCCTGGGGAGAGAATCAGAAGTCTAAAAGTGAGAAAACTCATGGGTTGAGAGAAAGAGACAGTTTAACAGTTAAACCAAAAGCACAGTCATAGAAGAACAAGGAATTCATTCACCAGGTGTTTAGCCATCTCTGGGTAAGTAGAGATTCATCACACATAACAGCTCCTTGGGAAGACAAAATGCCATCACTCGGAATATCCCCCCCTGTCTTCTTCTTCCCCCAGCTTTATATGCTGAGCATGATGTCATATGGTATGGAATATCCCTCTGGTCAGTTGAGGTCAGGCATCCCAGCTGAGTCCCCTTCCAGCTGCTTGTGCACCTCCAGCCTATTTGCTGGTTGGACAGCGTGAGGGGCAGAAAAAGCCTTGACTCTGTGCAAGGACTGATCAGCAACAAATAAAACCTCCCTGGATTATTGGCACTACTTTCAGCACAAATCCAAATCATAACCCATTGTAAACTAATATGGAAAAGATTAAGTGTGTCCTGGTCAAAGCCAGTACAGAGGAGTACTTCTTAACCAACAGAGGAATGAAACCAGGAAAAAATTATGATGCTTGGTTATCAAAAATACAGTTTTTATAATATTTTATCAATATTTGGTTTACATTTTTGTAATCTTAAGCGAAGCAGTTGGATTGGCCTTTGACACAGTCCTCCACAACATCTACTCACCCGGATGGAGAGATATGAATCTGCTGGGTGGACTGTTCAGTGGGCTGTCCCTAGACAGTGGAGTGGGAGACAGAAAAGAGGCATGACAAAACCCCTTAGGGTGATGAATACATTTCTAATTAAAGATAGAGCTGTTGTTGGTGCATGGTTGCTCTGGCCTTCCTCACCTACTTTATGATTTCTTCGTGGCACTTCATGGATTTACTCTGGAGAAACATGGTTTTAGACAGACTAGAAAAAGGACTTCAGAAAGAGCGTGGAAAGAAATTGTAATACACTCTGGAAGAATATGGAAGTATCTTCTAGTTCACTGGTGTCACACTTCGATTTAGATGTCTTGGTGAGGAGGGCTATGTATGCTCTCAGTGTCCAGTAACTCCCAGGATAGTTACTGGAGGTGTAGTCAATATAGTCAGTGGAACCTGAAGGGCTATTCAGCTCACTTGGCAGCAGGAATGTACAATTGATGAGTAAATTGCTACCTAGACTTCACTGATGGTATTGAGCATGGCTCCACTGACTACAGATGGGATGTGAATAGTTCAATGTAGATGTTTTAATCTCTGTGGTCATTGCCTATTTGAGTGCTGGTTGTTCTTACTCATGTCAGAATTAATTACTGAGTGGAGCTAAAAAATTTCCTAAATTATGTTGATGTTGTTTGATATTAAGATCAAGAACCTCTTATGTAGCTATGGAGCTTGACAGCTGAACCAGACCTTCGTGAGTGTTTGAGGTACCCCAAACCCATGTGCTTAAAATCATCAATTGCAATTTTGTATCTATCCTTACCTAATTTCCCATGAGTTTTTAAAGAGCCGGAGGACCATAATGATCATCTGCATGGAATCTCTGCTGAATACAGATAATGACTGTGTCAGCAGATCAAAGGCAAATATTTAAAGGCATAGTTTCCCCTACTCATGGAATCATATAGGCTGGAAGAGACCTTAGAGATCTTCTAATCCAAGCTCCCTGCCATGGGCAGGGACACCTCTCAACTAGACCAAGTTACTGAAGGCCCCATCCAGCCTGGCCTTGAACATCTCTAGGTAGGGGGTATCCACAACCTCTCTGGACAACCCATTCCAGAGCCTTGCCACCCTCATAGTGAAGGATTTCTTCCTAAGATCCAATCTAAACCTATTCTCCTTCAATTTAAATCGGTTTTCCCTTGTCCAAATCCGTTTCCCCTTGTCCTAGTTGAGCCCCTTAATTCTACTAGAGAGGGATCTACTCCAGGTGATGAACTAAGAAGGACTGACAGAGCTGCATAGCCAGCTGTGTACCTCCCACCACAGTCCATGGCTATATCCAACCCTCCTCTTGTGGAACAAACACGACTCAAAAGGTTGTAGTCTTCCTGCACTAGTTTGGGGAAGGCAAGAACTGGGGGCAATGGATACCCTTACACTAGAATCTTTGAAGTCTAGTGTTTGGCAATCCCAAGCACCAATATGGACTGGGCAGCAACTGGCTTGAGAGCAGCCCTGAAGAAAAGGACTTGGGAGTGCATGTGGATGAGAAGCTCAACATGAGCCACCAGTGTGCACTTGCAGACCAGTAAGCCAACTGTATCCTGGGCTGCAGCAAGAGAAGCATAGCCAGCAGGTCAAGGGAGGTGATTCTCCCCCTCTACTATGCTCTGGTGAGACCCCACCTGGAGTACTGCATCCAGTTCTGGAGCTCCTAGTACAGGAAGGATATGGACATGATGGACTGTGTCCAGAGGAGGGCCACAAGGATGATCAGAGGGCTGGAGCACCTCTCCTATGAGGACAAGTAGAGAGAGTTGGGGCTGTTCAGTCTGGAGAAGAGAAGCCTCTGAGGAAACCTTATTGTAGCCTTCCAGTAGCTTAAGGGGGCCTACAAGAAAGTTGGTGAGGGACTTTTGAGGGCGTCAGGTAATGATAGGACTAGGGGGAATGGAACAAAAATAGAAATTGGTAGATTCAGATTGGATGTTAGGAAGAAATTCTTCACTGTGAGGGTGGTGAGACACTGGAACAGGTTAGCCAGGCAGGTGGTGGAAGCCTCATCCCTGGAGGTTTTTAAGGCCAGGCTGGATGTGGCTCTGAGCAACCTGATGTAGTGTGAGGTGTCCCTGCCCATGGCAGGGAGGTTGGAACTAGATGATCCTTGAGGTCCCTTCCAACCCTAACAATTCTATGATTCTATGGTTCTGCATCTTGAACCTGGATGCTAAAATACCAAAAATGTCCTATGTGTCCCCATGAATAACTGTTCACTTTGAATGGAGTGAAGGGACCTAAAAAATTGAGTCTTTTAACAATTTTTGTATGAAGTTCATGAAACAAACTCACTATTTCTTTGTAATATATGCAGAAGGGCTGACCCTGGTGCCATTTAATCAATTTTACACTTGACTTTGATAGGAAAAAAGATGGGCTCACAGTGAATGCATATCCAAGGGAAATTACACCAACGTGCTTTTCAATGAAATGGTTATCCAATTTAAAATGAATTTCTTCTTTCTTTATTTTGACAGTCAGTATCTCAGTACTCCATGGCTTATACATGTAGCCTTTCTCTACATTGTATTTGTAGAAAAATCTAAGCTCAGCTGCAGCCTTTGATGCTGAAGGAGGTATTTATATGTGGCTTTACTTAGCAAATGCTTTCCCAGCCAAATGTACTGAAGTGCTAGAGTCTCACACTGTGAAGCACATTCTCAGTAGTTAACACTACCTGGAGTGCACAGGGAAAAGAACGTTTTGCTGGTCACAGAATTGCAGAAACATTCAGGTTGGAAAAGACCCTCATGATCACCAAGTCCAACCATTAATCTTACTCTACAAAGTTCACCCCTAAACCATATCCCAAGCACCACATCCAAATGACTTTTAAACACATCCAGGGTTGGTGACTCAACCACCTCCCTGGGCAGCACATTCCAATGCCTGACAACTCTTTCTCTGAAAAAAATGTTTCCTAATGTCCAGTCTAAATCTACCCAATCACAGCTTGAGGCCATTCCCTCTTGTTCTATCACTAATTACCTGTGAGAAGAGACCAGCACCAACGTCTCCACAATGTCCTTTCAGGTAGTTGTAAGGAGTGATGAGGTCTCCCCTCAGCCTCCTCTTTTCCAAACTAAACAGCCACAGCTCCCTCAGTCACTCCTCATCACATGTATTCTCCAGGCCCTTCAGCAGCTTCCTTGCCCTCCTGTGCACTCTCTCCAGCACCTCCACATCTCTCTTGCATTGAGGTGCCCAAAACTGGACACAACACCCCAGGTGTGGCCTCACCAGTGCCAAGTACAGGGGGCAATCCCCTCCCTGCTCCTGCTGGACACAGCATTTCTAATCCAAGGCAGGATGCCATTGGCTTTCTTGGCCACCTGGGCACACTGCTGGTTCATATTCGGTTGCTTGTCAGTTAGAACCCCCAGGTCCCTTTCTGCCAAACAGCTTTCCAGCCACAGTGCCCCAAGCCTGTAGCATTGCTTGGGGTCATTGTGACCCAAGTGCAGGACCTGGCACATGGCCTTGTTGAAGCTCATATTCATGCTTGCAGCCATTACATCTTGTGCATATGTATTTACAAACCTTAGATACCTTGCATGCATTTCATCAGCATCATCCCTAATGTAAAATCTTTCCTGAGCAAATGATACAATATCATATACGCAGTAAATAAAGTACACTGTTGCATCTGAAAGTGTTGCCTACAATTGGAATATGTTCCAAACATTTTGATCCTAGACACTAAAAACAGTGTTATGTATGGGGCCTGAAATCATTGTGCTCAGGTCTGGTGCGTTTTAAAAGAACAATGAGTGAATTTCATGTATTTGAAAGTGAAGCTCTAACAATGCTGCTCTTTCTTTCTCTTCTGCAAACCAATCCTATGTGTGCTGGCACCACTACATTTGGACCCGCAGGCCACCGTGACAATGCAGGGAGAGTCTGCCTGTCCTGAGAAGAGGCAGGGCTGTTCCAGAGCTGGTTTTCTCCAAGGTGGGGCTGAAGTGTGGTCTTTAGATAATGTGTCTATGCTGGATCATAGAATCATAGAATCATCCAGGCTGGAAAGGACCTCCAAGATCATCAAGTCCAGCCACTTCACCCACTCCACCAAGACTGTCACTACACCATGCTTTGGCAGGGGTGTTGGACCCGATGATCTCTTGAGGTCCCTTCCAGCCTCTGATATACTGTGATACTGTGATGTCCCCAAGCATCAGATTCACATGGCTTTTAAACATGTCCAGGGATTGCAACTCAACCACCTCCCTCATCCATTGTCCCTAGTTCCCCACTGCTGCTCATCAAGGCAGGTAAGCTTTCTTTACCTGCCTCTTCAGGTTTCTGTACATGCAGAAGCTTTTCTTGTTCTTTACATCCTGTGCCAAGTTCAGTTTCAGCTGTGCCTTGGCCTTCCTGACCTTCTCCCTACACATCCAGGCAACGTCCCTATACTCCTCCCAGGATGCCTGACCCTTCTTCCATTTCCTGTGCTGTCCCAGCTTGCCCTATAGTTTGACCAGAAGGTCTTGATGCAGCCATGCTGATCTCTTCCCTTCCTTGCTAGATTTCCTATACTTGGGGATTGCAGTCTCTTGCACTCTGTGGAAAGTGTCCTTAAAGATCTGCCAACTCTATTCTGCTCTCTTGCCTCTGAGGGCTGTTTCACATAGGGTCCTATTTACTAACTCCTTGAAGTGCTGAAAGTTTGCTTTCCTAAAATTTATAGAGTCCTGATTCTGATTCTCATCAGCTTCATAACCTCTAGGACAGTGAACTGCACTAATGCATGATCACTGCAGCCCAGGCTGCCTTTTCTGGCATCCATTTGGAATCTCCTCAGTAGCAGCTTGGGCCTGTCACCCCTTGTCTCTACCACGGGACTCTTTGTACAAAGGGAGTCTCCTCTGTCATGACAGTCACCCTTTATATACTTGTACATGGTTATGAGGTCTCCCCTAAGCCTTCTTTTCTCCAGGCTGCACAAACCCAGTTCTCTCAGCCTTCCTCTATATGCCAGGGCTTCCAGTCCCCATGATTCTTTTCTGGACCTTTTCCAGCCTGTCCACATCCTCCTTGTATAGTGAGGACCAAAACTGCAGGCAGTGCTCAAGGTGCAGCCTGACTAGCACCGAGTAGAGTGGGAGAATCACATCTTTATCCCTGTTTCTGATACCCTGATCAATGCAACTCAGCATCCTGTCGGCTTTCTTTGCCACTGCAGCACACTGTTCATTCATGCTGAGTCTTTTGCTCACCAATACCCCCAGGTGCCTCTCCCCAGTGCTGCTCTCAAGCCAGATGTCTCCCAATCTCCCAGCATTCCTGGGTTCTGTGTTCCCAGGTGTCAGATGCTACACTTTTCTGTGTCCTTATTTGAGTGCTGAAATATCTCATGCTGTATTTCAACTGCAATGTAGTGATGGAAATACTTGCTGCTTCATGCATTCAGGACCCTTTTGAGTTTCTTGTGGATTTTTTTTCTCTTTTATGCTGGGTGCTCCCTCCCTAGAATTGTTCAAGGCCAGGTTGGATGGGGCTTTGAGCAACCTGGTCTAGCGGAAGTTGTCCCTGCCCATGGCGGGGGAGGGGGAGGGTGAAACTAGCTGATCCTTCAGGTCCCTTCCAACCCAAACCTTTCTGTGATTCTATGTTTCTTTGATTCTATGATTGTATGATGACTACCAAGAGAGTTAAAAAACCTAATTGCTTCAGAAAACAATTCTATTACACGTTTTCTATGTTACATGTTTTCAGCCATTATTTATTTACTGTAAAAGGGATGTGAGCCTCCAACACCTATGAACAATTTTGAAAGAAAACACAGTTATTGTAATCCCTGTTAAACTCCTCTTTTATTTGTCTCCATCCAGCTGGGGTTGAATTATCTTATTCCTCTTGAAAACACATCTCCTCAGCTTCCTTCATAGTTAGCTGCTGGGCAGCACACACTTCTGGGCTTTCAGAGGTTACCTCAGGCCTCATAGCTAATTTCTAACTTCTCAGTCCTCACACCCAATTTTGCAGGTGCTTAGTTTTGCCAGCAGCCCATGTCTGTCTCATGGATGTTGGTGGAACTTTTTGATTTTCCCTTTGACTTGCTGTAACGAGTTAAAATGCCATGAACAGGTCAACCCACCTGTCTCCCCCCGACACAAGAAGCAACACACAGAAAACTCTGGGCTGAGATAAAGAGTTGAGATTAAAAGCTTAAAAAATGCAATGCACAATTAGCTTAGCTTAGCCTGCTTGCAGATAAAGTGCAGGGAAAAAAAACCCAAACCAACATAAAGCAGAAAACCAGCAGCTACCCACTCCCACTTGTGTTACTGCCACCCCACAGGGAAGAGCCAACACCCTAAAGGAGCAACAGGAACAGGAACAGGAAGCCTCTCATGTTGCAATCTGAACTTCAAGCCCCATCACACTTTGCTTCAGCCAGCACTTTGATTTTGAAGATGGCATGACAGCAGCCTGGTACAAATAGCAGCAGATTCAACTTAACCCACGACACTTGTGTTGTCACTTTGCTTTACATTATTACAGTCCTACAGACATCTTAATTTCTAAAGCAGAAATTACCAGCAGTGGTATATTAATGGGCATATGCCAACAATTTTAAATAGAGGGAGACCTACTTCCTGTGATTTCCAGGCTTCAGTGCTGCAAAGCAGCACCAGAGTGGTTGTTTGCATTGGTTGTGCTAAGGGTTTCTTTACCACTGTATTTGGGTTGGCTGAGCTGGAGTTAATTCTCCTCAGAGCATCTTTCTAGTGCTGTGTGTTGCAGTGCTGTAGCTGGCTGTTAATAAGACAGCAGTGTTTTGGCTGAACAAGCACCTAGGCTGTGCTTTTCCAACATTCCCTCTCCCCGGTAGTACGCTGAGGGGAAAGATCTTGGGAGGGGACATAGCAGGGCCAGCTGACCCAAGCTAACCAAAGGGGTCCCCCATGCCATATGACATCAGCTCAGATGAATAAAAGAAGGAAGTGTGGGGGACCTTTATTGATGGCATCTGTCCTCCAGAGAAACTTTGACATGTATTAGGAGTGACCCAACACCATCTGCTCCTGTGCAGTAGAGAATAACATCTCTGTTTGCTTTGGCTTCTGTGCACAGCCTTTCCCTTGGTTTGCATTGTTAAAATTTGTTCTATCTTATTCCAGGCCTTTTGTTATATTTTGCCCTCTCCCCCATCCATCTAGAAAGGGGAGTGATAGGGCAGCTTTGGAGGGCATTTGACCCTCAGCCACGGCCAAACCACCACAACCTTGGAGGTATTGCAGGACTAGAATAGTATATGTGCTGGACTTAACAGAAATGTTCCAAAAGGTATTACACCTTTATATCATAAACCTAGACAGGTCTCAAAATTGCATGTGTGTGCACACAAAGATTGCTGACAACTATAATGGTAACTTTTTTTTTTTTTATAGTGCAAATCTTGGGGTTAAGCAGCAAAACTGAAAAAAAAAAAAAAAGGCACAGAAATACACTTCTGTAGAAGTAAGGAAAAAAAAAACAACAAAATTAACCCTTCCAGTTAGGAATCAGTAGGAGAATGATGATTACCAAAGCACCAAAGCAAGGACTGTCGCAGTTATACTGAACAGAACAGGACACACCATTATCAGACAGATTTGATAGCAAATGAAGATGAGATGTGCTTGCCAATGTAGATACAATATAATGAGATATTCACAACATTTGTGCAGATTTCTTCCACAATTTTTTTTTTCCTCAACTCTGGCACATCAAAAGCAGTGATTTGAGGAGGCTCAGCAATCTTGTATGCTTGACCATAGGTAAAAGGGTCGTCTTCCCTTTAATAAGAAAAAGACAAAGATAAAAACTTCACCAGTGTTACAGCTCTCATTTTCTAGGGCTCTTTTCCGCAATCCAAAGCTCAAATGCTCAGTGGGAGAGGCATTGCCACTTGTGATACCACTGCTGCTGTTAGCTCCACTGCTGCTATTAGCTTCGATGAAACATCAGCTCCTGAAAGGCAGTAAAGTCTCACTGCCAAATGTCAGCTTTAATGAAGAAGCAATGCAGTCGAGCAGTTTCTGGGCCCGTTGTCCATTTCTCTTTTCTTCTGAGCACAGCTCTTAGGAGATCAGGAAGAGCTATACCAGAGATAAGTGAAGAATAGCTCATGACAAGCTGTGGAGCCATAAAGACATATGCATGTGCCTCAGGGGCATTGAAAGGAACTATACAAAAGTTGATGCCTTTATCATCCCTTCAGAACTTGTCTTGCGTTTGTGCCAGTCCCTTTGCCACAAAGCACTGCTTTAGAAAGTAGATTTAAATGATTCTAATGTCTTTACTTAAACCTTAACATTTCCAATTCGAGAAGAAGGATGCTCCCTTTTCAGAGGACACTGCCCCACACTGCTCCCTCCCAGGTGCCTGTCTCCTCCACATATTAAGGTTCTCCTCTCTGCATGCCCTTAGCTTTGCATTTACCCAGTTCCACTTGCCTACAGCATAAAGGTTCTTCAAACCTTGTCTCACTTTCTCCTATCCCACAAACTGCTCTGAGGTACAAGAATGAGTCCCCTAATTCAGAGGATATGGGGAACAGGGTGCAGGCGGTCTTTGGGAAGACTGCTGATTTTAAAATGAGAAATGAAACAAGTCTGGAGCTAGATTTTCTCATACAGAGCTAGCTGGAGCCCTCTGGCAGGGTATATTGAGGCATCCCCAGCCCTGAGGAAACTAGTCTGTTCTGAACAGATTTTAATCCTTGGAGGATAAGCCAATGTCTCAGAGAGGATGAGTACAGTTCCCACTTGTCAAGGAAAGCGTGGCATCTGCTGAACTATAGGTAATTTCTAGCAAAATATTAATGCTTTACAAAAGGCAGGAGGAACAAAAGCCTTCTCCTTTGTCTCGAATACATTCAATTACTTCTTTTTTGTTGCTCATGACAAAATACTTTCTTGTCCATCACATCATCTTTCTACTTGACTTCAGTCACTGCCTCTGAAACTTCACTTTCTCTACTGAAGTAAATGGGGACCACAAATCTCCAAGTGAGGGCAAAGGGAATATAACACTCATGCCCACACGCAGGGGCCAAATACCTACAACACTTCTCATTGAACATTAAATCACATGTCCTTACCATGCTGCATAGAGGATTGTCAAACATTGGAATGGTCTGCCCAGGGCAGTGCTGGAGTCACCATGCCTGGAGGTGTTTAAGCAGCATGTGGACCTGGCACTTAAGGACATGGTTTAGTGTTGACCCTTCAGTGTTGAGTCAAGGATTGGACTGGATGATCCTTGAGGTCTCTTTCAACTGGATGTTTTCTGTGATTCTGTGGTTATGTTCTGAGGATCATAGCCATGTTTTGGTAGAGAACGTAGCAATGACCATGAACCTGCCTCTCAGCTTAAGGCAGAGAAATTTCACCAGTGGCTATTTATCTTATCCACTTCCAAACAACTTCTTGAATCTCTCAGTCCACTTCCATAGGAGAAGTTTTTCCATCTGGCTGGTGACCAAGAGCAGATGTAGGCACTTTCCCAGCAGCTGTTTGTTCTGCAGGTGTTTTGCTGCTCCCCATCTGCCACCCAATGTGCTGAGTCAGTGTTCTGTGTTAGCACAGTGGAGAGAGAGATGGAGGAGAGGCTCAGCACATTCAAGAATACTTTTCCTCTCCTTCTGTCCTTTTATTTCATTTCCCCTTGCAACTGGTTTTATTGTTCATGTCCCTTTCACAGCATGACAACCAGCAAAGAGGAGGACACATAAAAGTTGGTTGAATTCATGGTGGCTGTCTTGAAATCATACAGTCAATTGTAGATCAATGCCAGTTGATGTACTGGATTGGTGAGTTACCCCATTTTCCAGACACTTCCAGTCATGACTGTGAAATACCCTTAAGCAGTCATGTAAATGAAACTGTGAACAAGACCAGGATGTCACACCAGCTCTTTCTCTGAAGCAGTAGTCTGTGGGGGCTGATTCTTTAATCCATTGCTAATATGCTATTGCTGTTTGCATACTCCATAGCACGTACCAGGTGAGACACAGACAAACCCCCCTCAGCCAGGGGTTGCAGTAGCATGGATGGAGTTCAGTAACACTGTAGCGAAGTCTTGCTGGTTGTAAACTCAATGGTTACACGATGTAAGCTGAGCTGAGCTTAGAGTATAACTATAGGAGAAAAGGTAGTTTTCTGACTACACTACAGAGCAGGGTTTGTCCAGGCAGAGAGTCTTGCTATATTTATGTCAAAGCAAAATGAATATGAAGCTTTTCAGCAAAATGGCCATGGTGCTCAAGCCTGAAGTTTGCCTTTGGTGCTGCTCCTGCCCTAAGGCTCAAATGGATTCTGTTTGTGTTTTTCTTGTGTCCAGCTCCAGAATTACTTCAAAGCTCACATGCTGAGAATATTGATGGTCCCAGATGGGTGATGTCTGAAGATACATTGTGTAACATATTTAAGTTCTTGCAGTTATCATAAAAGCCCAAAGCTGAATTTAACCTCACAGAGAAACACATTCCGACCTTTTAATTTTTTAAATACTTCTATAAAAATCCATCTTTAACAACTATTTAACAACTTAAAACTTTTTGGGCTGGCTACAGCCACTGAGCTTGTGCCAGAACCTCTCCTCTGACAGTTCAAAACTGCCTTCTACTGTATTCCTGGATGGTTTATATCTGTTTGTTCAGGTGCCAAGATTGCCCTTGCAATTAAATAGCTCTTCCACCTCTCTGGGATCCATTCTCTTGTGTTTATACCGAGTACACCAGCACCATAAAGCACACAGATATTTTTTTTTTCTAGCAAACACTACATATTTTTTTAAAGGTTATCACCTCCTTTTCTGCAAGTATTTACTGGCTGTGAAGTTGTTATTTTTCAGGAGCAAAAGCCTGAAACAGTAGTATTTATTATGGACTCTAGTATAGACTCAGTTGCAGAAATTCCCTTTTTGTGTGAATATCTCTTGCTTCCTGTCCTGGTTTAGGACAGTCTTCTCTAACAAGACTTACTCCCATGATTAAGAGTGAGTGAAAACACACAAAACAGCCCTGTGGTTTGAGATAAAGGAGGGTTTATTGAAGTAGTAATACAATGTACAATACTGCAAACCAGCAAACAAGCCACCAATCGGAAAAGGGCAGCATCAAAACCAGCAGCCAGCAAAGCAGAGGAGTCCAATACCCCAAACCAGAAACCAGAAGAAAGAAAGCCCCTGGGACTGAACTCTAAGCTCCTGGACTTCTTTGCCAGGAGATCTTTGCCATGTTTACCCTGAACATCGTGGCTGGTTTACTCTCAGACTTCCTCGATCCACAGCATGTTAAGATTTGTTTGCAATTGCTTTGAAAACAAGCTGGAGACATTCATTTCCCAAGTACAAAACTAGGCTTGATGTTTGACAGGGAAGCCATAAGAGATTTGATGATGACTGACCAAAAAAAAAAGGCAAATCACTTCCTTCTTTCTTTGCCATCACATTTAAAAAACTTTAATGAAGAAGAGAATGGACAAATTTCTGTAATGACCACTGTGAGAAAACCCAGTAGCGGGCTCCTTCTTTGCCTCATAACCTCATTTATTCTGCTGTATTTTCCTCTTAGTTTGATATAGACAACATTTTAATCATAGCTTTCTGTAGTTTCTTCTAGCTGCTAATTTTTTGTCTGGTATTCGCCTTAGATACCCTTCTGTATTAACTGCAAAGATGTTTGTCTCTCAGCTTCCTCATAAGAACACAGACCTACTAAACCACCAGATTTGTTGCCCTTATCATGGACAGCTAGAACATCCTGCCAATACCTTTCCTAAAGTACCACGTTATATCTTAAAATAACCTTGCTGTGATTAACTGGTTATTCCAAGCATCACTCTTGTAAAGATCCAAAAACACCAGCACTGGATGGCTCTAATGCTTGCATTTTGTTGAGAACACTTTCTCTGCCAATGTTCAGGTTTACCTTTTTCATGGGTGCATTTTTCTGTTCCTCCAAGAGCTAATCGACTTACTTGTATGTTTTCTCTCCTTTACCATTTGTCCTAATAGTCTTCTGCATTTATAGTGCCTCCCGTAAGTGGATCACACTACCAAACCTTTACTCTTACCAAAGTCCCTAATCAAAACACTAAATACTGATCCTCAAGGTGCCCAATGTATAGCCTCACAACAGCTTGAGACTTTCTCTTCAAGCACAAAATGTCAGCTCCCCATGAACAAATACCATAAGCACCTTAAATTCTCATGTTTATCTACTTTCTAGGTTGATAAATGTTTCTATATGACACAGTATTAAATGTTTTCTGAAGAGCATGTTTCTTACCTCTCTTTTATAGTCACTGCTCCCTAGCTGTCTGATGGAACCATGCTAAGATTGCCCTACTTTGTATTTTTTTCTGTGTCTTTAATTTTCTTCCCTTCAATAATTACTCCAAGAACTGAGGTCAAACTGATAGGTGAGTGTTTTTCGGTTCTCAATGTTGTTTACGTTTTTTTTTCCCCCTGAAAATTAGGTAGCAGGTATGCTGTTCTCCATTGTCTCAACAGTAAATTTGTTTTAAAAACCTTTCTGCCAGCTTTGCTATTTAATGCATTGGTTTGGTTTTTTTTTGGTATTGAGTTGGAGGATCCATTCCTCTAGCTTGAGCACATTATAATCATTTTGGATTTGCTGTGAGCTTGGAGACAGGAGTTCCCATTTTCCAAAAGCTCATGTGCAGCTGTCAGAGCATTGTCCTCTTGTTCTCTATAATCACCCTCCTCATTGTAAAATGAAGAAAAAAAAATAAGGTCCTAGCCTCAGACCCACTTCACATCTGCATTTCTGCTTCATTCTTTGTTAACCTAAATGCAATTTTGTTTGCTTGATCTTCAAAAAATTTAGCACAGCTCGACTTTTGGAAAGCTATCTTTTAGACCTGCAGTATCTAGTCTCTTCCTGCTAACGAGTACTTTTTCATATAATTTATGCAGTTTCTCTTCACATCTTCTTTTTTTTTCCAAGGCTTTTTTGGGAGATCGGTAATAAGGATTGAAGGAAGCAGAATTTTCCTTCAGACAGCTGAAAGTACCGCTGGAATTTTAATCATCTTGTCAGGACACTTCAGGAAGTATACATCATTGTCTGAAAGAAATTCAAGGCATTCTCCACGATTAAGTATGGACCTCTTCAGTTTAGTTAATTTAGGTAGTTTCTTTAGCTTATCAAAGTTTGTCCCTCAGAAATACGCATTTTTTTAAAAGCAGTTAGTTTCAGAATAATTTTTATTCCTATTCTTATTTTATTTAAGGTCACTAAAAGCAAGATTATTTTCACCTCTTCCTTCTCTTTGCCAAAATCATAAATAGCTTCACTTCTTGTATCAGTAACTTGTGATCAAGGGATCACAGGATGTTAGGGGTTGGAAGGGACCTTTGAAGATCATCGAGTCCAACCCCCTGACAGAGCAGGGCCATAGAATCAGCACAGGTCACACAGGAATGCATCCAGATGGGGCTTGAAAGTCTCAAGAGAAGGAGACTCTACAGCCCCCTGGGGAGCCTGTTCTAGTGCTCTGTGACCCTCACAGTGAAGAAGTTCCTCCTCATGTTGAGGTGGAACCTCCTGTGCTGTAGTTTCTATCCATTGCCCCTTGTCTTATCACAGGGTGCAAGTGAGCAGAGCCTGTCCCCTCCCTCTTGACACTCAGCCCTCAGATATTTATAGACATTTATTAAATCCCCTCTCAGTCTTCTCTTCTCCAGACTAAACAGCCCCAGGGCTCTCAGCCTCTCCTCATAGGGCACATGCTTCAGGCCCTTAATCATCCTGGTAGCTTTCTGTTGTACTCTCCCCAGCAGATCCTTGTCCCTCTTGAACTGGGGAGCCCAAAACTGGACACAATATTCCAGGTGCTGTATAAATCTCAAGCAATGCCTAGCCTATGCCATTCACAATAGCAGCCATTCTGCAGTCTGTCTGCTGTAGCCTACACTGCATTTATGTTGAGTTTATTCATTAATTAAATCTGGTACATTTCAGTATGCTGTAGTTTGATATGGTTTGGCTAAGGACCAAGTTCTGCAAACAGAATTTAATATTAAATTAGAAAGCTGTAACACTTCTCTGTGACAGCATTCAAAACAAACCCTTTCAATAGTAAATTTTGTTACCAAGCCAAGCCAAAACTGCATTATATAACTGTGATCAGACAAAAATAAAAACCAAGATGTTGTAAATGTAAAGAAGTAGGTCCTTAATACTCACACAGTTCTTTTTCGGTTGGCTCTAACATGTAAAAAAAAAAAAAAAAAAGTGGATTTTGAATATTGCCACATAGCCAATCTGCCTCGATGATGATTAACTCCCAGGTCCTTGGCCCTCTGAGCACCTGCTTTGTCATTCCCCAGTCCTTTGGGCATGGCCCTTCAGCTGATAACACACATTTTGTGACACAAAGAGATGTTAGCAGAACTCAAGTGTGCTGCAACAAAAGTTTTCATGTTCTTTTAGACACTTTAAATAGAAATATTGGGGGAAAAAATCAGTCAGTCCCAGGGCCAGTGGACACCACAGGAGGTAAAACAGTGTAAATGTAACTTTTGACACATAACTTCCTGTGGGCTTCTAGCTATACCACCCCCCATAGCTGCCTCATTGTAAGGAAGTTATTTTATCTCTTGCTGTATATAGAATCATAGAATGGTTTAGACTGGAAGAGCTTTAGAGATCATCTAATCCAACCTCCCTGCCATGGACAGGGATGACTCTCAATCAGACCGGGTTACTGAAGGCTCCATCCAACCTGGCCTTGAACATCTCTAGGGAGGGGGTATCCACAACCTCTCTGGACAGTCCATTCCAGAGTCTTGCCACCCTTGTAGTGAAGAATTTCTTCCTAAGATCCAATCTAAACCTGTTCTCCTTCAATTTAAATCCATTTCCTCTTGTCCTATCGGTGGACATTCTTGTAAAAAGTCCCTCTGCAGCCTTCAGTTTACTTGTTTTTCATCAGTTACTCATCTACCCCTGCTATAGCTGTTAGCAATTCATAGTCATGACATTTCTGGGGATGTTTTGCCAACATGGTGATTAGGCCTGTATCCATTAATAATCCCTGGGACAATGCACTGTAAGTACCTATTGCATATGACCCTAGTTGAAACACCAGAAGTTGTTGTGTTCTTTAGCAAGAACTGAATAGGGTGCGTCCTCTGAGTCACCTGTCAGACACTCATAACAACCTTAATTATTCACAGAACTGTATTAATCTCAAAGTTTAATTATTGTGGCTAATGATCAAAACTTGAAAGTTAAATGCTCCCATAATTATCACAGAATCGTAGAATGGTTTGGGTTGGAAGTGGCCTGTAAAGATCATCTAGTCCAGCTCTCCTGCTGTGATCAGGGACATCTTTAACTAGACGAGGTTGCTTGGAACCCCATCCAACCTGACATGGAATATTTCCAGGGATGGGGCTTCTACCCACCTCCCCAGGCAACCTGTTCCAGGGTTTCAGCACCCTCGCTGTAAAAAAAAGTCTTCCTTTATCTAGTCTAAATCTACCCTGTCTTAGTTTAAAACCATTATGCCCCTTCCTGTCTCAACAGGCCCTGCTAAAAAGGTTGTCCCTGTCTTTCTTTTCCAACATTTCCCTGCCCCAAGAGTATGCTGAGGGGTGGGCAAGATCTCGGGAGGGGACACAGCCAGGCCAGCTGACCCAAACTGACCAAAGTGGTGCTCCATGCTATATGACATCAGCTCAGATACATCAGCTAAGGAAGTGTGGGAACATTTATTGATGCCGTCTGTCCTCTGGAGTAACCGCTACATGTTCTACATGTTCTAGAGCCCTGCTTCCTGGCAGTGACCAAAACACCGTCTGCTGATGGGCGGTAGAGAATAACGTCTCTGTTTACTTTGGCTTCTGCATGCAGCCTTTGCTTTTGCTTTGCATTATTACAATTGGTTCTATCTTATTCCAGGACTTTTGTTATATTTTCCTCTCTCCCCTGTCCATGTAAGAAGGGGAGTGATAGGGTGGCTTTGGTGGGCATTTGACCCCCAGCCAGAGCCAAACCATCACACTTCACTATTCTTTTCTATGTATGTGCAGCTTAACACATTCCTCACCTGTAACATTCCTTTCCCAGTTGTTTCCATCTTTCTGAAGAACTCATGCTCTTTGGTGCTTATCTTTCAGAATGGCTGTTGGTCAGCCATAGTTATGTGATCCAGCTTCACATCTTGCCACAACAGATCAAATTCTTTTGTTTTTACTGTCTAAGCATAACTAGCAGGCATCAAAATACATCACTTATCTGTTGATTCAGCCAGGTTGTGGTAAGTCTTCTCTCCCTGAGTATAGCACCTACTGCTTTCCACAATATTATTTTCTTCCTCTTTGCTGTGCAGTCACTGAATATTTGATCTTAATCTTTACTTTTCTTGAAATCAGCATGGGAAATACACACATCTCTTTGTATGTTCCTACATATATTCTTATCAGAATTGGCATGAAAATGTTGGTGCCCTAATAAGCCAAGTGTCCATAATTGTGTTGGGTCTTTTATTTTATGACAGGGATGCAGTGGGAGGTTTCCTTCTATTTCTCTCCCTTAGCACTGTCTATAAATATTCATAATCCTGTGGAGAGGTTTAGGTTTGTCTGCATACCAAGCAAGATGATGTGAAGTAAGAGAATATGCAAATTAAAAGCATTTACTACAGAAACCTCTCACATCCTCATCATCTATAGTTCTAGGGGTTTTGTTTAAATGAGCACTAGTTGTGTCTCCTGGAGCAAACATCCCCATTATATATGTTGTTTGAAGCTTTCTGCAGAAAGATTAATCCACAAACCTTTGCTCCTTCACTTGGGCAGTGGGAGGAGTATCTTTGGACCTGTCTAGGAAGGTCTGCTTTTGTGTGTGTCATCTTAAATGAGAATGGCACACCAGTGTCCTGGAATAATTCCACAGGGCACTTCCCTTGTCCTGCTTGGGAGTCAAGGGCACAAAAGTCCAGATATAATTTTATCATTGCAGTTTTTCTGCTCTCGAATCTGGACTTTGGTGCCACTTTTTCTCACTGGCTATCTCATACCCAACAGTAAGGTGGCTAGCAACCCTATATGAGCACCACCACCAAGATATCCTGCTGCTATCTTTTGATCTTGCTTATGGCACAAACTAACAGGCTGTGTAATTTCCTTAGGGAGCCAGTTGGCACATCTCTGAAGAACCTCTCCAGCTGAAGACTAGATGTCTTCAAAGCAAGCAGTAAATAAGAAATCTTATGTGGTGTTTGCCTCTTTGTATTGCATGAGAACAATTCCAGATGTTAAGGAAGCTCTGTTGAAGAGCCTTCTCCTAGGCACATGTTTTGTGGTGATGAAGGCTACACGTTGAGTCAGAATTTTAAGATCTTCATCCACCACAAAAGAACTTTTGGATAGGAGCTTCTAAGCTCCTCCAAGAAAATCTGTTCTATATGCACCAGAACCATTTCTGTAATGGAATCATTAGATGGAAAAAATCAGGGAATTTACTTCAAAGTTGTATATTTACTTCAAGCCAGAACACAAGTGAAAACACAGAGAATCATTACGTCAGTCATTAGTACAATCCATATCACTCAAAGCAATCTCAGCTGCATGGGTGTGCAGCCTCTGTGTTCACTCAGGACTGCATTTGACCCTGTGTCTTCATCTACCTCCACTCAGCCTTTCTTTCCTTTCCAGGTACAAGCTCCTGAAAGACTTGTCCTAATGTGTGTGCCCTGCCAGAGTCCTCACATTTCATTAGCCCTGTTCTAGAAATGTACTCCATCAACATGGCTGGCAAATCTCTTTTCAATTTAGTGGAGTTTAACAGATTGTTGGTTTTGTAAATACCATTTAGAGAAAGTTCTGAAGGCAAAAAACCTCTCAGTTTTTGGAACCACAGAGACTTAGAGGCTCTTGCATGTGTGTATATGGAAAGAAAATAGCTGGCCAGTGTAATTCCCATTCCATTTTGTTTACTCTTTTATCAGGAAACTTGCCATTGTCATACTCTACATGCAAGCAAATTGAGTATGTTGTCAGGATAAGAGTGAAGATGAGAGAGGAGTCCTGCCAGCAGGAATTTCTCAGTGCTGGCTTCCTGTATAACAGCTTTTTATAAATAGAATCTCATTCCATGCAATGATATAATATTAATCTGTCACCATATTTGGCACAACCATAGGATCATCAACTTACTTGCTTGCTAATTACCATTTGAGCTCATGCACAGCACAAGCTGTGATAATACTAGCTTGGTCAGAGTCACAAGTTTGTCAGTGCCAGCAACAATTCAGTGTCTGTTTCCAGTCTCTGAAAGTGTCATATCTGCATCCTTTCATCCCAGGAGGCAAAATCCTGGATTCTCTCTCAGTATGAATAATTTGTCTTGTCAGTCAGAGCCCTAAAGGAAAACCATGTGACAGTTTCTGTTAGTTGTTTATGTGAGAAAAAAGCTTTTAAGAAGTAAATATATACCCAGCATGCTTAACTACTATTTTTTTAACTATTTTTTAAAAACTACTAGTTTTTTAAACATTTGAAAAGCTTCATCAGACTCCAGTGTGTAGGAGAAGAAATTTGTTAGGCCACATCTTGTAAGAAAATTAGAGGAAGGACTGGAGGAAGACCAGGGCCATCCTTATAAAGGCAGTGCTCCTCTTAGGAGCTTTCTCAAGCAACTGAAGGGAAAACAATGTTGTGGCAAATCCTGTAAGTTTTACGGTTGCCCAGACAGTTCTGAATGGTGTCGATATCACTATCAGTTGCTTGTCAGTTTCCCTCTGTTACTCATGGAAGGTCTTGGTTAGCTGCAGAGGTCCTAGGCTGGGCTGTCTGCAGGCTGAGGAAGCTGGTGCTAGTCTGGTGTACTCAGCTCCCACACAGAGGACTACCTTCAATCAATACAGATGTAACTTTTTCATTACTTGAATCAAAAACTGCATAGGAACTGATGATAGAAGTTTTTTTTTCAGTAGGTGAGCTTCCCAAATCCCAAAGTTTCTGAATTTATTAGAACTGCATGGTAGTTATACAGTAGTAGCCTTTGCTACATTTCCATTTCAGTCCCATTGCCATTAGAGACAGCGGCAGTTTAGACAGAGATACGGGACTTGTGTCTGTGTTATCACATAATCTCTTAGCAGTTTCACTGAAATGGTTCCCATTTATACAATTTGTATAAAGCTGAAAAGTCATTTCCTTCTGCAGAAAAAGTCTTGTAATCCTCTTTAGAAGGATGAAAATGTAAAAATTCCCAGTGAAACAAAGCAGATCTGTAGGTGGATTTTACACCTGTCTTTTCAGCCTTCTAGCTGATAAATGAATCATTACCAGTTTCCTATTGTTGAACACATCTGTTTTCTTAAAGGCATTCAGTGCAAAACGTTCCCTCAGCAAGTGAAGACTCAGGGTTGTCTAATCTTGCTTGTGTTGACCATCACAAGTAAGGTATGATTCCTGCATCTGAAGGTGCTGACAAAGCAGTAATCTAGCAAAAAGCCAGAGAACTCTGTAAGCAACAGAGATAATAATAATGGTCTTTATTAGACATCTGCCTTTAAGCAAAGGGATCTAGATTAGTGTGTCTTATACCCAAGAGAAATCCAACTGCAATCAACAGAATGACTCCAGAAAATTAAGCAAGTATAACAAAACAAGCAGGAAGAGAATGAAGGAAAGATGAGTTAATTGGAAATCCGGGAACTCAGCTGGGAAACTGTACTGAGTTCCCGAGATAAGGGTTTGTATTTTTAATTACCTAGGTGGAAAAGAACAAAGTTAAAATATTTTTAGGAAGCACTAAGGACACGTGTCTGATTTGCTATGTAATTAAAAAAAATAACCACAAAAAATACCAAAGATGGTGGTATTTGCTAATCCTACACTTTAAAAGAAAAATACAGATCTGTTGATCGTTAAGCAAGAATTAAGCTTCCTCTCATTTTGAGGTGTAAACTAGCTTTGGTAGTTGCTGTTACACAGTAAAGATCTGTTAACATTTGCCTGGGTAAATTCAGACCTTTTCACCCACACCAGAAGTATCCAGATTGGATGCATCATTTCAGTTAAATCCCTCACAACTGTGAGGGCAATACTTATGTGTTGACTGTGACAAATAGCCTTCCTGGAAATATGTGTAAACACCTCAGGAAGGAAAGTTATTGTACAGTTTGCTCCAAAATCTTTGGAAGATTTTATGAAATTGTGTAAATGAGTTAAGGCAGGCAGAAGGCAACTACAATTTGTCCAACCTGCATGTTCTGAGTAAATCAGTCCTTATCTAATTGCCCTTGTTTCTAAGCCTAATTGTCCTTGAAAGCAGTATAAGCAGTTATATTTTCACACAAATTAACTGCTCAGGAAGAATTTGTCAAATGCCTCAGGCGTAGGTTTTGTTCTGCATCAGATGAGTTCTGCAGGCATACTTTCAAGTCTTTCTACAGCAATTGCATTGCTGTCAAAAGGAAGTTTGAGTTCAGGAGTGGTTTTGTTTTGTGGGCATTAGAGGTATGTAAAATGGCAGTGCTTGTACTTATCCAGCACTTGTACAGTTGCCCCAGCCTGGAGCAGCTGGCGGTCAATGTCATCTGGCTTTCCATGCAGGTCAAGGATTAGCGCTTGTAGGGTTTGAGATGTCGCATGGTGATTCCTTAGGTAAACCAGATCAGACTTGGACAGCAATGCTGACAGCTTATTTTTCCTTTCAGAACATTGTCATTGCTTGTGGTTTGAGTGGTTATAAACCTTACACTTAAAACATATTTCAGTTAAAGGGGTACTGCTGACTGACAAAAAAAATCCCCTTGCTGTTGCCTATGGGTGTTATGAGCATGTAGACTGCCAGAAATAGTTTTTTCTTCTATTTCTCTTTGGTTTGTTTGCCTGACCATGTGACAGTAATCTGATGTTTCCTTGGAATATCTGGATGTAATGATTTAAAGCAAAACCACGTTAACCTGACTGCACCCCCAACACAGAAGTGAGGGAAAAGTAACACAGAAGAACTTGGGTTTGAGATAAATGAGGTAACATAAATGCTCTGTTAGCTAATAATCTAATAATACAGTGCATGGTTACATTAGCTTAACCTGTTTGCAGAAAAAGATCAGTGAAATGCAAGGAGGAAAAAAACTGCATGAAAGAATATCAGCACCTACCCCACTAACACTCATCTCGCCACCATCCCTGCAGAAAAGAGCCAACACCCAAAGCCCCAGAACCCAGAAGCAGCAACCAGACGAGAAAGCCTCCATGTTGCAAACTGAATTTCAAGCCCCATCATAGTTTGCTCCATGCAGCACTTTCATTTTGAAGCTGGCATGACAGCAGCATGGAATGAATAGCAGCAGACTAAAACTCAACCCATGACACTAGATTATTAGTAATTTTCCCCTCTTGTTTATAATGAAGAAATTGGTCTCACCAGGAAAATGTATGTGTGCTGGTACAAAAACTAGCCAGGGATTCAGGATGTAACTTTTCTTTTTTTAACGCAAAATTCACAATTGATATTTGTCAGTGGGGAATATATATATACACACATATGTGGTTCAAAACACTACAATGTTGTATCTTAGGTTTTTCTTTTGAATACTTAAATCACACTATATAATTCTGTGACTTGTTTTTAAGTAAACTAGCTTTGAAGCTCAGGATAAAAAAGTGTGTTGCTTTAGTGATAATTGTGTAGGTTCTCATCAAAACAAAGTTTGGTCTCATTATCCCATTGTTCTCCTTTTTTTTTTCTTTTTTTCTTTTTTTTTTTTTTTTTTGTCTCCAAGCTGCCTGTCTCGTCCTGGGTTGTATGATTTTTCCTGATGGCTGGGATTCAGATGAGGTAAAACGGATGTGTGGTGAAAAGACAGACAAGTACACGCTGGGGGCTTGTTCAGTCCGCTGGGCATATATCCTGGCTATTATTGGAATCTTGGATGCCCTGATCCTCTCATTTCTGGCATTTGTGCTTGGCAACAGACAAGACAGCTTGCTAGCAGAGGAGCTCAAGTTGGAAAACAAAGGTAGGACTGCTTTAGAAACACTATTACTGGGTGGCCTCAAGGGCAATCGCTTAAAAGCAATGATTGGTTTAATTTTATTTCATACTTAAAAGTTGGCATGCTGGCTTGCTTCCTAAGTTGCTGGGAAAGAAGAAGTGCAAGGGGCAGAGAAAGTTTTGGTTTTCAACCTCCAAAATCTAAGCTTGAAATTGTCAGTATTGCTGCACAATTCATGACTTGCTCTTAACAGTTTTTAGCTGTAGATGGGGTGGTTTTCTGTTACCCAATTGTACATTGTTTCATTAGCTTTTAAGTTTCACTGTCTCCATGTTTTTCTGTATGCCATGCAAGATTTGTTCATTTTGGTTCCTTTGGAATTGTACATTGTGATATGAATGGCTGCAATATGGCACTATGTGTTGGCACAGTACAAGGTAAGGGGGGAGTGTTGGCTTGAGAGATTGGCAAAGTGCTATGTAATGGGACCACCTACACAGGAAGGCACTGGTGGGCTAAGGATCAGAGCCAGGAATTAAGAAGCCTAGTTTGTGTTTGATTGTGTTGCTTGGAGCTCATTAGCCAGCTCACAGAAATCTAGGGTGCTGTAGTAACTGAATATTCTTGCTCTGGGTTGGGAATAAACCACATTTCTAGATTAAGAACATTAAACTGTCTCAGGCCAGTATTTTATCACACGGTTGCAAGAGGGAGGGATGCTGTTCAGTGAGCATGTGCAAGCCTAGGTGCTTTCTAAAGCCCCTTCCCCTTGCACTCCCACAGCATCTACAGCAGTGTATCTGATGTCATAGATAGTGTGGTAGGTTGAAATTACCCCCAAAATAAAATTGCCAGACCAGCTCAGTTGAAAGCAAATGAAGCTGTATTTACAAGCAAGACTACAATCTAAAGTATGTAATGCAATGAATATGTACAAAATATACAATATTTACATGTATTTACAATTTACAAACAACACAAGAACCCCCCTGGACAAAACTAGGAGGTTATCAACAGCTTCCTCCTCTTCCCCCACTTCCCCACTGTACAGGGAACAAGAGAAAGAAGAACGAAGAGTCGCTTGTTAGTACTTAGCCACAACAAAGCAGCGCAGCCAAGGACAGCAACAGCTAAGCAAAAGCCAGCTAGTATCTGCCAAAGCAAAGGAAGCCAAAAAGAGAGAGAGTTAGTGTACACAACTAACTTTATGTTAGATACCAGGCCAATGGGATTAATTAGACCTTATCATTATTTTCCCTTTTACATCCAATGGTAATTTATTTACATTCTATCACTTTCTGTTTAAGATCTGTGGATAATTTTCTAGGCATCAGCCTAAAACTACCACAATACCACGGAGGGTGCGTCCCTGTTTTGTCTTTTTAGGGGGCCTGTTGCTCCTGGATCTAATCCCTTCTGACACCCTAAAAAACTGGTGAGGGACTTTTTAGGGTGTCAGGTAATGATAGGACTAGGGGGAATGGAAAAAAAATAGAAATGGGTAGATTCAAATTGGATGTTAGGGAGAAGTTCTTCACCATGAGGGTAGTGCGACACTGGAACAGGTTGCCCAGAGAGGTGGTGGAAGCCTCATCCCTGGAGATTTTTAAGGCCAGGCTGAATGTGGCTCTGAGCAACCTGATGTAGTGTGAGGTGTTCCTGCCCATGTCAAGGGAGTTGGAACTAGATGATCCTTGAGGTCTCTTCCAACCCTAACAATTCTGTGATTCTATGAACATGCTGGTAGTGTTGGCTTCTGCAGTGCTGCCTGGCAGCAAGTTCTTGAAGCTCACTACTGGCTGCTAAAGAAGTATTTCTTTTATGTCTTTCAAATTGATCCCCTACTAGTTTCACTGAGTGACCCCTAATGCAGGATTCTGCATTCAGCGCATCCACCACCTCTGCAATTTTGTAGGCTGCTTCTAGTAATAGCAAAGGTATTAGGAGCCCTTCACCACTGGACTGGAAATCAAAAGCTGTTTGGCAGCCTGTCTTGTACAAAAATAGCTGGTCTCACTCTTGCTCCAGAAGAACCATTATCAGAAAGCACCAGCACAGTGGGGCCACCTTGGGGAATTGCAGTCAGTATACTCATCCCAAAGACAACTGGACTGGAAGATTGAACTTCACATGCTATTCCAGACCATGTTAGAACCTACTAATGTTGTGGGTTAAGGGCAGTGTATGTTGCTTGCAATTGCACGTGTGCATCTGTTCTGCAGGGCATTGTTTCAAGGACTGTCCCCATGGCCATGTTCTGTAAGGTTAATATTCATCTGCATTTTAAAATTAAAATACTGATCAGAATGGATTTCGCAGCTATGCCACAAGTACTTTTTGCATCAGCACTGTGATGCTATACCAAGCTATATCATACAGAGCTCATGAACTCAACAACTACTTGTAACAGAGAACCTCATCTGTTTTGGTGCCTTATGAGCAAAACATAGCTTCTGAAGACTCATCACCTCTCATATCACTGGCACAAGTTTCTGCCAGAACATTTGGTCCACAGCATGTTGGACAAAGTCATCCAGCAGCTTTTTTTTTTCTTTTTTGATTAAACACAAGAATGTACCACACTCCTAGTTTTGAAGCAAACCAGGATTCATCAGAAATGGACCCACCCCATTTAGCCCTTCACAGACAAGCCTAATGTTCATCACTTTTTAAATTGTCTTCCAAATGAAAAGAAAAAGAATGGCAACTTGTCTTCTAAAAAGGTCATCCTCTCCCTCATCATCACAAAAATCTCCTGCTAAGCAACAGCAGGGCACATCTAAACATCCTACTGAGACAACAAGGCACAAGCACTTGATTCCTTCTGGTGGTCTTCTACAGAAATCAGAGTCCTCTGGTGATGTCTCTGCAAACCAAGGAGAGATTTCTGCCAAAGATGCTGTGGTCTGAAACAGACACTGGGATGTGTAGGTAGTCCTCATGCATTTTTGCAGATGAGAGTCATTTGGAGTGTTTACAAGGAAAAGTTTTGGTTTGTATGGCCAAGATTGTGAGGCAGGTTTTGTAATCCTGGCAGTCATTGGCCTTATGAACCTGTCTGGGGCCATGGTCTGTGGTTAGAAAGGATGTTGATTACTTACACTATAATGATGAAGAAGCAAGTAGAACATTAAAGCCAACCCTTGTCCTTGAGTTGGCACCAAACACTCTCCTGTACCCCTTGCATGAACTGAGTGTGCATGAGGACTTTGACACTTAACCTGTAAGCTACATCCCCTTGTCTTCATTCAGGTTAAGAGATACTGGAGAACTACTCATCAGCATTAGTCCACATGTAAAGCATCCTTGTGTCTATTAGAAATGGTCAGGATGCAAAAATACTGAAATATGCAAGAATGAATGCCTCCCATATAGACAAGAAGAAAAGGATATAAGCAATACCACCCTCACCCTCAGTAACTTACTCTTACAATGTGAAGTCAAAGCCCTGATAATAATTAGCTGTGAATATTAAATGCCTCCCCATTCCTTCTTCCCCCTCCCTATTCTACCTGAGGTCTGCCTCAAGGCTTCTGCTGGGTCCTGCTTCTAGATTAGCAGCTATGGATGGGGATGGTCCATTTCTCAAGGAGGAGTCCCTGTGTTGCTGCTGTCTTCCAAGGGGCAGTCATGGCTCCGTCATGCTTTTCAGGAGAAAGTACCTGGGAAGCAATGAACACTGTATTGAAGAAGAACCCCCAACTTGCTCTGTCAGCTCTTCCTCTGCTGCTGGGGCTTTGTCCCACACATGTAGGTATCATTACGTGGTAGCTCAGTGAAGGGGAAGAGACAATAAATTAAGAGTCACAACAGTGTTCACTAATATGGAAAAAACTTCAGGAACAAGAAATTATTAGGCAGTGATCAGGCAACTGGGCAGCTCTTTTCTTAATCAGGTATTAGTTCTGTCTGGAGGCTTCGCTGCAGATAAGCTCCCACAGGCTCATTAATGAGAGACTGTGATGGCTGTGTGCATCCTTGGCACCATAGCTGTTTCTGAGCAGTGGTGACAGGGAAACAGTTAAAAGCATATGCAAAAACAACAGGATGGTAAAGAGGTGAAAAACAGAGCAAGCTGCACTTCTCTGCAGCCTTACCATGCTGAATTGCCCACCTGCTCTCTGCTTTGGATGACAGGTCTGTATATTACATAGGCTAATGAATGTTCATAAGTAAGGAATTTGACTGTTAAAGTTATTCACGGCAGGAGACAGCTGTGGTTTTGCCATAAAAGAAAGTTTCAGGTTTTACTACATGATGAAAATAGTGCTTACTCATTGCTTATTTTGCTTAGGTGTGAGAGTAAACTACCATGTGCTTTTCAGGTCTGAGAAATACAACTGAAGTTCAGCAGATGTCCTTCAGGTTATAGTCTATTTAATGCAATTTCCTAATCATGCAAATTTTATGCAACAATCCATACCTTTTTCATTTAAAAAACTTACTTCTGAAGACAGGGGGGAAAAAAAAGAAAAAAAAAAGATATATCCAAAAAGACTTGCATCATGTTTATGCCATTAGCAAAAAGATGAGAGAGAACAGTATTACATGTGTTTTCTTTAATTTGTAGGCACTAATGATGACTTAAAGGCCTGTGTGTTATTAGACTAATGGCATGCGGTGTGATAACTAAAACAGTCAGAACTCTTCTTAGCTTCAAGCATCATCAACACCATTTTGAGTGTACCATCCATATCAGGTAGAAGCCTTCACACATTGTGTAATGACATCATTTAACATGATCAACTCTAATGTTTTAATGACATAAAATTAAAGTTCTGGCTACAGGGTGAAGAGACCAAATGAGATGTTTTCAAAAGAAATTGAGAGTGCAAGGCAATAGCTTTTATGGAAGAAAGTTAAAATACAGTCTGCATTGTGAGAGAGAAATACAAGAACGCTCAGAATCACAGCATCACAGAATGTTAGGGGCTGAAGGGACCTTGAAAGATCAGCCAGTCCAACCCCCCTGCCAGAGCAGGATCACCTATACCAGGTCACACAGGAATGCATCCAGGTGGGGCTTGAATATCTCCAGAGAGGTAGACTCCACAACCCCCCTGGGCAGTTTGTTCCAGTGTTCTGTCACCGTCACAGGGAAAATACTTCTCCCATGTTTCCATGGAACTTCCTATGCCTCAATTTCCACCATTGCCCCTTGTCCTGTCATTGGGCATCACTGAACAGAGCCTGACTCCATCCTCTTGGCACTCACCCTTTACATATTTATAAACATTAATGAGGTCACTCTTTAGTCGTCCTCTCTGCAAGCTAAAGAGGTCCATCTCCCTCAGTCTCTCCTCATAAGAAGAAGCTATCCTGTGAAGTAGTATCAGCCAGAGCAGGTGGATGCATTTTGTGGACATTTGTGGCTCTTCTGATGGACAGAACAGCTTCACAAAGTGTTTATGTTTAACATTTGACTCATCTTTGGGGCCCCATATAATTACAGATAAGCAACTTGCACTAAAGATTTCCCAGAGTTCCAAGCCTAGCACTAAAGTAGGTAAAAGGAGACAGGAGCTAGACAGGAAACTTTTAAGAGTCATCTACCTTGCAGTGATTGCAGTTCACACAGACTCAAACTACACCAATTGCTCCCAGCAGCCATGGTAGAGAGCTCAATGCAGTATGCCCAACCCAGGACTTGCCCGTTGGTTGACGTGTCCTCATTATTCTTCGTACTGGTGCTGTCAGGGCTTGATCAGGGTTGTTGAAGGCTGGCATTTGTATGAAGTGCAGTCGCTGCAGAACAAACATGGTTAAAGACGGAAGCTAAGGGGAAGTTGTTTCTTGGTGACAAAGCAGTTTTCTGTAAAAGAAAAACAGTCTTGCACAAAATTTGTATGCCTTTGGCTAGAGACTCATCTTCTGTAAACAGAAACAGTCTACCCACACGATTGCTGCTGCAACAGAAAACCCTCTGCAAAAGGCCTAGGATCTGACACTGAGTGACAGGAGGCTAGCAGTGCACCTGTCCTACCATGAGAATGCTTGGCACTGCGTGTGTCTGTTGTTGTTCTTCAAAAGGAAAATAGCTCAGGTCACAATGCATGTGCAAACTGCTGCAAAATTATAAAGCCTTGATATTCGCACAGAGTTCTCGTGGCATACAGTCACGAACACTTGGGGTAAGTTGTTCAAAATTAGGTGAATAATCATTAATATTGATAACTGATTTAAGTTTTTGTGTCAGCTGCGATGCATAAAGAATTGCCAACAGCCTCAATGGTAGCAAAGAGTACAAATCCAGTCAGCACACCATTTATGCTCCTGTCTACTCCTGTCTACTACTACATCATGTAGTCCCTTCTTGGTAAAGCCCCCCTGACCCCTCCTGGGGGTTCTGGTTGACAGTTGACTGAACATGAGTCAGCAATGTGCCCAAATGGTCAAGACAGCCAATGGCATCCTGGCTTGAATTAGAAACACTGTGGCCAGCAGGGACAGGGAGGTGATCATCCCCCTGTACTCAGCACTGGGGAGGCCACATCCAGAGTGTTGCGTTCAGTTCTGGGCCCCTCACTACAAGAGGGACATTGAGATGCTGGAGCACGTCCAGAGAAGGGCAATGAGGCTGATGAAGGGCCTGGAGCACATGGCTTATGAGGAGTGTCTGAGGGAGCTGGGGATGTTCAGTCTGGAGAAGAGGAGGCTGAGGGGGGGCCTCATCGCTCTCTACAACTACTTGAAGGGAGGGAGGGAGGAGAGACAACTTCTTCTCCTTGATGTCAAGCAACAGGGCTAGAAGAAATGGTTTCAAGCTGCCCCAGGGGAGGTTCAGGCTGGATGCTAGGAAATATTTCTTCACAGAGAGGGTTCTCAAACACTGGATAACAATAAACATGGAGATTTCATTGTGGTGATATCAGAGAGATCTTCATCTCTCCAGGATGACAATTGTCATAGCACTGCTGTGGGATCTAAGCTCAAGGCATGAGCTTTCATCCAAGGACTGGATCCAAATCCTGGATGTCCCTTTGTAGTGCCTTGGTGTCACACACTCTTGCCTCAAGTGTATTGAATTCTGTCACACAAAGCAGAACAGTTCTAGCCTAAGGATTTTTGGACCCATTCCTCCACAGTAGTCCACATTATTTTGTGCAGGACACTGGACACCGTTGTTGGAGATCAGAGATGGAACTGTGAGAACATCCATTCTGAGGACAGAACCTCCTCAAACTAAGGCAGGCAGAAAATCAAAATATTTTTATAATTTTGGTAGAAACTGTGGGTGAGACCAGACGTCAAGGTTCCTCAATACAGACTTAGAAGATAATTCCATGTCCTCACTTTGAAAATATTTACTTTTGTGTTTAAAGGCAGACAAAACAGGGGCCTAACAGCCAATGATTTATTACAGTTAAATCTACTCTCCTTCCAGTGCAGTAAAATTAAAGATTCAGATGTTGGTTGGGAAAATACTGTTGCACAACTAATTAAACTATTAAACTAGTTGGAGTATTTCACTGTTTGGACAGATGATCCAAAACATGCACACAACTCACTCATAAGAGGAAAATTTCCCATGGATATCCAGGATATAGATGTATCTGTACTCACTGAGGTGGGGAGTGAGGTTCCTTAGGTTCTGTTCCAAAGGGAAGAAGTTCCAATCTGTGAAGGCTGCTTCTGTGGAGCAAGAGCAAGAGTAGCAAGAGTGCTCCTCTCCATAGGAGAACTCCATTTATACCTACCCCTGTTGGCTTGACTGTGGTCAGTTTTCAGTTAGTTGGTTCTCCAAGCAAACAGAAGGACCTTAGACTCGAAGGCACCAAAGGTAAAAACCTGATAAAGATCATCTCCTCGCAAGCCTGACCTCGATGTCTGTCCTGCCTGGGGAGGGGTGTTGCAACTGCCACACACTTGAGAAACTGCTTCAGTTTTCCTACTAATATTGAGTGGCAGCAAGGCAAAAGCCCTGGAGCAGTGTTCAGAATAGCTGGAAGTGATTTCTGGTTCTCTTACTGAGCTTGTATCTATCATACAATTTCTCAGTTTCTCTGTCTTTTAAATGGAGGGGAATGAGACTGACCTTGTTGATAAAGTACGTTTAGGTTGAGTAGTAGAAGGCGAAGCAGAAAAGCTAAATAGTAGTGGAATTACTATTAAAATATGTATTCTGAGACTAAGCCTTGTTAAAAGCATTTTATGAGGGAACTACCTTACCAGTGTGCTAAATGACGATACTCAAGGGGAGGCAAATGAAGCATCAAAACTAAAAGTTGAAAGCTGATTAAAATACCTTATTAAATAAAGGTCAATCTCACAGTAGTGCTGATTGATATATCAGGTGATCCATCAGTTCCTTTCCAGCTCTACTTTCGATAATGAGAAAGTAAAATTAGTCCTAAGCATATGCATTAATTACTTAAATGAAGGAGCTGGATACCATAAACAAGAAGCCCTGGTTCCCTACTGATTAAGGAAGGGAAAACATGGTGAACTGCTGTCTCGTAGAAAGATGAATCCCTCTTGTTGTTACATTCTGTACAATTATACAATAGCTCGGTTACAGAAATTGCTATTCCTTCTAAAAAATCATGACATGAAGGACCAAGTATGGGGACTTTAAGGCATGCTAGTAGCAAAAAGCTAGACAGCCTCACAAGGATGCTTCTTAAACAACACAGGGAATTCAATGCATTGTGTGAGCTTTGTGTTCAGCTGAAAAATTCTCTTGGGCAGCAGGCACAGAGGTGTTGAGCATTACAAAGTGGAGTGACATGAATGCATGGGAATGGGGGATGAAATCATTAAGTATTACAGAATCACAGAATCGGCCAGGTTGGAACAGACCTCCAAGATCATCAAGTCCAACCAATCACCCAACCCTAACCAATCAACTAGACCATGGCACTAAATGCCTCATCCAGCCTTTTCTTAAACACCTCCAGGGATGTCGACCCTGCAACCTAAAACAGGCTGGTCAAGATGAGTCCACACAAAGCCTGGAGAGATCTGGAGATCTGTGTTGTTAAAAAAAAGCCTACAGCCTGTTGGAAGCAATACTATTGACATAGTGAAAACACGATGTCCAAAGTTATCAAGCAGGTATTCTTTATTGCAGGTGGGTGTGTAGGGGGATAGCTGCTCCAAAGCACACAGGCACCAAGGGTTAGAAATGGCAAGATTATACAGACAGGTTGCATACATATTCATTCTATTTCCAGTGAATCATTTACAAAGCTACGACACTGAAAATTACAGAAACTTAGTGGGATGGATCCCACAATGGGAGTGTAGCTAACGATGGCTATGAGCTGTTCAGAAGGGATAGGAGAGGAAGAATGGTTGCCCTCTATGTAAAGAAGTGGATAGAGTGCAAAGAGTTGTGGTAGGAATCTACTTTCCACTGGAACCTGAGGCAGCATTCTTCCAGGGAGAATTTCCTTGTAATTCACAGACTTGTGCAGTCAGGACTGCAGTGGGTTTTCCATCCCACTTCCTCATGTTCCCCCCACAGTCATGCAAGTGAAACCACAGAGTATGCTGTGGTGTGTAGCCCTCAGTTTCTCTCCCTTGGACAGGGAAGCACCTGCTCCTCGTGGCTGAAACATGGGACCATACAGGTGGGGAATAGGACGTGTCCTTTTTGGGTTGATGGACCTCATGGGACAGTTCATTCACAGATGAAACACAAGCCTGGACAGAGAAG
This sequence comes from Indicator indicator, assembly GCF_027791375.1. Classification (NCBI taxonomy): domain Eukaryota; kingdom Metazoa; phylum Chordata; class Aves; order Piciformes; family Indicatoridae; genus Indicator; species Indicator indicator. The sequence goes on along the minus strand of NC_072012.1, from coordinate 6,766,417 downwards.
GAGAGACTTCCCTTGCATTGCCAGGGCCTGCTACTCATTTCATCCACCATTTGTCATCTTCCAAGGCCAGATGAATTGCTTTCCCTGTATGTTTCTTTTTTCCTGCAAGGGCACAAGCTGGTTCTCTGATGCAGTTGCCATGCCTGTTGGTCTGTCTGTACACTCAGAGATCTTCTCTTGCCCCTGAGCACTCTGGACAGTGATGAAAAGGGTTCGATGGGCATGGGCCAGGCCCCAACACTTTGCAGTGATTTCTGTCTTTCAGGAACTTTTGGGCTGACAAGAGACACTTTCCAAACATTTCACCAGCCTGACAGGATTTTGCACTTGCTTAGGGGTGAAATTCCAAACCACTGGGGGAGACCAGCAGCCTAAGAATTTGCTCATGCTCTCCCACACACCCTGCCATTCATAATTATCCAGCCTCAGGGAAGATCTCTCAGTGGTATCCCTGGGAGAGTTCTGTATTGCTCTGAACAAAACCTGGCTTGAGAGCAGCCCTGACAAAAAGGGCTTGGGGGTGCATGTGGATGAGAAGCTCAATATGAGCCAGCAGTGTGCACTTGCAGCCTAGAAAGCCAATCACATCCTGGGCTGCATCAAGAGAAGCATAGCCAGCAGGTCATGGGGGGTGATTCTCCCCCTCTACTATGCTCTAGTGAGACCCCACCCGGAGTACTGCAATCAGTTCTGGAGCCCCTAGTACAGGAAGGATATAGACATGCTGGAACATGTCCAGAGAAGGGCCATGAGGATGATCAGAGGGCTGGAGCTCCTCTTCTATGAAAACAGATTGAGGGAATTTGGGCTATTCAGTCTGAAGAAAAGAAGGATCTGAGGAGACCTTATTGTGGCCTTCCAGTATTTGAAGGGGTCTACAAGAAAGCTAAGGAGGGACTTTTAGGGTGTCAGATAGTGATAGGACTAGGGGGAATGGAGCAAAACCAGAAATGGGTAGGTTTGGCTTGGATGTTAAGAAGAAATTCTTCACCATGAGGGTGGTAAGATGCTGGAACAGGTTGCCCAGGCAGGTGGTGGAAGCCTCATCCCTGGAGGCTTTTAAGGCCAGGCTGGATGTGGCTCTGGGCAACTTGACATAGTGTAAGGTACCCTGCCTGTGGCAGGGGATTTGGAACTAGATGATCCTTGAGGTCCCTTCCAACCCTAACAATTCTATGATTCTATGATAATGTATGTAAAAGATAAGTGCAGACTGGGTAAGAATTGGATTGAGAAAAACATCAGTGTTACATAAATGTGTGCTAAAATGAGTGCATCTGGGATCTCTGCAGAGCATAACAGTTCAGTTATTTAATGTTTACTTCAAGAACAGCACATTTAGACACCAAATTAAACTGGCACAACTAAAAAGGACTCGTTTTATACAAAATGTTTATTACCATTATTTTTTATTTTTGAGTAGATTATTGAACCGAAATCCTTAAAGCTTTTCGAGTGGGCATGTTGGATGTGATTATGCAGTGGGGGGTTTATTAATCCTGTGAAAGCAATAAGATTTTTAGAGAGTGGGAGTAAATTGAACCCATTAGAGCAATTCATACACTTTTATAATGGTCATGAATCTTATACTAATCGCTGAGCACAGTGTCAAACAACATTTTTCAGGTGTTTGAATGTTTGATGTATATCAAATGTGTTCACATTTCCTTTGAAGATCTATCATAACACTCTGACAATAACAACTGCCTGACCCCTTTCAAATAAAACTGGTAAGGCAATAAAATCAGATGTCATATATTGTACAGAGACAAATATTGGCCTGATAGTGAAAATGGTGGTGTACTAGAAATCATTCAATGTGTTTCAAATGTTAAGAAAACATTGTCAAAGAGCTGATTGGAAATTGAGTGCAGAAGCCATGCTGACAAAGTATGAAGTGCCATACTTTGGAGAACAATCACAGAAGTTGTATCTTAGAATCATAAGAATGGTTTGGGTTGGAAGGGACCTTAAAGATCATCTAGTTCCAACCCCTCTGTCCCAGGCAGTGACGTCTTCCACTAGACTAGACTGCTCAAAGCCCCATCCAGCTTGGCCTTGAGCACTTCCAAGAAAGAAGCATCCACAAATTCTTTGGGCAACCTGTTCCTGTGTCTCACCAACCTCACAGGAAAGAATTTCTTCCGCTTCTGATCTAAATTTACCGTCTTTCAGTTTAAACCCATTACCCCTTGTCATATCACTATATGCCCTTGTAAGAAGTCCCTCTCCTGCTTTCTTGTGGATTTCCTCTAAGCACTGGAAGGCTTCTATATGGTCTCCCTGGAGCTTTCTCTTCTGTATTCTGAACAATCCCTCTTCTCTCAGCCTTTCCTCATAGGACAGACGTTCCAGCACTCTGATCATCTTTGTGGCCGTCCTCTGCACTCATTCAAGGAGGTCTTTCTTATGCTGGCGTCCCCAAAGCTAAACACGTTATTCCAGGTGGTTTCTCACCAGAGCAGAGGGAGAGAATCACCTCCCTCAACCTGCTGATAGTCTTAGTAACAATGCAAGATTTGGCAGTATAGGAAGAAGCAACGCCATGGGGTTAAGGAGCAACATTGCTTGGGAGAATAAATTTTTTTATCAGTGTTAAGGCTGCATTTTTGTGCCCTTTCAGAACTTTCCTGCAGCATATAATTGTTGAATTTAAAATGATAGCTGAAAACTTATGAGCATTCACTGTCACTGTCACGTGTGTTCAGCACCTCCAAGCAGCAATCTAAAGAGCAAATCTAGTAGCTGTCTAAAGAGCAAAACTGTCTTCCCTTGTTCTGCCTCAGTTTTATAACTACACTCCCTGCTGCTCTGTAGACGTTAATTCTTAGCACATATGGGCAAAGATGACATTATTAAGTACAAGAAATCTTCCCATATAACCATCAACCCAACTATTTTCCTGAAGGGGATTGACAAGCTTATCTTTAATAAATCCCTAAAAGGGCTCTATGCAATGATTAGAAGTGGTGTGTTTACAATGATGCCAGAAGATCAGCAGATTTATACACTGATAAATCTTTTATACTCTAGTGAACAGCTGGCATCCAAGGCTGTGTCTGCTCATCTGTCAAGCAGTTCTCATAAAGGTTAGAGATAGTAAAGTTGTTCTCAGACACAAATATAGGTAAAACCCCAAAAGTTCTGAAAAATGTTCACTATTGATGATATAGCATGAATTGATAGGATTTCATATTTCAGAACCATTTCTGTAAAACATCCTGATCACAAGTAATTTGCCAATATAAAACCTTCTTCCTTAAGTCCAGCTGAAAGCCATCCATTGCTTTTCAATGCAGGTAATGTCCTTGCAGACAGACACTAAGTATGTGCTCATGTAACGTCAGTCTCAAAATGCTTTTGTGGATAGGGTAATATTGACCTTTGGGCCAGCCTCTTCTCCTTGGTGAAAAGCAACAGGACTAGAGGAACTGCTTTCAAGCTGCTCCACGGAAGGTTTGGGCTGGATGCTAGGAAATATTTCTTCACAGAGAGGGTTCTCAAACATGGGAATGGTCTGCCCAGGGAAGTGCTGGAGTCACCATCCCTGGAGCTGTTTAAGCAGTGTGTGGACCTCATGCTTAGGGACATGGTTTAGTGTTGACCCTTCAGTGCTGGGTTGAAGGTTGATCTTGGAGGTCTCTTCTAACCAGACGTTTTCTTTCTGTGATTCTGTGAAAGAACAACCTGGAAGTTTCTGGAAAAGTTGGAGCTGAGTGCAAAGAGGAAGTCTGAATGTTACTGCTTTGGTCTCTGGCTCTCACAGCATGTCACTTTGGAAAGGACCAATTGTCCTTGTTTCTAAAGAAAGTCTAGATCTGACTTAGGGAAGAAATGTGAGGAGAAGTCCAGGAAGTCATAGTGCTGTGAGGTCCAGCAGGAAAACAGAACAACCAACAGTGTAGGTCCTGGTGGTTCATGTGGAAATCACAGGTGAAATGACAGTTATCAGCCTGTGTTTCTCTAGACCTATAGTAGGGTTGTGCTCACTGAAAAAGTTGCAGATAGAGAAAGTGTCATCTCTTCCAAACTAGACATTTATAATAAATAATACTAAATACTTCAGGTTTTTTTATAGCCATGCTTCTTGGGCTGTGCCTGAGTTCCACCTTTGTTCTCCTTTCTTTGTTTTCCTAGCCTTTCTTGTCTCTCTTTTCACTGTATCATATTTGCTTAGAAAATGTCTTGATTTCACATTGATTTTGGACCTTCAACTTTCATCATCCCAGGACTAGCATTGCAGTAAAAAAAAACCCAAAACCCCAGTAATCGTTTGAAGGAAAAAAATGAGTGAGGAGGATTTTTTCTATTTTTCTTTCCATTTATAACTAGTGTTACTTTTTAAACTCTAGCAGTAAAAGCATTATAAATGGCATTGTCATTCATAGACTGCTTGGGAAGAGGTAGTGAATGTTAGAGATGTTATCATGTAATAAGTATATGTGGGGTGTTATCACTATCACTCAGGTCAAAGCCTGCTGCATTGACCAATTTCATTTTTTTAACAGGGGAAGAATGTGGCAATTCATCACTTGTCCAGTCTAGTTAATGCTTTGTGCCTTTTTTCTAGGAATGGAATTTGTGAAATGGCTAGCTTTGACAGCTTGAGGTAATTGGTACTTTTCATTTCTAGATCATTGACTCAAGTATAGCACATATTGGATGAAAAATGACTGAGAGTTGAATCAGGAGGTTGACTGATGGCTGAAGTATGTGAAAAAAAAAAGTTGGTTTTGACTCAGCTGAGAGGGGACAGATGCCAATAACCAAAAAACCTCCATATATCTTAACCCTGTATTAAAAAAAATTCTAACTAGGAAGACTCAGAAGTGTATGAAGAATATACCTAACTTGGGATGCCTTCATCATTGGACTCCTAACTTTAGCTATCTAATAAGTATTTTCAGAATTGGCATTTTCCTAGGCATGCCTCTCTGAAAATCAGGTTGTCATCACGCATCTCTGAAAATCAGGTTGTCAGTATCAAATCCCTCGGAGAGCGACCTGGGAGTTCTGGTTGACAGTCGACTGATCATGAGTCAGCAGTGTGCCCAGGTGGCCAAGAAAGCCAATGGCATCCTGGCTTGGATTAGAAACACTGTGGCCAGCAGGGACAGGGAGGTGATCATCCCCCTGTGCTCAGCACTGGGGAGGCCACATCCTGAGTGTTGCGTTCAGGTCTGGGCCCCTCACTACAAGAGGGACATTGAGATGCTGGAGCACGTCCAGAGAAGGGCAATGAGGCTGATGAAGGGCCTGGAGCACATGGCTTATGAGGAGTGTCTGAGGGAGCTGGGGATGTTCAGTCTGGAGAAGAGGAGGCTGAGGGGAGACCTCATCACTCTACAACTACTTGAAGGCAGGATGGAGTGAGGAGGGGGGAGCCTATTCTCCTTGGTAGCAAGTGACAGGACCAGAGGAAATGGTTTCAAGCTGCCCCAGGGGAGGTTCAGGCTGGATGTTAGGAAATATTTCTTCACAGAGAGGGTTCTCAAACATTGGAATGGTCTGCCCAGGGCAGTGGTGGAGTCACCATGCCTGGGGGTGTTTAAGCAGTGTATGGACCTGGCACTTAGGAACAGGGTTTAGTGTTGACCCTTCAGTGCTGGGCTGAAGGTTGGACTGGATGATCTCTGAGGTCTCTTCCAACCGGATGTTTTCTATGCTTCTGTGAATATCACACACCCAAAAAGTGAGGTCTCTTCTGAAGCATGATAGTGGCTTGCTCTTGACAAGACTGTCCCTGCAGATTGGGTATGCTTTGGATATGGGTGCCATGACAGCTGATGCATTTTGGCATGGCTGTGTGATAGAGCCAGAGGTCAACTTTTGCTGGCTGATGTGTGCCTTGAAAATACAGCAGTCTCTTTTCATTCCCTTTCCAGCTCAGCATTTGAATCCTATTGAATTAGCAAAGTGAATTAGCTTAGTATTTGACCCTTCTTTCCCCAAGTTTCCAAGAAACTTAGTTCTCAGTGATTATGATTTTGCTTTATCTGCTGTTTTCTAATGACAGATTAGCTTCCAATTCCCAGTTGGAATGGCAATTTAAGATAAAAACAGTCCTCCTTCTCTGCTCCCCTCTTTAACTTGTATTCTCATCTAAAGAAAGAATTTGTGCCTTGGCACTACAGTGACAGATCATACGCTCATATGCTGCACTACATGTTTGGATAACACAGTCAAGTAACTGTAGCTCCCTGTTTAGATTTGCAACATGTCCAAATTCTGGAGTTAAATTCACATACTTTCAGACCAGTAGCAAGGATGACATTTGTGGTTGTTGTACTTCCCTGTCCTCTAGGAAAAGGAATGATTTTTCAACGAATATCAATATATTCCAAAATTTGACTTTAGTTTCCAGTAGTGTTACCATGATTCCTTGTGGCACGATGTGTGCCAGTTGGCTCTTAAACCAGACAAACCCAATTCTGAAGCTATTTTTGACAAGCAAAGCCTTTTAATGAATGTCTGTTGAATGCAATCCTTAGCTTTAGTTGGATTTTTTCTCTCTTTTTTTTGCCACTACATTTCATTTTGATATCTGAATGCAAAATTTTCTTATTTTCCCATTAAAATAATTCCTTTGTGTAACTGCACCACTTAGCTGCCCCACCTGTTTACCAATCCCTCCCTACCCCACTGCCCAGTAACTTTTAAACCCTCTGTCAAATTTCATCAAAGGTGTCCCTGCCCATGGCAGGGGGATTGGAACTAGATGATGCTTGAGGTCCCTTCCAACCCTAACAATTCTATGATTCTATAAAGTTTAAGAAAGAGCTGATTCACATCCTAGAAATACCAAACTCCCAGAAGTGTTTGAAGACTAATGACTGGATAAAACTAGAGAGCATTAGCTAGTGATCCCACTAAGGCAAAGCCAAGAAATTCAGCATTGAACAGCACTCTGGCTGATCAAGTCAGCACAAATCTCATTTTTGGTTTGCCTGCTGTTTCTTGCTCATCTGTGTAATGGTTTAGGCTAAACTGCCTGCTCTCCCAACATGAAAGTGAGGGGAAGAGTAGCAGGGCTGAGATAAAGAAATAAGAGGTTAATGTAACATAAGATATCATAAGCACAATGCGTAATTACCTTAGCTAATAATCTAATAATACAGTGCATGATTACCTTGGCTTGGCCTACTTGCAGAAGCAGCACAGTGAAATGGAGGAACAACAAAACATCATGAACAGAAAGCCAAACCCCACAGCTACCTGATTCCCACCCATTCCGCTGCCATGCCTGCAGAAAAGAGACCCATCCCAAGAAGCCAGAACCCAGAAACAGCAACCAGAACAGGAAGCCTCCCATGTTGCAATCTGAATTTCAAGCCTCATCATACTTTGCTCCAGTTAGCACTTTCATTTTTGAAGCTGGCATGTCTGTGGCATGGTATGGGTAACAGCAGCAGGTTCAATTCAATCCATGACAATCTGTCATGCTAAATCTAGTTAGTTAAGCGTACACTGGAAACACAGCAAGTATTTCTGTATATGCATGTGTAGATATATATTTATATGAAACCAAAAGTCACATAGGAGAGAGGCTGTAAGAGGCATGTGGAAAGTGTGGGAGTTTGGGAAGGTCCTGAGAGTGAAGTACTAGTGAAGGATCTGAGGATCTGAGAAAGATGGGTATCGTGGACAGAAGGTGCATGGGTATAAGAGAAACAGTGTATTGCTATGTGGGTGTCATGGGGCTCTGGCAAAGGAGCTGGGTTATTACACTCTGGCCATGCAGGAGGAGAACACATTCTGTTCAATGAAACCTACTCATCACTGATTCCTTGTACCACTCATGCAACATTCATCTCATTTAAAAAGGAGCAATAAAAAGGTTATTTAAGTATCTAAATAATTCACAAGGTATTTGATGAAGGATTTCAGTTTAAAGAAAACAATACAGTAGGAAGTAGTGGGAATCCCCTTTTCAAAATAAACTGTAAACATTCTGTTTCAGTTCAGCCCCAAACTATTTTTAACACTGCTTGTTTCAGCCATTGACCTGAAAAATTGTATACCTGGCAGTTATATTTAAACATTTTTGCAACACAGACACAGCCAGTACCTATCACTCAGAGCTTTGCTGTGAGGGGAGCTCACAAAACATGCAGGGGAACTGGCACTGCCTATTAAGTTCTGGCTGATAGGATCTCAGGCTGTGCTTTCGAGAATTTTTTCCCATGTTCAACCAAAGATAAACAAGGTAGAACCCTCTACTGATTGTAGTCTTCATAGGCAATACTATCATTTCAGCACTTGCTGTAAGAAACTTTTCTGAAGGTGGATGTGTACAAAATAATCAATTCTCATCTACAGATCACAACTTGAATGTGTCAAATGCTACCAGAGCCTGTGCTACCAGGTTGTGAGATGAGGTTCACAAGTCATGATGCAGCTGGCAAACTAAATGGGCTACTGGCCATGCCTGGGCAACTTCTTTTAGCTTCTAGGAAATAGATACTTTTTCTAATGAGCAGTGTGCAAGAGTTCAAGTGCTTTGCAGATAAGCAAAAAGCTGTATTCACAAATATCATCACTCAACACTTTGCAGAAGTTTCCTTTAAAGAGAAAAAGGCAGTGAAGAGCTTGTCTAGGAAATTCAGCATTTTGAAGATGCAGCTTTTCTCATCTTAAGGCTGAGGAGAACATGGGATAAGAGTAAATGCCATGGCATGCAGCCTTGCCACTGCTGCATCCCTGGACTGGTCTGTCTGAAAGCTCCATCCATGCTTCAGTCACCTTTTAGGTTGAACCCACATCCAGCACCTCCAGCAGACACCATGAGGTCTGAGTGGATTTTGCCAGCGGAGTGAGCACCCAGGATAAATCCCCATCACCTGATGTGTGCTATACCTGCAACAAACTACTTCAGTGCCCACAGCAGTGTGATCAAGATCTGAATCAAGCCTGTAATCTTCGTTCTAACATAACTGTGAAGATGGTTTTCCTCTCCTGAAGCCTCACTTATAATCTGTCCAGTTGACTAAATTTAGAGGTCGACTACATCAAGAGATAGATAACTCCCAGTTCAAAGTACCTAAAAAAAAAAAAAAAGGCAGAATGCAAAGTTGTTGGTGCAATGGAAAAATCTTCTTCATTCTATTACTTCATGATGTGCTGAGACAGTTTCAAGAGAGCATTAGGTACATCTGAACTTAGCCTGTGGCAGCATATTCTTCCATGCACGTGCCTCCCTGAGCTTGCAAGAAGGAGGTCACAGTAGTGCTGTGGTGATGTGATAGGGGTTTGGAGATGCTGGCCCTTGAGGGGTGCTGCTTGCTCCAGGTCTGGAGGCAGCTACAACAGCGTGGCTCTGTGCCAGCACCAAGCCTTGAAGTGATGTGCCTCAGCACAGTGTTTTGCTGACACAGACATATTTGGTTTAGGACTCAGCTAATATCCACAGAGCACCTTGTGCCAAGTGAATGTGCTTTGAGCTGCTGGCTTGGTCTCTGCATTTCAATTTCTGTGTCATTTCCCTCCTCTGGATGCTTTTGAGACGGTGTTTTCATCAAGGAAAGAGGATTTGGGTTATTTTTGTCTCTGGCCTTGTGTGTATCACCTAACAAAGCATGGTGCACAGATCTGCTAAGCTCACTGTGGCCCACACAGACACTGGGCAGAACAGGTCTTCACAGCCTTGTAACTGTGTTACTGAAGACTGACTGAGATGAGACTGCAGGATTTATGGGCTTGAGAGGAGAATTAAACCCCTGTCATGACTGCATCCTCCCTTTCAGACATAGGCAGCTTCTCAGGGTCCTCTGAGTTGTGTTATTTTGCATGATGAACAAGCACCAAGTGTCCTCCAGCATCAATGCTGTCCACAGCATTGAGAGCTTGTCTAGCCCTCTGCAATCAAAAGAAGTGCAGTTAGGTGCAAGAAAGGGAGAAGCAATTCAGTGCTGGAATAACTACAGTTCCCTAGATTCAAAGTGAACATTGGATTTTTGCTCAAAAGCGTCTGAAAAGCAGAACAGGAGGAGAATGGAATCAGTCACAGAATCACAGAATCACAGAATGGTAGAGGTTGGAAGGGACCTCTGGAGAACATCCAGTCCAACCCCCCTGCCAAAGCAGGATCACCTAGACCAGGCTGCACAAGAATGCATCTAAGTGGGTTTTGAAACTCTCCTGAGAAGGAGACTCCACAGCCCCTCTGGGCAGCCTGTTCCAGTGCTCTGTCATCCTCATGGTAAAGAAGTTTCCCCTCATATGGAGGTGGAATGTCCTGTGTTCTAGCTTGTACCTGTTGTTCCTTGTCCTATCTCTAGGCACCACTGAAAAGAGACTGGCATCTTCATCTTGACACCCACACCTCAGATATTTATAGACGTTGATAAGATCCCCTCTCAGCCTTCTCAAGACTAAACAGCTCCAGGGCTCTCAGTGATTTTTCACAGGAGAGATGTTCAAGTCCCACAGTTGTCCTTGTAGCTCTCCGTTGGACTCTCTCCAGCAGATCCCTGTCTCTCTTGAATTGCAGAGCCCAAAACTGGACACAGATTCCAGGTGTGGTCTCACCAGGGCAGGAAGAACTGGGTATTCTATCAGAGATTGAGTCCTCACCTCAAGGCCAGAGTGGAGGAGCAGGCAGTCAAAAGACTGTTTCCCTTGGGGCTCCAGCACTATTTGGTTGCCTCCAGCAATATTCTGTAAGGAGTTTTCAGTTAACACTTCTGAAATGGTTGGAGTTCCTCATAAGGAATATACAGTAAAAGTGCACATTGCTGTAAAGACCATTTGTAAAATTAACTCTCATCAAACTGAGGAAGTTGAAAGAGGTGATGTTTTGTTCAGATAGCGTAAGAGAGCGTCAGAGAGGGAACAGCACCAATCTCATCCCATCCTGCTCAGAGAGGTGAGGGCAAGCAGCATTGCAGAACTTGTGTCTGCACGTGGCTGTACATCCCAAACCAACACGTTTCTCTAGCAAATGCAGGGGATAAGGTGTGTCTATATATAGCAAGGCAGGACATGGTGGGAGCACACAAGTGCCGGGAGGGCCAAGGTGACACCTGCTCCTCATGGTGCTGAGTGTCTTGGCAGGTGGCTGCCTTGCTCCCAGCTGCCAGGCAGGAATCAGCCAGGGCTGAGCGCTGCTCTCATTAGTGCTGTGTTCTCATTAATGCTGCACTTGGCTCCTTTCCACTCTGGTCAGCTCAGGAATATTAGTTTTTCACTTATGCAAGCAGCAGCCCTAGAATCTGTACTCTAGAGAGAAAAAGCTGTGTCTCACTGACCAGCATTTTCCGAAGGACCCATTCACATTGAGGGATTGCCATTGGAATCGGAAACTTCAGCTGCTATAGCAACTGTTCTGGCTGAGCTGATGGAGATCATCAGTAAGAAGCATTCACCAAGATACATACAAATAAAACTCATGCAGCGATATCATAGAATCGTAGAATTGTAAGGGTTGGAAGGGACCCCAAGGATCATCCAGTTCCAACCCCCCTGCCAGGGGCACTTCACACTACATCAGGTTGCCCAGAGCCACATCCAGCCTGGCCTTAAAAACCTCCAGGGGTGGGGCTTCAACCACCTCCCTGGGCAACCTGTTCCAGTGTCTCAGTCTTTGTTTGCTGCAAGTGTTTATATCTGTGAAAGGCTAACTCACAGCAAATTCCAAGAAAGAGAAAATCCAACCAAAAATGTTGCATGTCACATGGAGGTTTTCTCTGTGTGGCTTCACCTCATTAGTGAGAAATCTTTGATTTTTTTTTTCCTCCTTTCTCCAAAAGTTTTGGATATTTGATCAGGAAGAAATAAAACATACCACATGAAATTAGGAACCATCCTCTGAGCAAGAGAAGCAAGCAGAAGATGGAGCTGCTCAGAATAGCCCAAACAGAACAAGCAGGTTGAGCTGTGAACAGCAAATGTGCAGAAATCAAACCCCATTACTGCAGAAACCAACAGAAATCGTGGAACTGAAGCCAATTCATTAAAAAAATTGCTTGGAGAACTTTTCCCCATTCTCCCAATCCACATATTAAGTGGTTTCCATGCAGTTTTTCAGGAGATGTTTGGTCCAAGACAGCAGGAGAACAGTTTGGCAAGCAGAGAAATTAGTGGGTTTCTCTACAAGCAGCTGTTTCTGCCTCTGGATCAGTTAGGGATCCGTTGCAAAGTGCTGCTGCACCGACATCTACCACCCTGGTACTGTCCAGATTACTTTGGCCAGGAGCAGGAAAAGCCACTTGTGTCTTTCTGTGATTGGGAGGCTATCATGATAAAGGAAATTCACTGACCATTATAAGGCACATTCTAAACAAAATGCTGCCATTTCCCTCAGGAGGTGCCTGCAGCCCTGGTGGTTCTCATGCTCTGTCAGCTGATGGACACCTGCTTTTTGCTAATAGAGTTCGCTCTGAACTTAATTCTCTGGATGTCACTGTAGGCTGTCTGCATGTCTAACATTTTAGTAGTATTGGAAACCTCAAGCTTTAAGAGTCTAAAAGAACATATTAATATGTATCATTCTATCCACATCTTCTTAAGTAACAAAACAAGTATTAATTGGTTAGAAACTAATAGTTTTCAGCGCACAGAAGTGCAGATTTTTGTCCAAACCACAATTATTTTCACTCTGGGAAGAGGTGAAGAGGCTTTTTCCTAACACAATAGCAGCACAAAAGTAAGGTTTTTATTCTAGTGACTGAAAATGGGAATATTAAGTTGTAAGTCTATGTTTTGTGTGCACTTCTATTCTCCTTAAGACTGTATAGTATCCATTAGCAACAAATGTGTTGTGGCACAGGAGGGTGCTTTGGCTGTTCTCCTGGATGCTCTTACTAATGATGTGCAGTGTATGGGAGTTGATCCAACAGCTCATCACCACTACATGAAGGAGGTCCAGTTGCCTTCCATATTTTGACCATTCCCCCAGGTGTGGGCTCCATCCTCCTGCCTCATGGCTGCTGGGCTGCATGTTGGAGCTCACAGAGCAAAAAAACCTGAACATTCCTGTTGTCTTAGTGAGGACGTCAGCTCACAGAAACACACAGAATCACAGAATGTTAGGGGCTGGAAGGAACGTCAAAGGATCATCCAGTCCAACCCCCAGGCCAGAGCAGGATCACCTACAGCAGGTCACACAGGAATGCATCCAGGCAGGTTTTGAATGTCTCCAGAGAAGGAGACTCCACAACCTCTGAGGGCAGCCTGCTCAAGGGCTCTGTCACCCTCACAATGAAAAAGTTTTTCCTTATGTTTACACAGAACCTCCTATGCTCTAGCTTACACCTGTTGCCTCTTGCCCTATCATTGGACATCCCTGAGAAGAGCCTCACTTTGTCCTCCCAACACTGGCCTTCACATCTTTCTAAACATGAATGAGGTCACCCCTCAGGCTCCTCTTCTCCAAGCTATAGAGGCCCAGCCTTTCCTTATAATGGAGGTGTGCCACTCCCATCTTTATGGCTCTGTGCCAGACTCATTCAAGCAGTTCCCTGTCCTTCTTGAACTGCGGGACACAATATTCCAGATGTGGCCTCACCAGGGCAGAGTAGAGTGGGAAGAGAACCTCTCTGGACCTACTGACCACAGCCTTTCTAATACACCCCAGGATGCCATCGGCTTTCTTGGCCAAAAGAACACATTGCTGGCTGGTGGTCATCCTGTCCACCAGGATCCCCAGGTCCCTTTCACCTTCCCTCTAACAGGTCAGTCCCCAACCTATACTGGTCCATGGGGTTGTTCTTTCCCAAGTGCAAGACTCTACACTTGCCCTTGTGAATTTCATTCAATTTCTCCCTGCCCAACTCTCCAGCCTGTCCAGGTCTCACTGAATGGCATCACAACCCTCTGGTATATCAGCAAATCCACCTAATTTGGTGTCATCAGCAAACTTGCCAACAGTGTACTCAATGCCCTCATCTAGGTCATTGATGAATATATTGAATAGTTCTGGTCCCAGTACTGACCCTTGAGGGACTCTGCTAGTTACAGACCTCCAACTGGACTACATCCCATTGACCACAACTCTGACTTCTTTCCTTCAGCCAGTTCCCATCCACCTCACTACCTGATCACCCAGACCACACTTTCTCAGTCTTGCTGCAAGGACGCTGTGGGAGACAGTGTCAAACGCTTTACTGAAATCAGGATAAACCACATACACTGCTCTACCATCATCTATCCACTTGGTTATGTCCTCATAAAAGGCTATCAGGTTGGTCAGCCATGACTTCCCCTTGGGAAAACCATGCTGACTGCTGCTAATGACCACCTTCTCCTCGATATGCCTAGAGACGGTGCCAAGGATAAGATGTTCCATCACCTTTCCATGGATGGAGGTGAGGCTGATCTGTCTGTAGTTACCCAGGTCCTCCTTCTTGCCCATTTTGAAGACTAGAGTGACATTTGCTTTCCTTGTTGCATAATATATGCTCTGTGGGTTCCAGAGGGAGAGGAGGAAAGGAGAGCCAAATTCTCTCTTGATGGCTACAAGCTGTTACATTGGTGTGGCTGCTTGTTGACCATAGAAACATCTCAGAGCCTTAGGAAAGACTGTTACATGCTTGAAGTGATCCATGCATATTGCAAGGAAGGTATGAGCCAGCTGCATGATTTCTTGTGAAGCACTGTTCAGGAAGGGGTCTCCACTCAGGTAACTGCTCAGAAGCCTTCCAGCATTGGCACCTGTTCGCATTAATCATTGTTAACTGCAGTGCCCATGTTTGAATGAAACTGGGTCATGCTTCTGCAAATCTAAATAAGGCATTATTAACAAGTCTGTCAGCTCTCAAGGATGGGATATGTTTTGCAAACTGTTCATTAACTGTACGAAGCCAGTGACAGACAGGGGATTGTTTCCACAGCTGAGACTGAAGGGTGTCTCATAGGCAGACCTGCAACATTTGCCTGGTTTAGGGATTTCTTCAGAAGAGGAAAATGTAGATGAACATTGGAGGCGTTCCTCTAACTCTTCAAAGTGAGTCAGTCACTAACTACTAATCCCATTTAATTCTGTGAATTGTACTCTTCAGCATCGTGGAACAGATTGTCTGATCCATTTGGGATCCACGAACCCTGTCTTTTTGAGACACATTGCTCTGTCCTAGAAAAGTACATGAATCTAATGCCTTACACCCCTGAATCTAACTAATCTGACTTTACCAGAGGAGGGGTGAGGGCACAAAACAAGAGACCAATTTCCCATGAATACAAGGAGCTTTAAAGCCTTTCACAGAGTGGGATCACCTTCACAGGGAGTGTGAGTCTACCCTGCCAAAGCCACTGGAAGCTTTTTCACCGACCTTGAGGAGACCTGGATCAAGCTAGCATCTAGTTCCACCAAAAAAAAGGGAGAGCTAGGCCATATGATAAAAGCAGCATGATCTTTGCAGAGAGGGCATCCATGAGCTTTGTAATGACATCTTCAGCTAAAATCCCTCATCTTTCCTCAACATCTGCCTTTAGATATGTGCACTTGAGCACAACCATTTTGTGTTGGCAGCCTCACAATAGTGTATATTCCTGTATGTAAACTTACATGATTGCACAAGGAAAATAGGAAGATCTGTAAAGAAATATTTACAGACACTCTGAGACCTGCAGTTATGTTCTGGAGCTATAGGCATGCTTTTTTCCCTTTCTGTGTTTAAAAAGGAGGCATATAACAGCACTACACTATTATTACACATTGTAATTACACAGCCTAATTACATGATTATATGTATTTACACTAATTACAAAATTAAAACCTAATCCAGAAATATTGTGAATGTATTTGAATCAATTAAAATACTTATAAACCCACTGAGGCAACAGACTAACAAAAAAAATAAATAAATATTGAGGGCTTGCAGACAAACCTTCCAAATACATGGTGTGACACCCCATTGGGTCCTGTGAGAAACCCCTTAGTGCTGTTTGCTGTAGTGCAGATGAATGAGAGTGTGGAACATCACAAGGAACTGCTTGAAAGAACCATTTTGTGCTCCATGTACCTGGAGGAGGATTTTGTAACACGTTCAAGGGTGGTTGTTCTATAGCAAAAGGTTTATATCCAAGACCTAGTGCTGGCGTTTCCAGAACCTGAATAAGGTGTGTTCTTAATGGCAAGTCAAGCTTTCGATTCACTGGATTGAATCCAGCCCTGTCACGTGCTGGAACTAAAGAGGATGGTTGTGAACAGAGAGCAGGGAGATTACAGAACAGTGCTCTACCAAAAGGCAGCCTGTGGGATTCAGTGCCACCAGGGAAGATGGGGAAGACTGGGCTGGAATGCCAAATGGCAGCTCCACTGCAGTCAGCTTTACCAGGCAAAGATGCTGGAGGTCGTTACTCAGGCAAGAGAGTAGGAGCACAGGTATGCACACACCTGTGCACGTATCCCTTGAGAAGGGCAACAAAGCTGGTGAAGAGTCTGGAGAACAAGTCTTATGAGGAGTGGCTGAGGGAACAGGGATTGTTTAGTCTGTAGAAGAGGAGGCTGAGGGGAGACCACATTGTCCTCTACAACTGCCTCAAAGGAGGTTGTAGTGAGGTGGGGGTCAGTCTCTTCTCCCTAGTACCTACTAAGCAATGCAACGAGAGGAAATCACCTGAAATTTCACATGGGGAGGTTTAGATTTGATATTAGTAAAAAAATATTTATGGAAAGACTGGTCAGGCATTGGAACAGGCTGCCCAGGGAGGTGGTGGAGTCACCACCCCTGGAGGTGTTAAAAAAACTTGCAGACATGGCACTTCAGGACATGGCTTAATGGCAGTGGTGGTCTTTTCCAAATGAAATGATGCTACGATTCTATGACTGATAAATCTGCTCTGTCATGGGGCTCCTGGGTACCTTACAATGAGGAACATGGCTGACATCTTCCTCTATTGAGGAGGGTCTGCAGAAGATGTCCTATCTGCTGTTACCAAGAGACACAGCAGCTGAGTGTTTCATGGAAAATCTTATTTTCCAGAGAACATTTGGAGGTCTGTTGGTGGGAAACTGCAGAGAAACCTGTTTCTATGATTTCTTCTGCTGTTTGGAAACAAAGACCTAAATTCTCAAATCTATCAGTGTAATATTTTTCTGTAAGCACTAAGCTGAGAACGTTCTAAGCCCTAGGACATTTCCAGAATGAAAGGGAATGTGGCTCATTTATCCCAGCCCTTGAGAGGAACAGTCTCATTATAATCACTAGTACAGACAATGCATAGAAAGCAATCATTTATTTGGTTTGTCTATATTTTGCTTTATTTCTGTCTAAGCACTAAGGGATATCTATGCTCTGACAGGACTTGGAGTATAGATTAACGTCAGTAGCCGAACTGATGCAGAATTCGGCATAGGCTCCCAGCCCTGCCAGCAGTGAATGAGGTTCATGTGTCAGGAGTCTCCTCTGGGGAATCTCACTCCCAGACTTTACGGTTCCTCTTTATATGTGAAAGTGAGAACATTATTTAGGCTTTGATAAACAATATCTTCTACCTGCAGCATAACCCTTAGAAGCTTAGCAGATGTGTTTCATGAGATATATAACCCTTTCAAGCTCCTTTTTATCCTGTAGGCATAATAAAACCTTCACACAAGGTAAAGATAGTGAGCCTAACTTCCCTGGTTTTGTTCATCTCCGTGTGAATTTGTTCTCTTTGCAGTTCATGTTGCGGTTTCATCCTCCATTCATTCCACAGGGTTATTTTAAAATATCCCTATTAGTGTCTCGCTCTATGTATCTCCCACTCCATTCTGGGCTTTATTTTTACTTTCCTGAACAGCAGAGCTGCTTTGTGAAAGAAGCCATTCCTTTTTCCTCTTCATTTCTCACAGTTCAATCACATTTTAATAAACTTTAGAAGATGCTCTTGTGTTTTTCTGACAGTGCCTAAGTTCAGGCAAGGCTCAGACAGTCTGGTGTAGATCTGGAGTCCATATGCTGGTTACAAGTACATCACACCAGTGAGGTGATTACAGCTCTATTTCTCTTGGCCAGCACTTCACATATCCAGCATGGTTAGCTCTGCTTGGCTCCCTGTTTCAACAGAAATGGAAGCAAAATGCACACAGAAGGGTCAGACCTAGCTTCAGGCTAGCTTGTACAGGCACAGTAAAGGAAAAGTAGTAGCACAGGTTAATTGTATCCATAAATAAATGCATCTGGATGCTGGACAGTACTGGTGAATGATATCTACATCATTGCACCTGCCACTTCTGTAAATGCCACTTCTGTAAATCTCACTGTGTAGCAGAAGGGCCAAAGCTATCCTTGTTTATCCTTGAATACAAGCTTCAATCACATTACCAGATAGTTGCAATAGAGACATATCTTCATCTGATTTTGCCCTGCATCCTCAGTATGCCTCTTCTGCAATAGTGTGGCAAATGATGACACAGCCACAGTTCAGGTGGGATTCAGATCCAGAAGAAGCCAGCTGCATGTAGATGTCTACAAGTGTGAGGTACCTGAGCTCTTGTGTCAAGGGAGATGTAGTCAGGACTTTTCAATGGAGAGTAGAGTGCAGACAACTCATGCTTTGTTGGATGTGCAGGAGGTGCCCACTGCCATGTGAGATTCCTGAGTGGGCATGAAATATCCACAATGGTCTGAGGATTAAGTATCCTCTAGAAATACTTATTTTCATCCAATGGCTTTTAAAGGGGCCAGGAGGATTAATTTTGATTAGATTCCTGAAATACAAAAGCATGTCACCCAACTCATCCATCAGAGAAGGGTGAACCTGTCTCATCTTCCGCATTGACGTGAGCTGCCTGGCTACAACTATAGAATCATAGAATTGTTAGGGTTGGAAGGGACCTCAAGGAGCATCTAGTTCCAGCTCCCCTGCCATGGGCAGGGACACCTCACACTAAATCAGGTTGCCCAGAGCCACATCCAGCCTGGCCTTAAAAACCTCCAGGGATGAGGCTTCCACCTGGGCAGCGTCCACCACCAGTGTCTCACCACCCTCATGGTGCAAAACTTCTTCCTAACATCCAATCTGAATCTACCCATTTCTAGTTTTGCTCCATTCCCTGTTCTATCATTACCTGACACCCTAAAAAAGTCCCTCACCAGCTTTCTGGTAGATCTCCTTCAGATATTAGAAGGACACAATGAGGTCTCCTCGCAGCCTTCTCTTCTCCAGACTGAACAGCCCCAACTCTTTCAGTCTGTCCTCATAGGAGAGGAACTCCAGCCCTCTGATCATCCTTGTGGCCCTTCCTGGACATGTTCCAACACATCCAGATCCTTCCTGTACTCCAGGTGGCATCTCACCAGAGTGAAGTGGGGGGGGGATCACCTCCCTCGACCTGCTGGCTGTGCTTCTCTTGGCATCGCAGCCCAGGATGTGATCAACTATGTTAATAAGCTGTGCATGAAGAGGGGCTGAAGTGCTGTCCCTAGTTGTCCAGGCTGTTAGTGTACTGTTGGTGCAGTTGTTGCTCCAGTTCGGACTTGTTCTGGACAGTTATCCATAGGACAAGGTTTGGAAAAGAGCATGGCCCAGAGTCGGGAGGTGCTAGTGAGGAGATAATTTTGGATGAAGGGAACTGGAGGGAGGCAGGGCTAGGGAGATGAGGATGGATGCACATCATGCTGTGCCACTTGCCTCAGGACTAGAGAGGAGGATGTGTCCTGTTCTCATATGCTGATGTAGGCAGAACAAAGACCTGCTCTGGCAGGCTGTGTGAATGTTCCATACACTTCAGTAGTCTCTGCTCTTAGGGCTTTTCCTGCTGTCTCTGCTGTTTAATTACCCATCCCAGCACCCTCTGGTAAATCTTCTTCCACATCCTCTTGAATCACTCCTGCACAGTCCCTCCTGTCAATGAGAAGAGAAGTTTTCCATTCCAGCTCTACCTCATCGCAGTAAATACACATGGCATGGGGTCTAAATTCATCCTTCCTGTTGGAATTTACCTTTGTTTACTTAAATAACAGCACAACATAACCTTAATCTGAAATTCTTCTTGACCTTTGCAGTTTTCAGAGTGTTTTCCTCAGCAGGGCTTCCAATGAGCTAGAGAAAACAGTTACCCTTTAGGGCAAGGACAATAGGTACTGAAAACTGTAAATTACTACATAAGTTTTGTAGGCTGGCCTGGATTGAGAAAAATGTATTTAGAAATTAAGCCAAAGAGCAAGATTTTGTGGTTGCATCTGCCCTGTTGAGAGACAAAGACATTTCATAAACATAAGGACATGTGAACACCAAGTTAAATTAGGCATCAAATATATCTGGTAAGACATTACTGCCAAGAGAAACTGAAAAATGATGGATTCCAAATAGCAGTTCCTCAAATGGGAAATGCAGTGCTTCGTTGGAGGGATTCCTGTTTGCTGTGGGGTTTTCCTCAGGGGCAGGAGAGGGAGCAGGGGACCTCCTAACACCTTGTAGCTGTAATCAAGCACTCGATCCTGCGTCTTTCACCTAAACTAAATGTCTAGAGCAAATTCTTTAAGTAAACAGAGCAGGACATTTCCTTAAATATCTGCCCTCTGCTGAGTCATCAGTGCTGGAGGATGAGGTCCGCTCTCAGCTCAGATACAGCAATAGGATTAACACCCACTCAATCCCTCCTGCCATCTGTTCATCCATCAGTGTCAGTTCTGCTTTTCCCCTAAAATTAGATTTATCTGTCATTCTGAAAATGGTAGCTCAAACTATTTTAATACAGTATTTCTGCACAGAATATGTCAGAAAGATTTCTTTCTCCACTGACTTCTTGTACTCCTTGGTTCTGCTGTATAGTGGCAGTGACCACACCAGGCTCAGACCAGACCAGATCTGTCTGTCTGACTCACTGATTTCATTAAAACCAGGTTGTTGCCGTCTTTTTAGTTCTTGAGCATCTCAAGACAATTTCTTCAAAGGCTGGGTTGTGCCATTTTGTATAAATATTCTGTATCTATAACTGGACTGCAGAGCAGGCTGAACAGTCGAGCCTTTTGTAACTTTATACAGCAAACTTCCTCTCAGGCATCATGTCACTCAAATTCCAGAGAAATCATCCCATGATATATTTAACTTACTAACTAAGGTGATTTAATACAGCCCAAACTGATTTATTCTGTGTCAGTAGGCAAATAATATGAAAAGTTCTGGCACCTGAATAACTTATGAATAATTTTTTTTGCATGTCAGTTACATGAGTAAATTTGGAATCCCCAAACCACGTGTATGGCTCTTGAGTTTGGTTTTGACGAGTTACCTCAGGCAAGGTTCCCTGCCACTCCACTGCATGCAATGTGTTTTCACAGAATCTTAGAATGGTCTGGGTTGGAAGGGACCTCCAAAAGTCATCTAGGCCAACCCCCTCTGCAGTGAGCAGGGGCCACTAGATCAAGTTGCAGAGCCGTATTGAGCCTCTCCTTGAGTACCTCCAGGGATGGGGCCACAACTACCTTCCTGAGCAACCTGTTCCAGTGTTCCACTACCCTCATGGTGCAGAATTTGTTCCTCTAGTTTGAAGCCATTGCCCCTCAATCCTATCACTGCAGGCCTTTGTAAACAGTCTGTCTCCATCCATCCTGTAGCCCCCTTCAGGAACTGGAAAGCTGCTGTTAGGTCTCCCTGGAGCCTTTCTTTCTCCAGGCTGAACAACCCCAGCTCCCTCAGCCTGTCCTTGCAGCAGAGCTGCTCCAACCCCTGATCATTTTTGTGGCCCTCCTCTGGACCTGCTCTGTCAGGTCCATGTCCTTCCTGTATTGAGAGTTCCAGAGCTGGATGCAGGTCTCACCAGAGCAGAGTAGAGTGGTCGAATCACCTCACTCGATCTGCTGGCCAGGCTGCTTTTGGTGCAGCCCAGGCTGCCACTGGCCTTCTGTTTTCTCAGTGTGCAACTCTTGTAGAAAGCTTCAAATGGTATTTGGTACTTGAGCAAGCAGGTCATTAAATTGCACAGCAGACATCAGCAAAGCTGGCTGACACAGGAGACAGCCCATCCTGAACTTTTTGCTTTCTACTGTTTTTCATGGTTCAGTAAGTGTGTCGTATGCACAGATCATAGCTAGCATTGCTTTCAAACACAAAACTGAAACTGCAATATAAATTTAAAAAATTATAAATAGAGACCTCCTGTTCCTGATTGGAGTCCTGCCAATCCTGATACAAGCATTGTTAATTTCCACTTTTCCCCAAATAAATATTTTTCTGGGGAGAAAAAAACAAACAAAATCCAACAACTTCTATTTCTTTTTCTAAATGAGCAATATCAAGGGGATGATGCTGTGTGAGTACAGCAAAATAAAATCAATCTTTACTTTCTGTTAGGAAAACAAATAATTTATGACTTCAGGAAGAAAGAGAATTTTGCTAAGCTCTAAATAATTTTAATAATTTATTATCAACTATTTAATGTGGAAATGCATTTCTTGCAGATATAAATATTATTTTTGATGGTGGAGAACAAAGACTGCTTACAAATCACAACTGACTTACAGACACAAATTATTTTTCTTTTTTAAACAAAAATATTTGCATTGAAATACAGTTCACAATATTTTTCTTGGTTTTAATCCATTCACATCCAAAAGTTAACAGCCATCTAAAGGAATCTGCATCAAGTTTGGGAACCTCAATTTTATCTTTGCATGTGCATTCTGTTATTAATGTACATTTTTATTTTCTTCTAATGTGTCAGCATTCAGGAGAAAATGTGCAGGAACATAAAAATTCTCCACATTTTGCAGGCAACAAGCAACAAGATTTTCTCCATATCAATTTGGGAAGGAGGAGGCATCTCTAAATATATTTTTAACAACCAAAGATCCAGTGTTCAGTTTGATCCCCTGTCATTCCTCAGTCTGAAGTGAAGCGCAAGTAGCCTCAAGTATTCATAAACCTGATCCAGCACTTTGTATCCCGGGAAAAGCACTTTGTATCCCAGGTTGCTTTCTCCAACCCAAAACTCTAAAAAAAGAGCAGAAAAACATTTTGCTCCTTGAGACCAAATTGAGTAGATCTCAATCCATAGAAGTAGACTTGTGGCATGTGAGAGGTGGGGATGTCCAGACACTGACAGCCAGTCCTCAAAGGCTACTTCTCCATAAGCATCCAGGATCTCAGCCTTGCCCTTTAGGGGCAGAGCAATGCTGTGTCCCCACCCCAAATGAAAAAAAAAAAAATCAGTGTGCTTTAAAAAGTAAATAAATATCTACCCTAAAAAGGTAATCAGAATGAGGCGTTATTTAACGTGAGAAGTACTTAACAAAATGCAGATGCTCTGCATTGGGTTGACACAGAAATCTTACTGCCAGTGTGAGCTTTGCTGGCAAAGAAACAGGGGAGCAGGAGAGCTGCAGAAGGGCCTGGCTGTGGGAAGTGGCATTTCCATGGCTGCCCTCTCTAGATCTCAACAAACTCCACCCCGCTGTGCACGTCATGAAGTGAGGGGGCTGCAGGTCCATGAAAACATGTTTGAGCTCCCTTGGTTTAGTAGAAGGTGCCATAGTATACAGGAGGCTGGGGCACTGGGTTTGTGACATGGTCCTGTGGGACTTGGTTTCTTTGTGCCTCAGGCTTGTCTACTCAGATGCACAGGTAAGGATGACATCCACATTCCTGAAGTGTTATAGTCCACCACTCTCCATGGAAAGCCCCTTTCCTTTCCCTCTCATGCTCACCAGGTGAGCAAGTAAGCTCTGCATTTTATCTTGCAAAAAAGAGTCAGCTACAGTGCAGAGGAAAGGAGAAGCTACTTACCCATGGGGAATTCCTGGGGAGGTGATGGGGCAGAGAGCACAGGGAAGCAGTGGGCTAATGCTGATGGGACCAGGGACCTGTCAGTAACATAGCTAACAGGGAGAGCAAAACCTGAATTAAGCTACACCTTGTTGCCTGACAAGGGGAGAAACACAGAATCTCCAAATTAGATGTTTTGTTGTTGCTTTTGGTATGTGCCAAATGAGGAGTGACCTTCAGCAGTATAACTTAGTGAAAGATGTCCCTGCCCACAGCAGCAGAGTTGGACTAGTTGGTCCTTGTAGGACCCTTCCAACCCTTTATGACTCCAGGGTCCAGAAGTCCTTTGCTGGTGGTTGTATACGGGTGGGGGTTGGTCTCTTCTCCCAGGCAACCAGTGACAGAACAAGAGGACACAGTATCAAACTGTGTAGGGTAAAGTTTAGGCTTGATCTTAGAAAGAAGTTCTACACAGAAAGAAAGATTGCCCATTGGAATGGACTGCCCAGGGAGGTGGTGGGGTCTATGTCCCTGGAGGTGTTTAAGAAAAGCCTGGATGAGGCAGTTAGTGAGTGCCATGGTCTAGCTGATTAGTTAGGGTTAGGTGACTGGTTGGACTTGATGATCTTGGAGGTCTTTTCCAACCTGATTGATTCTGTAATTCTGTGGTTTCATCCCACTTGTACTGCCAGGCTCCATGTTGGGAGAACAGGGTGAGTGAGTGAACCACCAGCACTGGTGACACAGAGCAGACCACCGTGGCCACCAGCTATCACTGTTCCAGGGGCAGATGCTGGAAGGTGGCTGGTCATGGGCATGTGCAGATTTGTCATGTGGGCAAGAGCTGCAAGATTCCCTCCCACATCTCTCTCAGCTGCAACGCTCTCAATGCTCAGTGAATGAGCTTGCAGTGTTGCAGGGAGCAGAAATCACCTGACAGCACTAACTTCACTGGGGCTCCAACGCCCCACATTCACAAATCTAGATTTTATGAAGCCTGATCACTTCAGTGAATGACCTCTTGACTCTGGTGTCCATCTGTCACACAGAGCAATGTGTTTGCCAACAGGAATATCCATTTGGACAGTCAGTGATTTAATAAGCTTTTCTTCCTACACAGAGTTTATTGATTTTCTCTTTTAGTGAGAGCAAAAGACTGTATTGTTGGAGTAGGTATTCTGCAGTTCTTGCATCCTTGCCTCATGCATCCTTTGTTTTATTTCTCTCTGCGTGATTTCCATCATCCCTTATTGCCACAGATATTCTACCTGTCATCTCTGTGCCCTGAAGCATCTAATTTTATTTTCAATTGTAGCTTGAATAATGTCTTCATAAGTTTTGTTTTCCTGGTTGTCCTGGAAGGCTATGAAAACCATTGGGGTTTGGATGTTTTTTGTAGTTGTCATTAATTTCCACTTTCCATTTTTCTTTGTCAATTTCAGGTATTTTATCCTGATGTCTCTATTGATTTCTTTATTTTACAGGTCAGCAAGGTTTTGTTTAATTGTTGTTAATTCAGGAGATGTAAGTGCTCATCTCTACCAGCCAAAATGCTATGCTTTTAACTGCCTGCAAATATGGCCTTTGGGTGTCACTGGCCCTGGGGATGTTAAAAAAACAAGCAGACATGGCACTTGGGGCCATGGTTTAGTGGCCCTGGTGGTCTTAGGTTGATGGTTGGACTCAATGATCTTAGAGGTCTTTTCCAACTGAAACAATCCTGTGATTCCTGTGATTTTATTTGCCCTTCACTTCTAATTGTTTAATTAGGACAATTATAGAGAAGTCAATGGAGTATATCATAGCCAAGGTGGTAGGGGCTCATGACAGAGACTGTAATCAAGCTTTTCCATTTCCATCAAGTAACTCATTCTCCATCCTTTGTGAAAACACATAACTTACTCATTAGTTTTACCACTCATTACCCTTCTCTAAAAAAAAAATTCTTCAAAAAAAAAATTAAAATCAGGAAGTATTTCTGTGCTTACCACACATTGGTAAGTGATATTGCTCAAGGAATAGCTCTTCTGTTTGTAACTTTTGCATACCAGGAGCAGCTACACTAGCTGATTTCCCTGGAAAGTCATAGAAAAAACAATATATGAGAGGGATCCCAGAAGAGAGAATGTGGGCTGGAAAGACAGAAGGATCTTAAGTTTGTCATTGTGACACCAGACAATTGCCATATGAGCATCCATGGGTGATCTGCAGTTTGTCAGTGCAGATTACTCCTTGGGAACAATTCATGAGCTGGAGGACAGTTGAATCCTGAAGGGTCCCAAACATGCAGCCTGGAATAATGCAAAGCACTGCAAATTCCACCACGGTCTTTTTTTTCTCCAAGGGCTATTCTACCATCACTGTTCAGAATTTTGCTCTTATATAGTAAGTATGGAGATTTTGATAATTTCTTTAAATGCTGAGTAAAGGACTCTCTATTCTGAAAACATCTAGAAGCACCATGATAAGCTATTAGCATTTCCTGCTTATTTCCAGCCTGGCTCTCCTCTTCCCAAAGAGATGCATTTTGTGCATCATTCCATGCATGGCCAAGTGTGGGAGTTAATTTTTGCCAGCATCTTGCCATGAGACTGACAACTTAAAGGATTGAAAAATAGCAGCAGTCAGCTTCAAAGAAGGTGGAGATTATTGTTTTGCCATGGGTGACATCATATCCATCTTATTTTATGCCTTTTAGTGCTGCTGAGCTCAATCCTGCCACCAATTGAAAATATTACTATGATATTGTAAACCATTTGCTAGATGCAAAGGCACAGCTGCAGCACAGCATGGCTAGTCCAGGTTGCAGGGCTGACACAGACAGAGCATGCACAGCTCACCTCACCAACTGAGTGTGGGTGAAGCTCTCTGATAGGCGTTTGAAGGATGTTGTTGCACCACTGGGTACAAAATCATTATTTATTTCTGTGGAAGATGGGGAGATGGAAGAGAGAGGCAGGAGAACAAAACATATTTCAGTTAAGAAAAACTGTAGACAGCTCTCTCAGAATGAGGAGGCATGTTCCTCAAGGAAGGCATCGCCCACTTTGAGTCATGTCAGTCTGGCTCAGTGTCCAGAGTTGCTTGCCCTGCTAGGCTGGTGTAAATCCCAGCACTGGTTCCTGGCATAGCTATCCTGTCGGATGGCGAGAGAAGGAAAACAGGAGCCTCTTCTGCCTGCACAGACTCCCAGCTGGCATGCCTCCAGATGTCCTGCCTAGTCCCAGATGGCTTGTACAGAGTCCTGGAGCTTGAAGCTGGAAGATACAGCTAGATTTTATCACAGCTCTTAAAATCTCACCCAGTTGTGCCCATATTGGGATTGGTTGAAACATAGCACATGTACAGGAAAATTTTCTCTCTCAAAAATCATCTTGACATCCTCATCAAGTGCTGCAGACTGCTTTCTTTCCCTTAGCAGCTTGTTTCCAAGCCTTGCTATTAACATGTTTTGCCTAATTTCCTCTTCGGATGTATCTGGTTTCAGCTTTCAACCATTCATCCTTTTCTACCAGATTAAAGAATACTTTTCTCCCTGATTCACTCTAGTCAAGACCTTTCAGTCTTCTTTTCTATAAGCTAGAAAAATAGTGCATTTTGAATCTGTCCCCATGAGGTGTCCACTTTGCAGTGGACTTTACACCTTTTCTTTGCATCTTTCCCAGTTTTCAAGGTCCTCAGTGATATGTGGATACTAAGACTGCAGATAGCACACAACTATCACCCTCCACTCCGGCATCCACCTCAGCAACCCTTGTTTAGCTGTCCAAGGTCTCATTAACCTTCTCAGATATTAGAATTCAGAACTTTTAGCCTGGAGAAGAGGAGGCTCAGGGAGATCTTATTGCAGTCTACAACTACCTGAAGGGAGGTTGTAGCCAGGAGGGGGTTGGTCTCTTCTCCCAGGCAACCAGCAACAGAACAAGAGGACACAGTCTCAAGCTGTGCCAGGGAAGGTTTAGGCTTGATCTTAGAAGGAAGTTCTTCCCAGAAAGAGAGATTGGCCATTGGAATGGGCTGCCCAGGGAGGTGGTGGGGTCAGCATCCCTGGAGGTGTTTAAGAAAAGCCTGGATGAGGCACTTAGTGCCATGGTCTAGTTGATTAGGCAGAGTTAGGTGATTGGTTGGATTTGATGATCTTGGAGGTCTTTTCCAACCTGGTTGATTGTGTGATTCTGTAACTTGAGGTTTCATCCATCTTGTTTGGCCTCTAAATCCTTCAGAGGAGAAATAGCACTTACCTAGAGCAGCCATTGTTTCTTCTTCTGTGGAGTTTGACACTGTTTAGAGTGCCTAAAAACAGCAGAGCCACCTAACCAAGCAACAGATCTCATATGGCTGCCTTCTCTTCATCATCTGAACCTAACATTGATTCTTGTGCAAGCTACAGATTTTGTCAGCCATGATCTAATGTAGCATCTGCTGATGAACAGTTTTAGGTTTAGATTCTTTTAGGAAGAATCACTATACATCCCCTCTAGGAACAACCCTGGTTAATGGTGGTGGCTTGTTGTCAAATGGTGCTCAGGGAAAGCAGTTCTTCATCTTTTGTTTCCTATGTGCTTTATTAAACCTGCATAGTGCTGATGTTATACCCTGCAATATCAAGTCAAACACATCAGAAAGTCTTTTATATTGCATAAGTCCACATTTTTTTATAAGCTGACTTGAAATCTAGGTCAGTAGCAAAATGTTTGTCTACATTGCAGGCTTCACTGTGGCTGTGTTAGTTTGGCAGCTGGAGGCAAACTCCAGCTGTAAGAGCAGAGAGCCCTGAATGTGCTTATTTACCCTGGCACCCTACCTACCTTGTTAGCAGCACAGTTAAAGAGCCAGTTCAAGAGAAGAACTTCTTCACATCAGTTCACTGAGCAAGTTATGACAGTGTTAAAAAGAAACAAATATAATCTGTTAATAAGCATTTTTCTGGGCAAACACAGGAATTTCCTCGATGATTCTCTTGCCCATGCAGAGGGAAGACCTACCTGTAGGAGATTTTTATTTAGACATGGAAGGGAGACTTGGCAATCTCTAGGGAGTGAAATTATACCCAAAAGCCCAAACAGCACACTACAGATGTGAAGAACCATATGGCCAAAGGACTCAGCCTTGACTAGGAATGAGTACTGCAGCCAGGGACCAAGGCTTGGTTCCCTCCTGACTCTGTGATGTCCCAGCAGACTTTTCATTGTGATAGCCACCTGGGGAGATTCAGCCCAGCAGAAGGGAGGAGGAACAATAACTGTCTGCCTGGAACACAAGGGTAGAAAACATCAGGAGTCTATAGAAACGCTCTTGAGTAAAAGTAGCTCTCCAACAGCCAGAAAGAGCTGAGCATTTCCTCTACATTCTGTGCAGAGTTTAGCAGGCTTGCATTTCAGATACATCCTGGTCATCACATTTTCTGTGGATGGTCCTTCTGCGTTATATTGGCTTTCCCATCTCTCACCTCAAGCTGCAAACTGCCTACCTATTACGTCCTGCTTTGTGAATGCTTTGGGGAGGTTTAGATCCCTGAAAGGGGGGTACTACAGCATCATGGCATGACACTATGACCCCAGAGTGCTTTGCATCAGCACAGCCATGTTGGGATAGGTCTACACTGGTATTTTGTTGTCAAGTTCTTTATGAGTGATTTTCACAATCAAAATTCAGAAAAATTCCATCCAAATACCATTTATTTAATATTTGAGTACTACTGTGACAGCCACAGGAAAGATGATGAATTTTGTCTCCTCTCAGAGTCAGAAACTCCTTAGGCAACAATACAGGTTCTCAAAAACTGCTGAACTGCTATGCTGAAACTTTAAAGAAAGAAATGCAACCTGAGGCAGAAAGAAGTCACAGAAAATTCAAGTCCAGACTTTGGGGTTATTTATTAGCCGTTGCAACCAGGAGTGTGCAAAACACTTGGCAAACAGCAGAGCATGGCCCTTGGTACAACTGCCTCCATGCTGCACTGGGGCAGTGGTAGTAATGGGGCTCTGCCAGGGGGACTCCTCCAGCACACCACTGCTTCCTGTGCTTCCTGGCTGCCATTCATCACTTTCTGATGACAAAGCAAGTTTTAGGAGTCCCTTTGTTTAAAGCACTTTTTAAGTTGCCGCACTAACTTGCCTTTTGCAGAGAAATAGGTGAAGTTTAGACCTAAGGCATTTCCGCTGAGCTGGATGCAAGTTTTCTTTGGGTTGCTTTGAAATCTCCCTCCTCTTTCATTCCAGAATTTTGGGCTAATAGTTCTCCTTTTTTTCACCCTTTCTTGCTGGGATAAGGACTTTTCTCCCTTCACACATGTCATCAATGATGCTGCTGCTCTGGTACTTTGAAGAAGAAAACAGTGCAAAAGGCTGGTGGTAGTTAACCTTTTCAAAAGGGCTTTAGGGGAACCCACTTTTCATTGACCTTCAGAAAGTGAATGTCTAACAAAATCAGCTCCTGTGCTGAGAAGTTTAATGCACCCAATATTGTCAGGTACTTTTGAGAAGACTGGTCCCAGCATAAAGTAAAAGAGAAGGGCAAGACACAGCTCTTCTATGCTGTGCCACCATCCACCCAGCCCCAAACTGATCCTCTGGCATGTGTACCTGTGTTGAAGGACAACCCCATCATCCCACAGCCAGAATTTCTCTGTGGGTTGTTGTGACTGTGGCTGTGCCGTCCTGGCTGGTTACCTGATACAGGGAGCGGTCCGAAGCGTAGCACCTCCCCAGTTGTGCTGGGGTGACCTTCCTTGCCCTACACTGTGGAGGGCATTCCACTTCCTATAAATATCTCAGAGCTCACTGCATGGGGGAACAGAAACTAGGTCTTCCTCCCTCTGATACGAGGAGTTGGAAAGGCTGCTTTGAGTTAGACCCTTTGGTCTGAAGCCACTGGCTGTTAAGAAGAATGGTTTTTCCCTTCCCCCTTCTGCATAGAGGTGGTACTTGGGTTATAGTGTCTCTGAACGCTTTATGTTGCAGTTTTGCCTTTGAAATATGCGCCTTTTAGAAGTCACTCTAAATTCTGATTATGTCTCTGTTTCTCCTGAGATGAGGAAATATGCTACCAGTGTCCAAATTACAGAGTTAGCTACCCAGGTGCCGCAGGCAAGCCAAGTGGGATGAATAGTGGGAAGAAGAGCAGGGCAGCAGTTCACAGCCATTGCTCTATATTTTACACCTCGTACTGTTAGCATATTAAATTGCTGCTTGCAGAGAGCGCAGGAATGCCACAGAAAAAAATGCAGACACAGGGATGCCAGCAGGGAACAGGAGTAGCTGTGACACGCCAGCTGGCTGTCAGTTCGTTAGACTCAGCACTCCTTCACATCCACACCAGCCTGCAATTCCAGGGGAACTTAGATGCTTATCCCAGGGTTGCATTACTTATCTTTGAACATTTTCAATGATTGCCTACTACATTTGGTAATGGTTAAGTGCTCAGTTTGGGGGAATTTGCAGGCATGATGTTGCTGCAAGTGGAGAAAGGGCTTGGCTTTGACCAAAGAGAGGTGATCCACATGGTTTCTGGGTCAAAGAATCATAGAATCTTAGAATCATAAAAATGTTCCGGTTGGAAAAGACCTTAAAGATCATCAAGTCTGTCAACCTAACACCCCCACGACCATTATACTGTGTCCCAAAGTGCCATGTCCACATGTTTTTGAACACTTCCAAGGACTGCCTTCCTGGGCAGCCTATTCCAATGCCTGACTGCTCTTTTTGTAAAGAAGTCTTTCCTAATATCCAGTCTAAACCTCCCCTGGCACAGTTTCAGGCTGTTTCCTCTCACTCTGTCACGTGATACTAGGGAGAAGAAACCAACCTCCACCTCACTGCCACCTCCTTTCAGGTAGTTGTAGAGAGCAATAAGGTCTCCCCTCAACCTCCTCTTCTCCAGACCAAACAATCCCTGTTCCCTCAGCCACTCCTCAAAAGGTTTATTCTCTAGACCCTTCACCAGCTTTGTTGCCCAGGCCCTGTGCAGTGAGAGGCTAGCATTGAGCAGTGCTGGCAGTTCCTAGCTCCTACTGAAGAAAGCAGAAAGATGGTAGCTCTCCAAAACACAAAGTGCTGGGAGCATATTCAAAGAATCTGTGCTCAGATGGCACAGGGAAAGCTCTGTCCCTGTGCAGAAAAACCCTCTGTTGGCCAGGCCATCCAGAGGAGAAGGACGACATCAGAAATGTCATCTGGAAGCCATCTGTTCTGATGGGGTGGAAACTCTCTTAAGTTAATTACAATGGCCATAGCATTACAGTTACCTGTGGCATTTATGCAATATTCATCAACGTGAGTTTATTCTGGTCCTGCATAGCTGTGATTCCTCATTTATACTAGTATGAGACCTGAATCTGACCCCTTATCTAGTGTGATGCATACTGATGGTTAGAAAACTTCATTTGTCATAGAATAGCTTGGCCTTGCAGGAGAACATTGCACTGAGAGCCTCTCCTTGTATAATAATTTTCCTTTAGAAATGGATTACTCACAATCCCTATCATATCTGAATTGCAGTTATCTGAGAGAGTGTAACAAGGAGATTGAAAGTACTCTGTTATCTGTTCTGTTTAGATGGCTTCTGAAGGAGCCTTTGTGTTGTAAACTAATTTATAGATTTGGAAATGCATGACATAGAAACATTATATACCCTGTAAATGCTTTAAAATCAATTTGTTCTTGAACAAGCCCCTGTACGAATGAATTTCACACACACACGGAATCACAGAATGGCTTGAGTTGGAAGGAACCTCAAAGATCATCTAGTTCCAATCCCCCTGCCATGGACAGGGGTACAGATCCCACTGGACCATGTTGCTCAAAGCTTCATGCAGCCTGGTTTTTAAGACTTCCAGGGATGAAGCATCCACAACTTCTCTGGACAACCCATTCCAGCATCACGCTACCCCCATGGTATTTGACATAAGCCTTTCAGTTTTATCACAGAATCACAGAAACATTCAGGTTGGAAAAGACCCCGGGATCACCAAGTCCAACTGATTACTGTACAAGGTTCACCCCTAAACCATAGCCCCAAGCACCTCATTCAAACCACCTTTCAACACATCCAGAGTTGGTGACTCCACCACCTTCCTGGGCAGCACATTCCAATGCCTGATCACTCTTTCCCTGAAAAGTTTTTTTCCCAATTTTTCCCAAGCTTGAGGCCATTCCCTCTTGTTCTGTCACTAATGACCTGTGAGAAGAGACCAGCACCAGATTCTCTACAACGTCCTTTCAGGCAGTTGTAGAGAGCAATGAGGTCTCCCCTCAGCCTCCTCTTTTCCAAACTGAATAGCCCCAACTCCCTCAGTCGCTTCTCATAACAGAAAGTATACAAAGTGCAAACTGTAAATCAGCTCCCAGGCTGGCTGAAATGACTACTCATCTATGAGAAAAGTCTGCCCAATATTTAAAGAAGATTTAGATAAAAAAATAATAATGTGTACAACAAAGCTAACATACAGCCTTGGGACTTTGTAACCTAAACCAGTGAGGTTAGTGAAATAGCATCGATGAGCACATCCTTCAGGTTGTGCATGGCTCACAGAGTTGTGAAGGGATTGTAGGGAGGCAGCTGATACCATCATGGTGTCGTGCCCACCATGCTGGTGGAGCTGACGGATGCCCCAGTAGCCCTCTTGTGTGCATGTGTAGAGTTCCCAGTCCTGATCTGTCTTGGCAAGTGGTGATTTCAGTGTTCATGGCTGATGTTGAGAGGTGGTGAGAAGCATTTAGCAGCATATTTTTTTAGTTCTGTTATTAACTAAAACATGCAATTTGAGATCATGACAAATCTTCAATAATTTGGGTCAAATTTAGCAACTGTTTTATCTGATAAATAGTTTGGACTTAGGTGGTAGTTTCCCTCTTCCCTCTCAGGTGTACTGATGATGGTACAGGACATCTGGCTCCACCTGTCCCTTCCCTGGGAGAGAGAGAAACCACCACTACTACCCTCTGTCAGGGCAGCCACCATTCGTCCATCACACCGCCCGGAATTTTGGGGGAATGTATCTGAAATATTTTCTTTCAATATGGTGTAAATGGCTTCAATGGTTATTGCAACCAAGCTAAAACCCGATGGTGCTGCCTCAACCAAAGGCTGTACCAGGCTGCAGTCACTCAGACACAGCTTTTCCTCTCCCAGCTGCTGAGCCTTTGTACAATTGCAAGGAAAAGTAAAATAGTCATAGCAGGAGAGCTGGAGAACATCTTATTTTGGGTGACCTCTGGCTGGAGCTAGGGAACAGGTAAGAGAAGGGCTTTGGCTCAAAACCCTGCATGTGGCAGTATGGTTTTGACCTCAGTGAACATTTCCTTTGAGCGCTGGCTCAGGGAAGTATAGCTGTGGTATCTGACTCTTCCCCTTTGTAATGACAGACATTTTTCCTCTGCTTTTATACTGTGTCCCTCATATTGTGTTATTTGCTGTTGTAAAATTATTTTTTTTCAGGATTGCATTCTAGAAGGTTGATAGAATTTTTTTTTCCTGGTTCTGCAGCTGAAAAAAAAAAAACGATTGTACAGCTGCCATGGTGAGAACCCTCCACTCAACATTGCTATGAGTGATGCTGGGAATCTAGGGAAACACAAAACAAAAGCAGCAACTTAGAAGGGAAAGAAACTAAAAGGGACCTCATCCAACTGCCACAGAGATAAATATTGACATTCCTGTTGACTGTAGTGGTTCAGTAAAGAGATCTCTGTCCTTAATAACAAACCTGAGTTTACCATGTAAGACATACATCTCAGAAACAAAACCAAACCTTTTGATGGGAGAAATAACTTTAGGAGCAGATCTTTTTTAAATCATGCATTGACTATAATAACATGAAGGGGTGAAAACTGAAGATGTGATTGAACTAAGTTCAAACTTTGTTGTTTTTCTGAGAAGACAACAGAAATAAGCTTCATTCGGGAAAACATATAAGACGTTTTTCTTTTCAGTAGGGTGCTGTGATCTTATTATATAATAACAAGCACAAGGTGCTGCTTTTGTTCCATAGTATAAAGGATGTTTAATAGCTTAAGCAGTGGAGATCCCAGCACACCTGCATTGCGCAACTGACGTGTTTTGCACACAAAAAAGCTACTAATATTAAGTTCCTACTAAAAACCTAACAATGCTTTTTATGCAGGTTATCCTAGTTACAACTAATATTACCAATACTATTAATAGCTGTCTGCATAAAAGATGTTGAGTTTTTAGGTGTTTCTTCTTTTCCAAAGTCAATAGGGCAACCTTTTCTCCAAAACACTGCTCAGCTCAGCCTTGCTGTTAGGGTGCTCCAGTATCCAGGCAGATGCTCAGAGCTTCATGCTCCAGTTCCTGCTTTCCTGACAGGGGTGTGTTGCCTGCTCTGAGGCAGAAACCAAGTCAATGTTCTCTCTGCTTCTTTTGCCTATCTCTTTTCCAGTCAGCATGGGACAAGGAGAAAAATGCTGCCTTCTCCTCCCTACAGGCTCCAGCAATGAAGGTAGATCTGGCTCTAAAGTGCAGGTCTCCATCCAGAAAAGCTTTTAAGCATCCAATTAATCCATCCCCATTTAGAAAAGTGCAGATGCAGCTACATTTTGCTGAGTGATACCTGGGACTATATGCCAGTTAAGGCACTTTGGTAAGTGCTTTGGTGAGCAGGGATGGGCATCTGATACGGGACCACAGAAGGGTGATAGGGAATGGGAGAGAGAGAGGGCAGGACAAGAGAGAACGGGAGAGAGGGAGGGCAGCTCTAGTGGCAAGGAGGGCTGAGAGTCAGCTGATTCAGCTGATTCAGAAAAACCCACATCTATTTCAGTGGCTTTGTTGGCTCCAATGTCATCTTTTCCAAGTTACTTCAGTGCACCCTCCTTGACAGTATCCTTCTGAGATTCACAAGTGCAAAGAGTATGTTGTGAAAGCCAAGTGTTAACCATGACATCTTTGGTGAAATTGCCTGGCTTTGGTGGTAATTTCCATTCTCCCTCTAGAAATTGTTCAACATCCTTGATTCTGACCTTGTCTTCCACTGCTTCACATGTTTGTAGTCAGGATCTGCCCCATCAGATCAGGAACATGGAAGGAGACATGAGGCAGGGTGAAATGCTCAGTTCATGGGCTCAGGCTAACCCTCCAAACACCATGGTCAGATCTAAGGAGAGCCAAGAGAATGGAAGACACAGCCCCTCTGCCAGTGGCAGGCTTTGCAAGTCACATTCATGTGATCCAGTATCAGCACTTTGTCTTTTGGACAAGTTCTTTCCAAGAATGAAAATGACTGAGTGGAGAGGGGAAAGGGTGAGATTTCCCATAGTGGGAGGAAAAAAATGACCATGATAACTAAAAGACCATATCAAATTAAGAGCACAGTCTCCTTCCAGAGGCCCTTGACACTGCTCAGGGCTGAACCCCAACTGGGTAGAAGAGAACAGGGCACAAATCTGGGTGTTCATTTTGCCCCAAATTACACACTAAGAGCACTCCCTGATACCCAGGCAGCCTGTTGCTGTGGCTGCTACTTAGCTTTGGTATGGGGACTGTTAATTCACAGGTATGCTTGAAGTGCCTGATAAAAATGTCTCTGATGATCTCAGTTTGGGAGCCCTTCTTCTATAAAATGCTTCACAGGAAAGTTTCATTTTAGAATATGCACATACACAAAAAGTGCTAAAGAAAAATATATGAATTGCTGTCATCTAAAATAAGCAGCTAGGGCACTCTGATATACCACAGAAACTTTCTGGATGTTATAAAAATAGCACCTTGTATTAATCTGGCAAGCCTATCCCCACAGAGGTGTGCAAAAACCTTAGCACTGGCAAGTGCCTTCTGATGATGCCTTGCTGAGTCATTACATCACCAGCTCCAAAGGGAAAGCCTTCATTTAACTATATGATATGTAGTTCACTAATTGCTGTGATGGGTAAGATAGAGCACGTGAGGATTCAGGGATTCATAGATTCATAGAATACCAGGTTGGAAGGGACCTCAAGGGTCATCTAGTCCTAACCTTTCAGAGTAGGAATATAGTTAAAATGAGAGGGCCCAGCACCCTGTCAATCTGGGCCTTGAAACTGCCTAATGTAGGAGAATTCATCACCTTCCTTGGGAGTTTATGCTAATAGTTTGAATGACAAAAAAATTGTTCTGGCATAGAGTCCGAATCTCCCCAGTAGCAGCTTGTGCCCATCACTCTTTGTCTTTACCATTGACTCTTTGTACAAAACAAAGGGAGTCTCCCTCCTCATGATAGCTGCCCTTTATGTACCTGAACATGGTTATGAGGTCTCCCCTAAGCCTTCTCTTCTCAAGGCTGAACAAACCCTGTTTTCTCAGCCTTCCTTCATAGGACAGTCCTCCGACCATTCTTGTGGCCCTTCTCAGGACCCTTTCCAGCCTGTCTGCATCCCCTTTGTACAGCAGGGACCAAAACTGCACACAGTGCTCAAGGTGCAGCCTGACCAATGCTGAGTAGAGTGGGAGAATGACATCTTTATCCCTGCTGGTGATACTTTGATTAACACAACTCAGCATCCTGTTGTATTTCTTTGCCACTGAAGCACTATGTTCTCTCATGTTGAGCCTTTTGTCTAGCAGGTCCCTCTCCCCAGTGCTGCTTTCAAGCCAGGTGGCTCCTAATCTGAGCTACATTCCTGGGTGGTGTGTTCCCAGGTGCAAGACCCTACACTTGGCCTCATTAAACTTCATACAGTTCCTGCTGGTCTCAGTTGTCTTGGTTAGGAGGTCTATAGCAGATGCCTACTGTAAGATGTCCCTTGGAGACAACCCTCTTGGTTTTAACCCAGAGGCATTCAAGAGGGCTTCCACAGGTTACCATAGTTGACTTGTATGCATTCAAGGTTCTCCTTGATGTAGAGCACAAGTCCTCCTCCTCTTCTACCCTGTCTGTCCTTACAAAATAGCCTGTATCCATCAATAGCAATCCCCCAGTCATGTGAGTTGGGCCACCATGTTTCAATCATTCCTTTGATATCATAACTTTCTGACTGGACACTGAGCTCTAGTTCCTCCTGCTGGTTTTCCAGTCTGTGTGCATTATTATATAGACACTTTAGGAGACTGATCTTTTGATTCTCCTTTGGGGAAACAGCTGATGCACATGTAACACTACTTGGGTTGGCCAGTGAAGCTGGCTTATTGTCTGGTGTGGCCTCCAGTTTCCCCTGTTCACTGCTCATGCTGTGTACGTTGGTATTCTCTCTGCACAGTCTCATTCTGTCCCCATCCCCCTTTGTATCTAGTTTAAAGACCTTTCAACCAGCCCTGCTAGCTCTTGCCCCAGGATTCTTTTTCCCCTTTGAGACAAGCGTTTCCTATCTGTAGTCAGCAGGCCTGGGGTCTTGTAAAGTAGCCTGTGATCAAAGAACCCAAAGTCCTGCCGATGACAGCGGTCCCACAGCCAGGCATTCATCTGCTGGCTTTTCCCGTTTGTGCCGTCATAAACACAGCTAATGGTGGGATAGAGGCAAATAGTACTTGTGCTCCTGATCCCTTCACTGTTCATCCCAGAGCCCTGAAGTCTTTCTTCATTGCTCGCAGGTTTCTTGTTGAGATCTCATCATTGCCTACTTGGAAAATCATTAATGGGTAGTAGAAGGGCTGGACTGTGATATTTAATTATAAGATACAAAATCTCAGCATCATCAGGATTGTTTCCATTAGTGATCTGACAAGGAGTCTTACATCATATTGCAAGATGTCTGTGGCTTTAAGTCAGCGAGCACTTTCTTTTTGCCTCAAGAATAAGGGAAAATCATCTTAAGAAACAAATTAAGCAAGTAATTTTTATATTAAATATACTTAACCTAAAGCTTTCTCCCTATTACTTCATAAATGTCTTGAGATTATAGAGGCTCAGTTAGCTTAGTAAAGATGAATTACATGGGATCCTGGGAACATAGCCATTGCATTAGTTATTCTTCCTTTCCATTGTGTTAGGATTTTTGTAAATAATCTGCACATTTAATCAATGGAGACTAATTAGGAAGACAGGACATGCTTTATTGTTCTATTAAAACCTGTTCATTGCCATAGGCAAGATGCCATCAACATTTCTAGGTGAAAATTACTACTTGTAGTATACATCATGGAGAATTTTACACTAACCATTAAAAGAGCTAAAAGAATATTGTGTCATTGGGTACAAACAATGATATGCAGGCATACAGCTATGTAACTATGAGCATAATTCACACATATACACAATATTTGGAAGAAAGGGATTATAATGATCTTGATTACTTATTCCTATAACCCTAAACTCAAGGATCCCAAAAGACAGAAGATTCCCATTATAATAGCTTCAGAGCAAGGGTGCTCAGCTCTGGTGAGGCCACACCTCGAGTATTGTGTACAGTTCTGGGCACCTCGATAGAGGAGAGATGTGGAGGTGCTGAAGCAAGTGCAGAGGAGAGTAGCAAGGCTGAGGAAGGGCCTGGAGAATAAATAAATTTGATGAGGAGCAACTGAAGGAGCTGGGGCTGTTTAGTTTGAAAAAGAGGAGGCTGAGGGGAGACCTCATTGCTGTCTGCAACTACCTGAAAGGACATTGCAGAGAGGTTGGTGCTGGTCTCTTCTCACAGGTAATTAGCAATAGAACAAGAGGGAATGGCCTCAAGCTATGACTGGGTAGGTTTAGAATGGACATTGGGAAAAAAACTTTTCAGGGAAAGAGTGGTCAGGCATTGGAATGTGCTGCCCAAAGAGGTGGTTGAGTCACTGACCCTGGATGTGTTTAAAGGTGGTTTGGATGTGGTGCTTGGAGATACGGTTTAGGAGTGAACTTTGTAGAGTGGGACTTGGTGATCCTGGGGCCTTTTCCAACCTGAACGTTTCTGTGATTCTGTGATTCTACACATCAAAATAAAACCAGTCAGGTGCTAACATCAGTTATTTCACTGTAAATATGGACTTTCTTCAGTGGGTTTAATAGATTTTTCAAAAACTCACAGTGGTAACAGAACAGTTACTGCTGCCCCAAACAGCTGATTTATATCCCAAATAATGTGGTGGAGTACATGCCACTTAGGGCCAGATATATTGGCTTTGCTCATACAAACACTCATATTGATTTAAGCAGGATCAATCAAGTCAACAGGATTCACTCAGGCAGCATCTGTGTTAGCAGTAGGAGCAGCACTGCAGGGTGAAATGGCTTGTGCTGGAGACCTGATATCTGTGCCAGTGGCATGGAGGAGAGAAGACTTTATTCAAGCTGAGCTCCTGCTTGATGCTTGTGGTAGTTTAATCTGGCAGGCAACTAAGCACCCCACAGCCTCGTATTCCCTGCAAGTGAGGTGGAGGAGGCAATCTGGAAAAAGTTAAAACTCCTGGGTTGAAATAAAATAATAAATAATAAGAGATAGAAAGAAGGAAAAGAAAGAAAGGAAAATAATGATGAAAGGATATACTGAACAAATGATGTGCAATGCAATTGCTCACCACCTGCTGACTGATGCCCAGCCAGTCCTCAAGCCAGCCACCACCCTGGCCAACTCCCTGCAGTTTTGTTGTTCAGCATGAGGTATGCAATATCCCTTTGGGAGAGGCTGCATCCTTTCCCAACTTCTGCACCCCCCTTCTCCTTGCTAGCAGGGCAGTGTGAGAGGTTGACTTCTTGTAAGCACTGCTCATCATAAACTAAAACATCAGAGCATTATTGATATTATTATCAGACTAAATCCAAGCCACATCACTGTACCAGCTACTAGGAAGAAAATTAACCCTATGCCAGCTGAAACCAGGACAACCCCATGGTTGCCCATTATCAGATGGGCAGAACAGTAAATGGGAAATTCCCCTCAGAAATGCTGCTTTGATTCCAGCTGAAACATGGATGTGGGTACATTCCCAGATGGCCCCAAGCCTGCCAATATCTCATGAGTATTGTCATGGTTTAACAAAGAAAATAAATTGGAGATTGGTCTTCCTAGTTCACCACCAAGTGCTGGATCATTCCCACAACTAGACTTGCTCAAGATAGGGCCACCTCCTA
Source organism: Indicator indicator (assembly GCF_027791375.1). Lineage (NCBI taxonomy): Eukaryota > Metazoa > Chordata > Aves > Piciformes > Indicatoridae > Indicator > Indicator indicator. The sequence continues at coordinate 6,725,811 of NC_072012.1, read as the reverse complement.
ACCTGCTTAAAAAGCTATATTGTATGTACCTTCTGGGGCAGACACTGATGTAGAAAGTAAAGCTCAGTGAAAGATACATTCCTCAGTGAAAGATGCCAAGGAGGAGCACAAGGAAGGACAAGAGCTTTTTCTCTGATCAAAGGAAAACATTATTTATTAACCAGATAAGGGCCAGAAATAAATCCTGTTATGGCTACACGATACTTACGTACATATAGAAGGGAAACAGTCCTTAACCTAAGTGGGTGGCAGGAGAGACTCCTGCAGAGAGGAGATGTTGCCTAGGACAATAAAATTGTGCAGATCTTCCAGGAGACTTGAGTGGTGAGATTGGTTCTACTTATGTATGGTTTATGCTTATTGGGTGATAACTAAGCCTTCATCTCCCTGGGGATGGCAAGCCTAAACCAAGCCCATGGGACAGGCAATAAGCACTCAAGCTCCCCTGGGTCTTCTCCACAGCATCCCAGGGGTGGGACTGCATGGCTCACGTCCCTTGGCAGATGCATGGTCGATGTGCCCCAGGCGGCTTGGACAGACAGGGACATCCTTGGGCAATCCTAGGGAAAGCTCAAGTGTCTGGGGAAAGGCAGAGCATGGACAGTGTGGGAGCCTTCATCAGGTCTCAGTTTTCCTAGGATATTTCCCAAGTGTATCCAATTGTGGAATGCTGCTAAACTGTAATGACTGCCACCTAATCTGCATGAAATTGCATCAGTTCCACTTAACTGGGATGTGCCAGAGGGAGGCAGGGAGCCAAGCACAATGATGTTGCGACAAATTCCTGATTATTTGTTCTCACAATGAAGAAAGATCAAAGTAAAATAGGGGGGAAAGTAAATTTATGTCAGTATCACTTTCTTAATAAGCTATTTTACCTCATTTCGTTTTCCAGTGCTAGAAAGGAGACAACCACTGTGCTCTGTATCTCTGTGCTCAACCAGTGTGTGCATCCTTCTCTGCTCAGTTTCATTGCCTAAACAGTGGTGGGAGATAAGGCAATGGAGGCAATCCAGTACCAGTGTACAGTCACAGCTTCCAAGAAAGACAGAAATCCAGCAAATTCTGTTTAATATATATATTCACACACTCATACAGCTACTTCTTTTTTTTTTTTCTTTTTCTTACTGCCTACTGTGAATCTTCTTCACTGTGAGGTTCACAGAGCACTGGAACAGACTCCCCAGAGAGCTTGTGGAGTATCCTTCTCTGGACACTTTCAAGATCTGTCTGGATGCATTCCTGTGCGACCTGCACTAGATTCTATGGTCCTGCTCTTTCAGGGGGGTTGGACTCGATGATCTCCTGAGGTCTCTTCCAACCCCTAACATCCTGTGATCCTGTGATCCTGTAATCTTTAGAAAAGTTGATATACTGCTTATTTTCACCAGGCACATGCTGATCGTTTCATCAATGCATTTAGATATTTCCAGCTACTCTAATTTATCTTCTGTATTTTAAAATTCTTCTGCATTAGACCCAGCTAGAAAATACACTTCTGATATTTTATATGGTGATTTATATGTCAGATCCACTTTAAAGTTCTTAAATTCTTTTAAAAACAGTTTTCAAACAATAGTGGAACCATTGGTCGATATTCTTAGTTAAGAAATGATTGCTTTAAGATAGTGTCTCAAATTCAATCTATTTTAGCATCTCCTTTGAGGCTTGTGGTGGTTCAGCCCTGGCCGAGGACGAAATGCCCACCAAAACCACTCTATCACTCCCCTTCTTAGCTGGACGGGGGAGAAGGGAAAATATAACAAAAGGCCTGGAAAAAGATAGAAGCAATTTTAATAATGAAAAGTAAAAGCAAAGGCCACATGTGGAAGCAAAGCAAACAGAGATGTTATTCTCTACTGCCCATCAGCAGACGGTGTTGGGTCACTCCCAGAAGCAGGGTCTGACACATGGAGCGGTTACTCTAGAGGACAGATGCCACCAACAAGTGTCCCCACATTTCCTTCTTTCACTTAGCTTATATATCTGAGCTGATGTCATATGGCATGGAGCACCCCTTTGGTCAGTTTGGGTCAGCTGGCCTGGCTGTGTACCCTCCCAAGATCTTGCCTACCCCTCAGCATACTTTTGGGGTGGGGAAACGTTGGAAAAGCACAGCCCAGGTGCTCGGTTCAGCAGTAGCCAAAACACTGCTGTGTTATCAACACCCAGCTACAGCACTGCACAACTCAGCACTGGAAAGATGCTCTGGGGAGAATTAACTCCAGCTCAGCTAAACCAAATGGAAGGCTCCTCTCAAATAACAGAAGTTCAGGCCAATTGATTATTCTGCCACTCCTCCCTCAGGAGAGACTCTTGTTTCTTCCATGCTTGTTACAGTTTTGTAGTTGTTCAGTGGCACAACGTAGGTATGCAAGGACACATTTTTCCTTGATACAATTCCTTCATCTTGTGAGTGACTTTTAGTATCTGTCCTCATCAGACCTGAAAGTTTTATACACTTAGGCAAAGTACTGAAAATTCACAATAAATTAAAGGAGTAGGTGACTGAAGATACAAACATTTGAGATTCAAAATATTTTTTAGGTTTCCCTGGCTTTCTCAGGTCACCATGGGTTCAAGATCTTTTGTGGGTGCAGAGTTAAAGGCACAAGGCATATCTGACCTTAAAATCTAAGCCATTTGGAGGAAGATTTGATGTCTTTCAAATGTTACCTATGATTTTGGAAATATAATCAAGAAATATGAGCAATGTATCAATATAGTCTAGATGTACTGTTTTTATTTTATTACTGTAATTTCTCATCTAGGAGAAAGAGCTCTGTGGACCTGTACATACTGAGATGATAACTGATACACTTTGATCAAATTCCTTGTTCTGATTTGTTCTTGCTTGTTCATTAGTTTTGCAACTTTATTCCAGCATTTTTAAAGTAGACAGACTAACACAGTATTTTAAATTGCCTACTGATCAAAAGGTATTGCTGATGTTTTGATGACAGAAAAAGAAAATGCAGTAAGGCACAAAAAATCTTTGCTTTTTATGTGTATGGGTTGGTTTGGGTTTTGTTTTGTTTTATTTTCTGTCACTATTTCTCCTCTGTTAATCCTAGGGGTTTTTTTCATCTAGCTCCTCAGTAACCCATTAAATCATTCACCTGGCTTTACTATATTTCCCTGCCTAGATAAATTGAGGCAGAAGTCTCAACCATTCACACATGAGATTGTTTACAAGTTATTGTATCTTAACTATTCTGTTTTTCCCTCCCTACCTCACAGATGATGGAAATGCTTAAAACAAGTTAAGGTAGTATGACACAGAATAATGTAAGTGTGAGCATGGCATTCAGGGGACAAAGCTACAAACTGTTTGCGTGCTTCTGCCAAAATGCATTGCATGGCTTTCTGCTGTTGTCTCATGTTTCTGATGTTAGGCAGCATGTTCAGCAACATGTAAGCATTTTGTCTGATATTTAGAGTCACAGCTTTGGTATTGTGTATTCTTAATAATCTGCTGCCTTCTGTGGCTCGTGGCTGCTGCTAGTGGCAAATCTGCAGTGTGTATACATTATTCCTAAGTAACGCTCAGAAGTACCTACAAGGATATAGCTATTTAGAAATCTACTGCAGAAAAAAAGTTGAAGTGTGCGATCGAAATGGTTGGAAACAACATCAATACTTTTTGTTGTGCTTGCCAGTAAAAAGCAGCAGCTCCTGGCCTGCCTTTTCTAGAAGCCTGCTGCTACTGCGGCTGGCTGCTGCGTATGGTTCTGCTGCCCACATCTGTGCCTTTGCAACATGAATGCTCCATGGCGACTCCTCTGTTGTCAGACTCCTGCTTGGTGTGCCAAATAACATGCTGGAATTTAAAATGTTGTTTTCACAGCACTCTGTTAAAAAAATACTGTGGGCAAATTCACCATTCTCCTGTGTTTATAGAGTTCTGTAAATCTTAGTGTGTGTAATGCTGGTGAAGGTGAGACCAGTCACAGCATCCTGAAGCAGACTGACCCACACGGGTCTTCTGGTGCTTTCTGGTATTGAGACACAGAACTATTATTCTCTACCTGGGTTTCTGTTGCCCTTGGAATGCTGCTTGTATTTTAAGCACACTGTGGTGGGATTTTTTGTCATGAGGATGGTCAAATATTGACCAGGTTGCCCAGCAAGGTAATGTCTTCTTCATCCTTGGAGAGATTCAGAACTTGACTGGGTATTACCCTGAGCAACCTGCTCTGATTGGACCTACTTTGAGCAGGGAACTGGAATACATAGAATCATAGAATTGTCAGGGTTGGAAGGGACTTCAAAGATCATCTGGTTCCAAGCTCCCTGCCATGGGCAGGGACCTTTGGCAGGGGCAGGGACACCTCACACTAGATCAGGTTGCTCAGAGCCCCATCCAGCCTGGCCTTAAAAACCTCCAGGTTTTTGACCTCCAAAAGTCCCTTCCTACTTACAGTTGTCAATGATTTTTCAATTTCATGACTGTGTGAATAGGGAGTAGAATGAAGCCACCAATATAACTTTGACTATGCTGTCAGCTGTTATTTGAAACCAGATCACTGGGGGTCAGTGCACTGGTCACTGTTCCACTTTTCTGGATAATAAAATGGAGGTTATCAAACGCTGGTTATTACTTCTGGTATACCCAGTTCTCCACTTGCAGCTTAGCTACACAGGTAGTCATTTGTTGTATTTCCTTATCGTGCAACAAAAGTATTACTTCACTCCATTGCACCCAATACATGAAATACATGTGGACTTAGAGCATGTGCTGTGTGAGAACAGGATGGCTTATGAGAAACATATCTACTTTTGACTTACTGGAGCTATGCCAGCTGACACTGACAGCTGTCTGTGTGATGCTGTTATAGCTCGACTTAAGTTTCCCCTGTAAGATCACTACCTCTGTTCCTAAGACATTAATGATTAGACTGTCAGAGCTGAGAAAATCCACCCGGCAAGCAAGGTCACCCTCATTGTTCTCTGTAACAAAGGAGAACACCAGGCTAACGAGGCCAAGAAACTCCTAATTAACATCAATGGTGAACTCAAAGTTAGGGAAAAATAGGGCTGGAAAACTGAAGTCTCTACAGAGGTAAAATTACCTTTTTAAATCATTGCGAAAGAAGCCTGCAAGCTGTATTTTCAAACACAGTTAGTCCTGGGGATGTGTAGCAGAAAAGAAAGGGAGTCTATAACAGGTGTGTGATTTCTCTGCCTCCTTCTCTTTGATGAGCCCCAGCTAGCAGTCAGACTCTCTGAGACTTAACCGAGGCCCTGAGACCGGAGTGCTATAGATCTCTGTTCCCACCTGCTTCTACAGCTCAGCCCCTTCACTTAACCAGGAAATGTGCCTCCTTAGGGAAGCTGGAGCTGTGCAACGCACACGGAGCAGGGCCACGCCACAACCTCCCACCTCCTCCCACAGTCCATCATCCTGCACAGCAGAACAAAACAACAGCTAACACCTACCCATAGTTGTAACTGGATGTCCCACAGACCATTCTTCTCTAGGAGCAAGACCTGTTGCACAGATCTGTCTTGAGCACCGCTTGAGGATCCTGAATTTGCCTTTTGAGTCTTGCTGCTGTGTGCCACTGTGATGAGAAATAGTCTGTCTTCCCAAAGCACCTAATTAAGCATTTTTGCTCCCATTTCTTTCACATAAATTTGTGATGGGTTGAAAATTACCCCCAAACTAATTTGGAGAAAATACCCCCAAAATAAAATTTGCCAGACCAGCTCAGTTGGAAAGCAAATGAAGCTATATTTACAAGCACACTAAAATCTAGAAATATAGAATGCAATGAATATGTACAAAAAATACAATATTTACATATATTTACAATTTATAAACAACAGAAGAACCCCCCTGGACAAAAGCAGGGGGTTACCAACAGCTTCCCCTTCTCCACTCCCTTCCCCCCTGTACAAGATAAAAGAGAGAGAGTAAAAGCAGAGAGTAGCTTGTTAGTAATTAGCTGCCACAAAGAAACACAGCCAAGGTCAGCAAACCAGCAGAAGCAACTAGCTAGTATCAGCTAGAGCCAAGAAGCCAAAAAGAGAAAGTTAGTTTAGACAACTAACTTTATGTTAGTTATCTGACCAATGGCATTATTTAGACCTTATCATTATTTTCCCTTTACATCCAGTGGCAATTTGTTTACATTCTACCAATTTTCTACTCAATCTGTGGAAAATTTTCCTAGGCATCAGCTTAAAACTGCCACAAAATTATTACTCGTAGTTCAGATTCCCTGATTTAGGCAACTTCCCCTGGCTGCCGCCTCCCTCCTTTCAATTCTCTGACTCCAGTTTTACAGGGTTTGTGCATCTAGCCGTCTCTCAGACACCTGGCAAACAACTACTGGGTCATGCAAAGTTGCAGCCTATTCATTCTTACAGTCTAGGTGTTTCACACTGATCTTTGATTTCTGTGCCAGCCCAATGCCCCTGGAACAAGCCTGGTTTTCCCACTGCATGGCAGGGATGTCTCCAACTCAGCTGTCTTATTTAATGAGTATGAGGGAGCAGTCCATAAGTGAGAGTGAGTCTTTTTGGTTTTCAGTGCCCATTTGTGGATCATAGTACCTGCAACCATGTTTTACATTCCAGAAATATTCAAATCAGAGATGAGGAACAAAAATCCCACTGCCTTTTCAGCAGCATGGAGAGTGAAGCAGAGAAAACAGCTCCTTAAAGCTACCATGAGCTTCCGGTGTTGGAGAGCCTTATGGAAAAATTATTCAAACACATCAGAAGTGACACTGGTGCAATTAGCTTACCTTGGGATAAGGAGAGGTCTGCATGGCTACCTGAAATTCTCTTCTGCTGTGTTTTTTTATTATTATGTTATTTTAAATGATCTTAACAGCCTCAGCTGCACACATGCCTAAGTGGCAGACATCAGGACAGAAATTCGCTGGTGAGAGACTGCAGACCTGAAGAACCACTGCATGCTGTTGAATGTCACCATCTCTCTCTTGCATGCATACACACAAGGGTGTAAATCCCCCACACATTGCTCCTGTTAGCTCCTGCCTGCTAGTATAAGAACAAGCCAATATTACATACTCAGCCAACTCCAGGGGTGTCCACAGAGCCAGCCATTGTGGCCCACTAGATCATGCTTTCATGTGTTCCTCTGCAAACTCTGTTGTCTCAGCTGGCTTCCTGTTTGAGCCCAAGAGCATCTATCCTTCAGCAAGTCCTGCAACAGTTACCCTCTCCAGTTATGTAATTCTGAGCAAATGACATGATAAGTTTTCTCACGACCTACAGCATGAGTTCTTTGCCCCTCACGTGAAGGTCAAAACTTCAGCAAATTATTCACAGATCGCAAGCACTGATCAAAATGGCATTCAACAATTTCATTCAGCCTTCCAGCCACACACATATCTGACCATGTCAGAAGACTGTTTCCAACATGTCTCCCAGGTGGCTCATCTCAGCCATCTTTCAGTAACAGGAACACATGCCTTGGGATTTACCATTACACCCTCTGCACTCCCCAGGCAGCTCCTCAGTGACACTGGATGGTCGTGAATCTGTCGACACAGCTACTGCCAGCCGCTCATCTGCACAAGAGCACCATTCAGCAAAAGGCAGTGCTCTGGGAAATGATCACTGTCTGGTTCACTTGCCTGCTGTTTGTTTTCCTTCGTTCCCTGTGTTTAGATATTCTCTGCATCACAGAGCTAGGCATGCCCTCATCAGAATCACAGAATCACAGAAACATTCAGCTTGGAAAAGACCCTTAGGATCACCAAGTCCAACCAACAATGCTACTCTGCAAGGTTCATCCCTAAACCACATCCCCAAGCACCACATCCAAACCACCTTTAAACACATCCAGGGTTGGTGACTCCACCCACCTCCCTGGACAGCACGTTCCAATGCCTGACCATTCTTGCTGAGAAAAACTTCTTCCTAATGTCCAGTCTAAACCTACCCAGTCACATCTTGATGCCATTCCCTTTTGTTCTATCACTAATTACCTGTGAGGAGAGACCAGCACCAGCCTCTCTGCAATGTCCTTTCAGGTAGTTGTAGACAGCAATGAGGTCTCCCCTCAGCCTCCTCTTCTCCAAACTAACCAGCCCCAGCTTCTTCAGTCACTCTTCATAAAGATTTATTCTCCAGGCCCTTCAGCAGCTTCCTTGACCTCCTCTGCACTCGCTCCAGCATCTCAACTTTCTCTTGTATTGAGGTGCCCAAAACTGAACACAATACTCAAGGTGTAGCCTCACCAGAGCTGAGTACAAGGGATGGAAACCCCTGGATGTGCCTTTGCACAGCAGGGAGGCAGGTGGGATTTGTGCCATGCTCCCAGGTCACACAGCTTTGACACTGGCCAGAGAATGGGGAAATTCACTTCACACAAAGAAAAGAAAGATTAAATGCTTTTATTATTCTGCAACATTTAGGGTTCACCAGTGCTGATACTTATGCTGGTCTCTGTCATCTCCGTAAGACCTTCAGTCTGGACGTTTCCACTTGACTAATCCTGCCATGCTCACTGAAGCTGCTCATGCAGTGCCACCTTTAGGGGTCTGGGATCCATCTATAACAAAAAGGGTACAAACCATTTCTTCCTCTGCTCCCACCTGCTGTTTTTAGCTATGTGCTGATCCACTCCAGCCAACTTTGAGCTCAAAGTCTTATTATGCAGGGAGTAAAGAAGACTACATGTGTTTATCACCAGAACAGCGCATAGGTACTCCTTTCCTTTTCATAATGCTCACACTGTTTGCAATCTGAAAGAACAGTGGTAGCTAACTTTAAGCAAAATATACTCATTCCTTTTTGAAAGTGTGGTTATGACTCAAGCAAGGAGTGTAGTCCCAGGCAGCATCCATCCAGCACATTAATACAGCTTCACAGGATGTGACAGAGCTTTATGCAAACTGGGGACATGAGAGAGACACTGGACCCAGCCCAGCAAAGTACATTGCTTCCTTCATCAGCAGGCTGATTCATGGACTGAGAGCTCCCATTTAAGTGCTTTGCTGGCTGAGGGCCACAGACAGACTTGCTCCTTAAAGTCCATGGGACAGCTGCGAAAGCAAAATCTGCCCAGTGGAATACCAGTGCCTCCCTGGCCCAGAGACTGTCTAAATTCCTGACATGAAAAATGTAGGGTTTATATCAAAGACATTGAGAAGCTCAGCCAACCTCAAGCTTTCCTTCCTTCACAGAGCCTAGCAGCAGTCCTTTCAGTAGGGCTGGCTAAACCTAATGGCTGACAATTTAGCAGGCAGAAGCCTAGGCAAACCAGTAGTGTCTTGCAACCTGGCAGTGTATGAACCTCACAAGTGATTGTACATGGGATAAGATAGAAGTGGTTGATGCTATTGCACACCCTATTTTACCTGTCTTGCTGATGAGCAGCTATTTTGAATTTCCCATCATCCAATACACTCATCTTTAAGAGCATTTTCTTTTGTTCTCAATATACAATTTGTAATATTTTCTTTTGACTACCACCATGCTGGCACCATGATACTTCACAGGATCACAGGATGCTAAGGGTTGGAAGGGACCTCTGGAGATCATCGAGTCCAACCCCACTGCCAGAGCAGGACCATAGAATCCAGCACAGGTCACACAGGAATGCATCCAGATGGGCCTTGAAAGTCTTCAGAGAAAGAGACTTCACAACCTCTCTGGAGAGCCTGTTCCAGTGCTCTGTGGCCCTCCCTGGGAAGAAGTTCCTCCTCATGTTGAAGTGGAACTTCAAGTGCTCATCTTCTTAATCCCAGCATTTTGGGCAGAAAATGATTCTGTAAAAGATTAAAAATAAACCAAGCAAACAAACAAACAAGAGTCTATACTGGTGCCAATGAAATCAGTTCTTTACCCATTACAATTTTTTTTTTCCATATCAAACCATGCACTGGAAACCACACCTCCTGCTGTAGAGAACCATCTTCAACAGGCTTGGAGTGGTGTTGTGGAGAGGGGAGTGGTGTGAAGGGTAATTAGTAGGTTGTTCTCATCCCTGATGTCTGCGATGCAATTACAAAAATTGCAAAATGTAAGAATCTGTCCCTGCAGGCAAATGAGATCTGTCTGGGTGCTGAAAAACAAGGAGAACGTCTACCTCTGTATCTCCCTTTGTCTAACAGTAAGAAAAAACAGCAAGTTTTTTTCATTTTGATATTGGTTCAGGACATAGAGAGCACCACCTCATGGATTCCCAGGAAATGCAGGGGAAAAAAGCAATTTCACTGAAATGAAGACATACAGCTATCTTCAACCTGTTATATATTAAAGGGAGGACAGTCAATCTCCTGAATGCCTGAAGCCAGCTCTGAAGGCAGAGCTTATATATTCTCAGAGGTACTTGAGCTCAGCTCAGTTTTGAAGGGGAGAAAATATTGCTTCCATCCAGTTCATGCCAGAGGAGATCTCAAGAAGTAAATCAAAGGATACCAGGGACAGATCTTTGATGAAAGCAAATCAAGAATTTGTTTGCATTGCTGTGTAATGCAGACTCACTGGAGACAGTATGATCCACAAATGGAATATGTTACTAAATCAGGACACAACTTACTGGAAAGATAAAGGAATGATTTCAGCTAAGTCATTCCATCTCCCTATCAATAGTGCATCTCTGTGGGAGCATCCTCACCTCTGGCTAAGTATCATATAATTCCTGTAGGACAGACTTTAGAGTCAGCACTCAAGGACATGACAAGGCCAACCATGCAAAAATCAGTGGGTCAGACAGTCCCTGGTTGTTATCAGATGTACCTACAATGCCCAGAATATCATCCCTTTGGTTTGCAAAATTTGCCTCTCTTGATATGTGAGAAAGGGACATTTGTTAAGACTGCCACAAAAGGGAGCATTTCTCCTGGATACAGGCATGTTCATGGGCACTGTGACCTCCAAGTCTGACACATTCCAGGAACATACTTACAGGATCAGTGAGCACAGTACAGATGGGACCAAGGGAGCATGTGTCACTTAGTGGGTGGATCTGTGCATGTGCACCTCTAAACCACTATAATTTGGGGGGGCAAAGATTCAAAAAGCTTCCCAGGCAACATTTCTGAACAGAGCAAGAGTACATGCATGTGGGGAGGTGCACCAGGTTAGAAATCAGGATGCTGAATAGCTTTTCAGACAGTCTTGCCTTCCCTCTGCATCCCTCATCTCTGTTCTTCATACTGCCAAAGTCTGTTTTGTGCACTTCTTCCCTTATCTGTTTTGATGCAGATGCTGTCCATGCTTGTACAAAATCCTCCTCCTTACTGATGTCAACTTCTGGAAACTTTCTTCTTTCCCCTGGAGTCTCCATCTTTGTCTGTTTTGGTTTATAAAATGCCTTTCTCCCTCTTCTGTAGGCAAGTCTCCACTCTCCAGGAGAGTAATGCCAGATGGTTTCATTGAGCTATAGCTTATATCATTGAGTTATAGCCAAAACTGACCCCCTTATCTTACCTTCCATGCCTAACTTGTTTGATTGTAGTTGAGAAACCTGTTAGGTTCTACATCCAGGCAGAAAACACACACCTTCAGTGTTACTGTCAACATTATCAACATCTTCCCTCTTCTTCCCAACCCGTGATGGTGTTTTCTAATCCTCCTGGCATTCCCTCAAAAGCATTCTACAAGAATGTCTATTAGCATTTGTTCCCACAGTAAGACCCTCAGAGCTTCATCCTCAGTCTCCATGACCTTCTCTATTTGGGCCCTCCTGATGCTCACTTTGTCCTCCCCCAATATGTCACAGCTAAAATAAAATTCTTGATTCAATTAATTAGCAAATCACATTAATCCTTTAAGTGTTTCACCTTCATCCTCATGGTCAAACCTTTGAAAGTTTCCATAAAACCACTCCAATGGCTTTTCCTGCTTACCTCCTCCTTTCCCCCAGACTACCCATTTCCCTTTCTTCCCCCTGCTGCCTTCTACTCCCATCTCGTGCAACACAAAACCTCCTCCCACACTGCCACCAAAGAGACTTTCAAACCGTACCAGTCTTCAAGTTTTGCATAGATTTGAACCATTTTCAGCAAATCAGGCTTGTCTGTGCTATTTTCAAGTCATCCTTTGGTCTCCTACCTTCTCCTGCCTCTGGTGTTGAGGTCTAGGCTATAGCCTTTGATGAGACACATACTATGTAGTCCTCTCTTGCTCCATATGTGCTCTCTTGCTCTGTAGTCCTCTGTGGAGACAAAGTATGTGCAGAACAGCTGGAGAAGAAATCAATGCCATGCTCCTTCCCAAGTTAGCCTTGCTTGACTTCACCTTAAAGTAAACCAGGGTCATTCTTCATTTGCCATATGTTTTTGTTATGGGGCATCTACAGCTCATTCTCAGTTGAAAACATCTTTTTTTGTAGGGGAGACACAGCTGCTGCATGCTTCCTGCCACCATTCTAAATTATTAGGAACAGAGAGTATTTAAAATGCCTATAAAAGACCAGGCATTACATTAAAATTATATTGAGGAAAGACACCCATGCAAAGTGAAAAGGCATTTATGAATGAGATTTGGATAGGGTAAGTGTCTCAGGATGTCCATGTTCAGAATTTTTTTTCCCCAGGAGAGAAAATAAAGGTAAGTGACAATGTGACCAGAAGATACTGTCTGAGAAGACTCTATTGAGCAGAGTTTAACATAGAACTCACTATCCACAGAATCACAGATTTGTCCAGGCTGGAAGGGACCTCAAGGATCATCCAGTTCCAACACCCCTGCCATGGGCAGGGACACTCTCCACTAGATCAGGTTGCCCAGAGCCACATCCAGCCTGGCCTTAAAAACATCCAAGGATGAGGCTTCCACCACCTCCCTGGGCAACCTGTTCCAGTGTCTCACCATCCTCATGGTGAAGAATTTCTTCCTAAGGTCTTATCTAAATCTCCCCTCCTCTAGCTTGGATCCATTCCCCAGACCTATCACTACCTGACACCCTAAAAAGTTCCTCACCAACTTTCTTGTAGATCCCCTTCAGATATTGGAAGGCCACAATAAGGTCTCCTCAGAGCCTTCTCTTCTCCAAACTGAACAACCCCAACTCACTCAGTCTGTTCTCATAGGAGAGAAGCTCCAGCCCTCAGATTACAAAGATCAGAGATGCTACAAAGATTTCCAAATAACAAGAATTAGTTGTGATTAAATAGATCAGTACAGAGTGGCAAATAGTCTTCTTAATTACATATCAAAGTTAATAAACAAACAAACAAAAATAACATAGCTATTTGAAAGTGCTGAGTTAAGAAAGCATGCACAAGAGTAATTCATTCAAGTCCATGCCCCAGAGTCCTTGTAAGTGGCTGGTGATTTTGAGTGCCCTGCACTTGATTTAAAGAGCCTGGATGTTTGGGCCTTTTTTTTTTGTTCCCTAATGACAAAGATGCTACCAAAATTATATGCAAAATAAGAGGGTTTGAGAAGGCTAATTACATTTTGGTGTTGTCAGCCATGAGAGACATTATATCCTGCAGCAAAAGTTGAAACAGGTTTTCAATAATGTCACAAAAGATGTGAAAGTCATAACTTTGCTGCATTGCTTGTGCATTGCATGTGTATAATTAAGTACAGCTTATATAAAATATTATGATGCTCCATTCACATGCTTAGAATTCAATTCATTTGTAGTTTACATACCCCCAATAATAAATGTCTCTCCATGATCTTTGTCCAGAGACAAAGTGCAGAGCTATTCATCAGCTTTAAAGGGAACTCTGTCACTGACAGTGGTAAACTTCACTGAGTCCTGCAAAATCTACCTCCTTCACGTAGCCTTTGATGAGCATGTTGTGTGAATGGCAACAGGCAGGATTGATTGACTACCCAGAAAGCACGGGTTGCACTCCCTTAAAAAGCCTATGAACTAGGTAGTAACTTGTCAGTGCTGGCCTGAGGATTTATATCAATGCTGTAAATAGCCAATGATGCTTCCCAGGTAGAAAATGTAACCAAAAATAATGACATCCAGATTGGATGAATATGCTTCATCATCATGAGGTGCAAGGTATGACAGTTTCCTCTTGTTACTTTTTGGGACAGAGGCTGATTTGCTAACTAGAGCGTCCTGAAGACTTATTCCAGACTCTTTTCAGGACCAGTAAGCTCAGTCAGTCAAATATGTTTTTAAACTTTGTATGATACAAACATTCCCCCAGGGATCAGTACTGGGTCCAGTTTTGTTCAATATCTTTATCAAGGACCTGGATGAGGGCATTGAGTGCACCCTCAGCAGGTTCCTGATGATACAAAACTGGGGGGGTTGGCTGACACCCCATCAGGCTGTGCAGCCATCCAACATGACCTGGACAGGCTGGAGAGCTGGGTGCAGGCAAACCTCATGAAGTTTAATAAGGACAAGTGCAGGATCCTACATCTGGGGAAAAATAACAATAGGCACCAGTACAGGTTAGGGGCTGCCCTACTGGAAAGCTGCTCCACAGAGAAAGACCTTGGAGTGCTGGTGGACAGCAAGTTCTCCATGGAACAACAATGTGCTCTTGTGGCCAAGAGAGCCAATGGGATCCTGGGATGTATCAAGGAAGGTGTGTCCAGCAGGTCTAGGGAAGTTCTTCTACCTCTCTACTCTGCCCTACTGAGACCACACCTGCAATCCTGTGTCCAGTTTTGGGCTCCCCAGTTCAAAAGAGAGAGACCTGCTGGAGAGAATCCAGCAGAGAGCCACGAGGATGATTAGGGGACTTGAGCATCTCCCCTATGAAGAGAGACTGAGATCCCTGGGGCTGTTTAGTCTTGAGAAGAGAAGACTGAGAGGGGATCTGATCAATGTCTATAAAATATGTGAGGGGTGAGTGTCAGGAGGAGGGGACCAGGCTCTTTTCAGTGGTACACAGTGATAGGACAAGGAACAATGGGTTCAAACTAGAACATAGAAGATTTCACCTCAACATGAGGAGAAACTTCTTTACAGTGAGGGTGAGGGAGCACTGGAATTGGCTGCCCAGGGGGTTGTGGAGTCTTCTTCTCTACAGACTTTCCAAACCAACCTGGATGCATTCCCGTGTGGACTATCCTAGGTGATCCTGCTGTGGCAGAGGGGTTGTACCTGATGATCTCTTGAGGTCCCTTCCAACCTCTGATATACTGTGATACTGTGATTTTGGAAAAAAATTTTTTTTTTCTTTTAGAGGAATAAATGACCAGGGGCCATATATTCCTTTTGCAAGATTTGCTGTGCCATCATAGAATAACAGAGTCATGTTTCTTGCTAAAGATAGCAGCTGTCTGGAAGAATCAGGTTAGGTAATCTGGCCACTTACCCATCTAATCAGAAAGTCTCATGTTCCATCAGTGATGCTAACAGAAGATGCATCAAACTGTTCCCATAATCCACAGAGAGGTTCCCTCCCTGCTTCAGAATGGGGCACACACAAGAGCAGTGTAAGAAGTGCTATTGGGATTGAGGGATTTCCCTTTAAGTCTGAAGTAGCACACACCACTTGAAAAATTAATGACTGGCTGGGTGGATGATGCATGCCAGGGCATTAGAAGTGAGGTCAATGCTGATTCACCCTCAGAAAAGGAAGGTGGTTTAGTGGTTGACACAGTGCCTTGGAGTGCTGGTTCAGGCTAGACAGGCAGCAACATCCTGTTGTGACCTGGACTTCACTTGCCTGTGGTTCCACCCCTGAGACTTTACATAATAAAAGAGTTCACAAAGTAGCTGGGTGTGTTCTTGGAAGAAAGATTTGCAAGGCCCTTACATGTGTTGATGCCCACTGGGCTCCCAAAGTCCTTGCACTGCAGATTGTTGTAGGATGATACAGTAATTTGAGGAAACATCCCTATGTTTTTTTCCTGTCCTTCTGCTCTGCCGGCCATTGCCAGAAAAAAAAAAAGGTGCAGGCTGAGTGGACCTCTGGTCTGACCTTGCACACCAAAGGGGAGACCTTCCTGTTATTGGGAAATGCTGCTCCTTGAGGAGCACTGCCATCCTGGCTCCTCCAGATGCCATGGACCTGGCTCTTCACATGCCTCATGCTCCCACTGATCCTGTACTTATCTTGTTACAGTATTTACACCATTACAGTAACACCTCATCAGATCACCCAGGAGCAGTGGCTCAGCAGAACATCCATTGTTCAAAAGCTCAGCCCAGGTCATTCTCACTCCCAGCACTGTGTCACTTTCTTATGCAGCAAGGATCTCAGTTTTACTGAACGAACACAACACCCAGATTTATTTGCCAGAGTAAAGAAATCAGAGAATCACAGAATCAGCCAGGTTGGAAAAGACCTCAGAGATCATCAAGTCCAACCTAATACCTAACACCTCCTGACAACTAAACCATGGCTCCATGTGCCACATCCAATCTTTTTTTGAACACCTCCAGGGATGGTGACTCCACCACCCCCCTGGGCAGCACATTCCAATGGCCAATTACTCTTTCTGTGAAGAACTTTCTCCTCACCTCGAGCCTAAATTTCCCCTGGTGCAGTTTGAGACTGTGTCCTCTTGTTCTGCCACTGGTTGCCTGGGAGAAGAGACCAACCCCCACCTGGCTACAACCTCCTTTCAGGTTGTTGTAGAGAGCAATAAGGTCTCCCCCGAGCCTCCTCTTTTCCACAGCAACAACCAATTTCCACCAAGGCTGCAAGACATTTCATTATAACTTTCTGTCAGAGCCACAGCTCCATCAGAAAATAGGAGGCTCCACATGAGGGAAGCACAACACAGCTTCCTGAGCCTGTGGGTCAGCTGGCAGAATTTACAGATGTTGTGCTGGGAATGGCAGCACAGCTCCCATGGTCAGTACAGCACCCTTAGTAAACACACAGAGTAGTTAATATTTTGAGGTTGATTTAGCTTTATTTGTGTGTCTTGATACGTGACATTTCCAAGACACTTCAAGTCTCTGCTGAGTTGGACCTATTTATCTTTTAATTGTGAACATGCAGCTGAACTCTGCAAAATCCTTACACGACAGGAAAACACCAAAGCAAAGTTTCCAGACTCATTTACACAAGGAAGGGTATCCCTCAGGGGTTTTTTATGTGCCTTCCAGTCCTGTTGGACCAGAGGCAAATGCCTTGTACTACTACTAAACAAAGTGGATCTGGAAAGTTACCTCTGCTTTGACCAGGGATCACCTTCCAGCCCTTTGCCCAAGTCTGGTTTCTAACTTGTTTGTTATTGCAGCTAAATGTGGATGGGAGTTTTCTCCTGGGTGATGTTTCCAGCAGGTATAACCTTGTGTGTGGTTTTGTTCTTCACTAGCCAGCTGACTTTCAGCTGTAGGGATGCCCATATTGGTGTCTTCTCTGATGGCACTCCAGAGCCAAAGTCCTGCAGGACAATTAACAGTGTCCCTAGTCACAGGCACTCTGCAGATGGCTGTGTGCAGGATGTTAACCAGAGCCAGGCCTGCAGAGGAATAAATGGAGGACTCATTTGAAACACTGGTGTAAGGCAGGAGTTGTACAACAGGTTTCATCAAAGTCATACCTGGAGCTACTGGCAACTCAGGTGGGCATGCTGACAGCAGCTGTAAGGGGGCAGCTGAAAAAGCTCTTGAATGACAAGTGTGAATAAGTGTCTCTGAGACTCCTGCAGATAGTTTAAGGATAGGAAGCTCCCTGATGGGCGGGTAAGGAAATATCCTGAGCAATCTGAGCCATCCTTCAAAAGCTACTGAGGACAAACACTCGTCCCCAGCATTGTGCTTGCCCAGCTCTTCACCCCAAGGGGCACAGGGGGAAGCTCTGAAAGGCACCAAGCTGGTGTTGCCCAGAATGAAACAAATGGAGGGGAAAAAAAATACTAAGCAGTTGTTTCAGCAGCTGAGATGACCGTTTTGGTTTCTTAGCAACTGTGGGAAAAGAAACTGCTTCAAATCTGAGCTGTCTGGTCAAATCCAGCGAGCATCCCTCCGTGGAGGACTGCCCTCCTCCTCTCTGCTCATCAGCACAGGGAAACCACACAGCTGGTGGGAAGCCTTCCCAGTGCCAGGGAGGAAGGCAAACAAGCTCACTTCTGTCTGCCAAGAGATGAGGGGGAAAGCCACCCATTGGAGCCTTCATGTGGGGTTCCTCCAGACACAGAAAGACTGCTTGGATTTAGACTACTTTTCATTTGATAAGCATGGAAAGGACAAGGACTAACATCAGCAATCAATGACACTCCCCAGTTGAACCTGAAATAGGAACCACAGTGAAGGGGAGGTCAAGCTGTGTCTTTTTCATGCTTTGGTAGCAGGGCTGGTCTGGAGGGGAGCAGGAGGACACTCCTGCAGCTCTGGCCATTGACCACTCAAACTCCACAAATTAATAGTAAGCCTGATGGCATGGTGCAGTGGGAGACTGGTGTCCTCCTGCACAAGTCACACAGTATCACAGTACATTAGAGGTTGGAAGAGACCTCCAGAGATCATCAAGCCCAACCCCCCTGCCAGAGCAGGATCACTTAGGGTAGTCTGCACAGGAATGCATCCAGGTGGGTTTGGAAAGTCTCCAGAGAAGGAGACTCCACAACCTCTCTGGACAGCCTGTTCCAGTGCTCTGTCACCCTCACTGTAAAGAAGTTTCTCCCCATGCTGAAGTGAAATCTTCTATGTTCAAGCTTGTACCTGTTGTTCCTTGTCTTATTAGTGCATACCACCAAAAAGAGCTTGGCGCCTTCCACTTGACACCCACCCCTCAGATATTTATACACATTGATGAGATCCCCTCTCAGTCTTTTCTTCTCATTTACCTCTTCTCCTGGCAGCACAGGTGGCTCAGTTACAGCATCCTTCAAAGGTTGCTGTTTTGTGATCACTGCTCTTTACAGCTGTTTTCTCACTGACCAGCAGTGTCAGTCTCTTGCAAGTCCCTTGAACAAATCCACAGAGAGAAAGGGCTGACTTTTGCCAAGCATTTTCATATCTCAGAGGGCATCTCTGCTGGAGGAGGTTTCAGCACTGGTGCAGGGTTTTTCCAGGTCGGTGCACTGGAGCAGCCATTTCATTGTTTTGGTTTCTCAGGGACAGTGTTTAAATTCATGCCTGTTATTGGCACAGTGGCTGCACTCATTCCCGGCAGCTTATTTCCATCCATCCTAACACTCATTCATCCAGATATAAGTATGAGGCTGCTGACCTGTAGTTAATCCTACACATCCCTGACTTTTAATTTAATGACTATTAAAATATTAATGGGAGCAAAGAGTGGAAGTCAGATCACCTTTTCAACAGCTTAGTGCCCCTGTCACCAGGCTAAAATGTCATCCTTGATCTTGCTTTTTTATTCCCTTTCTCCCATTTTCACTTACAGGGCAAAGAAAGATGTATTTTAGAGAAGATTTTGCAGTCAAGCAGCTAGCTATTACAAGAATTACAGCTGAAACACCCAGCTCCTGGCTAGACATGCAAACCACCATGAATGTGTCAATGACCTAGATACCCCTGCTGATTCTGTGCAGAAAAATCATTCAGTATTCAAGGAATGATGTGGAGGGTGTCTGGTGGATCTACCAGGGGTCTGTCTGTGCATAGTTCATTAAATAAACTGCAGTCTAGCAATGAGGGTGGAGCCCAGAGTCCCTGATGCAAACCTTCATGACTGCAGTGCCATGTGTCCTATTGCCATGTGCCCCTGCCTAGGGGTGAGAAAATTCTTGTGGCTGATCTGGTGTCCAGAAGTGAATTTTCCCCTCTAGAGGAGAAAGCTGAACATCAGATGATATTTCACTTCCTGACGAGTATTAATATGTCTTGATTCTCACAAGAAACACCATGTCTTCTTCTGCTCATGCTTCAATGAAAGGAAGTCATGTCCCACTCATGACCAGCCAGGAAACATCTGATTTTCACAGGATCACAGGATCACGGGATTTTAGGGGTCGAAGGGACCTCAGGAGATCATTGAGTCCAACCCCCCTGCCAGAACAGGACCACAGAATCTAGCACAGGTCACACAGGAACACATCCAGATGGGGCTTGAAAGTCTCCAGAGAAGGAGACTCCACAACCTCTCTGGGGAGCCTGTTCCAGTGCTCTGTGACCCTCCCAGTGCTGTAGTTTCTATCCATTGCCCCTTGTCCTATCCCAGGGTGCAAGTGAGCAGAGCATGTCTCCTCCCCCTTGACACTCAGCCCTCAGATATTTAGAAACATTTATTACATCCTCTCTCAGTCTTCTCCAGACAAAAAAGCCCCAGGGCTCTCAGCCTCTCCTCACAGGGCAGTGCTCCAGTCCCTTCATCATCCTGATTGCTCTCTGTTGGACTCTTTCCAGTAGATCCCTGTCCCTCTTGAACTGGGGAGCCCAGAACTGGATGCAATATTCCAGGTTTTTATTTTCAAGCATCTAAGGTTTGAGACAGTAGGGAACAGTGCTGGTGGTAGTGTGGGGATCTCTTTCTCTACATATTCCCATGTCTCTTAGAGTGTTTTTTTTCGTTTTCACCTGCATGAGGCAATTGTGACTGCATCCTTACAACAGCCATCTAACTGCTGCAGGTATTTGTCTGTGCTTAAATCTATCTTCAGATGATGATCTTTTTCTGATTATAAAACTAATGAGATAAAGCAGAACTCAATCAAAGCAACTCGGCTTGAAGTGCATTAATACTTAATACTACCTCAGACTATTGTAATTATGACTTATTTACTTTTTTAATTGCTAGCTGGTTTACTTACCTCTATATGGGAGACATTTCTCAAGAGTATCTTTCTGACTATAGTTTTGTTTTTTTTTTTTTTTTGCAGAGAAATGCAGGCATTTAGTGAGATGGAAATTACTTCCTTATTATTTAAAATTAATTCAGTCTGTCAAAATGAGCTCATTGCCATGCACAGCACTTCTCTTTTAATTCAGTCTCAGCCTTTCTAGCAATTGAGATTCTGTGCTGAGATGATGTACATAGAAGGCTTTTTATACATATTAAACCCTACATATTAGGAGGATTAAGACTGCATATACTTTTTAGAACAGGGCACATAATTATGAAGCAAGTTTTGCAGCAGGGATAAAAAAATGTTGCTATCCTATTGGTCTTGTAAATTGCTTTGCTAGCCAGGAATGAAGCTGCAAGGAATAGAAGTGACTCTGTTTGCTGCTTCTGCAGGACTGCAAATTTTGCTAAATCTGGATGGAAGTAAAGAAAACATTTACATATAAATAATTGGAATGCCAGTGCTCCCTCCTTTTCTCTTCCTGGAATATAAAAGAAGCAAATTGAAAGCAGAATATGACAGAGGAAATTGACATTTGTGTTGGATATAGAAAGAGAAAAACGTAACAACAGCAGAAAAGTGCCTGTAACCTTCAAAAAGGGAGCCAAGAAAGTGAGGGGCAGAAGGGATGAATGAGAGGTTTCTGACAGCAGCATCCTGTCATTTGATTGGGTCTACAGGAGTTTCTTCAGGATCAAGAGCCAATTAGGAGAGGGAAGAGAGAAGAAAAGGCAGCTTTAAAAGATCTTCATATTTCCTACTCCATCCTCTGAGCTTCTGTCAGCTCCCACTGCATTCCTTCCTTGTAGCAGCTGAACACATTTGTGGTGAGGGTTCACTCCTCCAGGATCATCCCAGCATGTGAGGAAACTGGTGCCCTGATCACACTCCCTGGAAAGAGGACATGAGGGAAAGAAGAGATGAGGGACAGAGGGAGCAGTCAAGGAAAGCCCTTACTTGGAGGGCACCTGACAAGATTGCCATTTCTGTAATAAGATGACCATTAAATTATTTTTCTATTCAGTGACTGAATCAAAGAAGTCATCAAAAAGATCTAATCACTTTGGGCATTCGATAGACATGGCATTCCTATCTCCAAGTGGGAGGATGTGGAGAGAAATAGACATGTCAGTGTTACCTCAGTCCCTGGGTTGGTGATGGAGCAAATAGTCCTGGAAACCACTTCCAGACGCAAAGGATGGCAAGGAGATAGGAATTAGTCAACAAATGCAAATGGGAAATCGCACTTAACAAACCTAAAAACCTGATATGGCAACATGATCATCGCAGTGGTCAAGGGGTTTATCTCGACTTTAGCAGGGCTTTTGCCAAGTGTTTTCCATAACAGGTTCACAGACAAGCTGATAAAGTGTGAGCTAGATAGGTAGACAGTGAGGTGCATTGAAAGTGGCTGAACTGTCAGGCTTAAAGGGTTGGGATCAGTAGTGTGAGGTCCAGCTCGATGATGAAGCAAATAAACTAGGAGAAGTGGTTGATGCACCAGTGGGTTGTGCTGCTGTCCAGAGGGACCTTGGCAGGCTGAAGAAATGAGTGGACAGAACCCTTGTGAAGGTCAACACAGGGAAACCCTAAGTCCTGCATCTGGGGAGGAGCAACCCATGCATCAGTGCATGCTGGGGGCCACCCAGCTGGAAGGCAACTTGGTAGGAAAGGACCTGAGGTCCTAGTGGACACCAACCTAACAAAGAGCAAGCAATGTGTCCTTGGCAAAGGAGGTTCACAGGATCTTCTGCTCAGCACTGTTGATTCCATACCTGGAGTGCTGTGTTGGACTCCCCAGTACAAGGAAAATGTGGGCATACTGGAGAAAGTCCAATGAGGGACCACTAGGATGATGAAGGGACTGGAGCATCTGTCCTGTGAGGACAGGCTGACAGTTGGGAATAGAGAAAGTTCAGTGTGTCTAAGTACTTGATAGGGTATCCTTAAAAAAGAGAGAACCAGACAGGGACAGCATTAGACACAACAGGCACAAACCAACATGCAGGAAATTCCATTTAAACAAAAGAAAAAGCTTTTTTATAGTAAGCATTTTCAAGCACTGGAGCAGGCAACTCAGATGTTGAAGCATCCATCCTTGGAGATAACTGGACACAGCCTTGAACAGCCTACTCTGAGCAGTGAGGCAGGACAAAGTACCCCAGAGAGAGATCCCTGCCAACCTCCACAGTTTTCTGAGTCTGTGACAATGAGACCAGAAAACAACAGGGAACTGGCAAGTGGAAAACAGGAGTTTTGGTTTAAGAACCTGCAGTAAAAGGCCACTGAGAAACATGTTGGAGTTGCCAGAGCAATGCAGTGGTGAGCAGGGGTGCACACAGGTCCTCCCATGAGAGGAGGGAGGCATTGGAGCACACCCCACATGTGGCTGCGTTGCAGTGAGAGGAGAACATCTCCCACTAATGCTCTCTTACTTGGTCAGGAAGAGCTGATGGAAATAGAGTTCTGCAAAATAGAGCCTAGTGGCAAGATCAGCCAACTTCAAACCCAAGTCCTGGGATCACCCACCCCAAACGCAGCTCTCTTGCCAGCAGGCTCCCATCTTAGCACACTCCCCATTCATGGAAACCAAAATGTCAGCAGCTGTATCTGTACTTTTACCTGTGCTGCTTCAGTGGGTGTTTCAGCTAAAATGAGCAACAAGGAAGTGCTGAGGTTCCAAAACTGTATACATAAGAAGCTATCCTTCGATGTTCAGACTCTGCTTTGTCCCACAGCTGTGAAATTCCCCCAGCAGCATGTCCAAGGTGGGAGACACACCTGGGCTCTTGGCTCCCTCTCTGAATTTTGTTTCAGGTATTTGCAGTTAGCTAAGGATCCTACCACCAAGCTACTTTTGGAACAGTTGTTCCAAAAGCCTACAGTGTTGGCTTTTGCAGATTTAACACAAGTTACTGTGAATCATCAGGAGCATTTTACAGATAAAGAGTCTGGTGTTAAACAGACTGTGGTTTAATTTAAAGTATTTCATCCTTACATTGCAAAACAACGTAGAGACACCCCTCCTCACCTCCCCCATTTTTCAGATAAATGAGTAGATTTTAATCTTTTCTTGAATACAGTCTGGTAACTTCAAACTATTGCTTAATGATGGATCCTAAACCCAAGAAGTTATTATCTTGTTTTCATTTTGAACATTTAACAGCGGTTTCTGACATATTCCAATTTCACATTGTTTTGAATTATATTGTAAGGAACATTTAATTAATTTTCTCGCTGGTGCCCAGTGTTGCTGGGAGTGAGCTGGGAGCTGCAGGTGCAGCACTGCCCTCTAGTGGGGAAAATCAGACCTGCTCCATCCTGCTCACTGGCAGCAGCTGGAAATAAAAGCTTTGCTTCCCTCCCCACCCCTCAAAAAAAGAAAAATCTTGAAGACTGTGAGTCGATTCTGTCTTTGTATGGTTAGCTATTTAGTTAAAGCATGTTATTTTCTGCCTGAATTATAACGGGAAGGAGAGAGGGGCACTCAGAGGGGTATGTGAGGTCATAGATTCAGTTCATACTTGTGAACCTTGATTCTGAGCAGTAATTTCCTATGTGCCCTAAAAATCTTCTTGCTAAAAGCATCATCAAGAGTAGCAAGTTGTGCTTGAAATACTTTATTTCCACAAAATATTTTGGAAGGCAAAATTATTTTTAAAAGCAGTCAAAAGGAGAATGGTGATTCATGAAGGACAGGTTCACAAGTGATCACCATCCAGCTCCTGGCTCAGCAGCTCATCAAAACCCCCTTCAAAATCTTTATGTAATGGCATTTTCTAATTCAAAATCATGCCCTTGTATTATTGCTCTATTCTATGAGCAAGAAGTAGTGATGCTGACATTTTAAGAAAGCAAATTGTATCCTGGGCTGCATCAAGAGAAGTGTGGCCAGCAAGTCAAGGGAGGTGGTTCTTCCCCTCTACTCCACTCTGGTGAGACCCCACCTGGAGTACTGTGTTCAGTTCTGGAGCCCCTATTACAAGAGGGTTATGGACATGCTGGAAGGTGTCCAGAGAAGGGCCATGAAGATGATCAGAGGGCTGGAGCTCCTCTCCTATGAAGACAGATTGAGAGAGTTGGAGCTGTTCAGTCTGAAGAAGAGAAGGCTCCAAGGAGACCTCATTGTGGCCTTCCAGTATCTGAAGGGGATCTGCAAGAAAGCTGGTGAGGTACTTTTTAGGGTGTCAGGTAGTGATAGGTCTAAGAGGAATGGAGCAAAACTAGAAATGGGTAGATTCAGATTGGATCCTTCACCATGAGAGTGGTGAGACACTGGAACAGGTTTCCCAGGGAGGTGGTAGAAGCCTCATCCCTGGAGGTTTTTAAGGTCAGGCTGGATGTGGCTCTGAGCAACCTGATGTAGTGTGAGGTGTTCCTGCCCATGGCAGGGGGCTTGGAACTAGATGATTCCTGAGGTCCCTTCCAACCCTAACAATTCTATGATTCTATAAGAAGCCATTATGGTCAATATAATAAAGAGTAGACCCTCCCCAAACACCATTTTTACAATTCTGTTGTGCTGCAGCTACACAGGAGAGCTGTTTCTAACATCCCACATCAGTTTTTAATTTTCTTTTTACATGGTCATGGTAATTTTTTTTAATTAAGCTAAAGCAGGACGTTGCACCAAGCTCCTCAACAGCTTCCTGAATCTGGTGATCTGTCCTATCAATTGACTGAAAGCAGTGCACTATCTCCACTGGTACCACATGCACTGAGTGCAAGCCACAGATAGTTGCATGAACCAATCTAGCTCTTAAAAATTTTTCTTCTTGACTGAAGCATAAATTGCCTTTAACCCTAATGTGCTGGGTAATGAATTGCATTTGAATGAGGTTTATTTTTAGCAAACGAATTATAATGGCAGCTTGCTGTTAAAAATAGACACAGTATAGTTGCCACAGAAATAAGGGCTGGGAAATCTTTCTTTCCTTGATTAGTGGAAATGCCCTCTGTGTAAGTCATCCAGGGAGAAGGCATGGTGTCCCTACGGATGTTAGTCCCTCCAGCTGGGGGGGAAATAGCAAACAGCAAGTGACTGCTTGTTATCTGGCAGGTGGGTTGGACTAGATGATCTTTCAAGGTCCCTTCCAGCCCCTAACATTCTGTGATTCTGTAATTCTATTATCTGAGCCCTGGCTTACCAATAGCCTCTCTGGTCCAGAGTGCCCAAGGGGCTGTTGTACCTCCTGGCGGGATCAAGGAATGGAAGGTGGAGACAGTGCCTTTTTCTTTTCCTTTCTCCCTGTTGGGTGTAAAATGGATGCAATATGGATTTCTGATGTGCCTCCAGCTATTCCTGGCTGCAGGAAGTAGGGGCATTTTAGGAGGGGGAGCACCTCGGGGCTCCTGGCATTGCTGTCTCCCACTGCTCATCTCAGCATGTGTGCTACCGGCCAGTGGGCTTTATCCCAGGCAAGCTCTTCCTCATGTCTAAGTGCGATTTCTCTGGCTGCACTTCAAGACCATTATTTGTCCCATCCCCAGAGAGAATGATTTATTCCCTTCCCTTTTGCAGCTTTTTTTATAGCTAAGAGTGCTATGTCTGGTAAGTCTTCTGTCCTCTAGATTAAACAGCTCAGTTGCCTGTGTTTTCTCTTACATTAAGATTTCCAAGGTGTCTGATTGCTCTTGTTGCTCCGCTCTTGTCTTTCACACGGCAGGTCCGCTGTTCTCTTAGAGCGTAGCGTCAAAAAGCCAGCCATGCAGCTGAGGCCTTGCTCAGCAGCCTGGTAGTCACTTTTCACATCTTGTAGATAAATTTTCCTGCTTACACATCCTGGTAGAACAGTTGAGTCTGGCATGTCATAAGAGAAGAGCCCCATGAGCTCATGTTGTCAGTTGGTCTCTAAACCAACATTTTGTACAGCAGCTTGTTCTGCCCACACACATACCATGATTGAACTTCAGGCCATTTCTCTAATTCATTATAAGCTGATGAGGGAGAACCAGTCTTATGAGGAGCAGCTGAGGGAACTGGAATTGTTTAGTCTGGAGAAGAGGAGGCTGAGGGGAAACCTCATTGGCCTCTACAACTACCTGAAATGAGGCTGGAGTGAGGTGGAGGTTAGTCTCTTCTTCCTAGTACCAAGTGATAGAATGAGAGAAAACAGCCTAAAATTCCACATGGGGAGGTTTAGATTGGATATTAGGAACAATTTCTCTGCTGAAAGGGTGGTCAGGCATTAGAATAGTTTGCCCAGGGAGGTGGTGGAGTCACCATCCCTGGAGGTGGTCAAAATCCATGTAGGCACAGCACTTCAGGACATGGTTTAATGGTCATGGTGGTGTTAAATCACTGGTTGGACTTGATGATCTTAGAGGTCTTTTCCAACTAAAACAAGTCTATGATTTCATGGTAAATACTGTTATTGTTGTACAACACACTTACAACTCCTCCTGGATAAGCATGACCTACAAATAGAAGAGGACATCCTCTATTCCACTGGAGATCCTCTATTCCACTATCAGAGTGGTTAATGGGAATATTTGAACAACATCAAACCTAAGACATTTTCCCATGAAACTCTAATAAATGCAGTCCTTCAGCCGAACTCCTTCACTAAGGAGCTGACTTGGCTCTGCTGAGTCAAGAAGGAACCAAGAAGATCCAAAAGAGTTTCCAGGATTGTGCACAAAGCATGACTGGGAGGCTAAATAAAAATAACAAGATTAAGAAAAGTAAAACTTATTCCTTGTTTACAGGCTTTATCATTTCCTGTGACTAAAGCCATTACTACATAAATCTAGACTGCAACCTAAACTGGGGTTATAACATATGGAGGTCAGGTATCTCAGTTAAAGAAGATTTAACCACAGTGGCATGTGTTTCATTAGCAGGGAACATGAATAATCAATATTTTATGACCTGTCACCTATTTGAGTCATCTGTCATGTTTTATCCTTTCATGTTGAAGTTATTTGACAGCTCTGAAATAGAAGAAAGCATCAGAGAAAATAAGGTTTTTTGATGATGTGACACTTTCAAACAAATTCACACTTTCAGACAAAAAAAACAGGTAATAGTTTACAACAAGCACTTAGAACATATTGGTCTCTGAATAAAGGACAATCTGTTCTGTAGGGCCAGAGGAAAATGCATCACATTTTGTACCTTACATAATAGGGAAACAGAAGGTTTCAGCACCTGCAAAGCCTCAAAGCTCATCTTCTGCTGAGGTCCAGCTATAAGTCCTCAGATACCAAAGTGGAACCACACACCTATATAGGAATCTACCCATATGGAAGATGCTGTGTACCTGTTGCCCAGATAAAAAGCACTCTAAAGGAAGGAGGTTAGATTATACAAAGAGGAGAAAGGCTGAAGATTAAATGTCTATGCAGTTACCTACAGACTTAGAATGTCACAACTGCAGTTCCAAGTTCCAGCTCTGAATCACATGCAGCACTTAAATCTCAGCTTTCAAAAACCCCCAAATCCTTCTGTTCCTCATAATTGCAAAGAAAGCCTTTAGCTTTTGAGAAACATGAGGTAAATAATAAGGAAACTACTCTTCAGAAGCATGTGTTTGTATATCTCCCTGGTCTGTGAAGGTTTGTGTCTCATTAAGGCTTTCTGGAAAACAAAGACTTTGTTTCATGAGCAGCGTTGGCAGGATGGGTGTTCTCTGTATTCTGGTGTGAAACAAAACAAAAAAAGAGACACTTTCATTTTCCTTTGGTTCTGTAGGCAGTTTGTCTAAAAGAGCCAAAGTAGGCAAGACCTTGTTTATCGGGATTTTCTTTCATCTTCCACATCTCCCTAGAATAACTGCTAAGCTATGATAAAAATAAGAACCATCTGAGAAAACCTCAGTCTCAACAAATTGGTATTTTGCACTGAAAATCCTTGCAATATAAAGTTCCTACAGGCAATGCCAGGAAAGCCCAGGAGAGTGAAGAAATCTAAATGTCGACGTTTATTCCTGTCTCCAAGCAATCAATAGTCTGAGACTTTGCTAGCAATGGCTTTTGAGAAACACCTCAGAGAAGAAAGAGGATGGAGTGATGCAGGGGCTGTAGGAATAACCACCAAGCTCATCTCCAGGGTTCAGTGACCCTTCACTTTGGGAACACCGTGAAACAACCACATTTACCTAATTGCAATCACAGCTGATGGTTTCCATGGTTTTGCTCACATGAAATGAGCCACCACATCGCTGGAGATGCTCAGTCCCTGGCATCAGGTGCTCAGTAGCTTGTCACACAAACAGTCCAAGATGGGTGCTAGGCCACCTGTCCTGGGTCTGCACAACACAGGCTCAACTGCCTTGACATGTCAAAAAAATTTGAGATTTTTCTTTTTCCTTGAGTTTATGCTTACTTTTAAATTTGCTGGGAGTGAAGCAGCAGCTTGACTCAGCCAGGCTGCAGGGACTTTGCCACTGGTGATCCTCCCTGTGACCTCAGGAACCCAGGCAATCTTTGCTCTTCTCCAGGGCTGGGGTGGTCTGACAGGATATGACCACTGGAAAAGGACTCAGAAGGAGGAGATGTTTCAGTGTCTGAAGTGATGAGATATTGAAGCCCTGCTCTCTCTGGGAGGTGCATCATCACAGCTTTACCTATCTTCTGCTCGCTGACAACAGCGGCTGAGAGGGACGATGACCGCTGACATGCATTAACCCAGCCACACAACACAAGCTGTCACTCCAGAGCAGAAATCCATCATCAGTATTTAAATACTGAGGAGGTGCCTCAGATGGTGCCAAATACCAAATGCAGGTGGCACCTGCACTGAAAAGTCAACAATGCCAGGGTCTGCCAGGCTCTCGGCATAACCCTGAGGCCTGGTAGCCCCAGCCTGGCATCAGTCCCAGAGCATCCCAGCACCAAGGGTACACACAAGGCCTCCTGTGCTCCTGCCACTGACCTGGCCATACCCTGGTGGAGAAAATGAGAGAGAAGGATGGACAAAAATCCCTTGTTTAGAGGGCACTAGAGTGGAAGTCTTTATCAGAAATGTGGTGTTGCTGCACAGCTCCTCAGAGAGTGCTGCTGCTGAGGAACTCTGTGGACCAGAATTGTTTTCCCTTTGTCTATGCTTTTCCCTTTCTTACAGCTTCATTTCCAAGCAAATCTGTATCAGTGCCCTCTTTATCTGATGGGTTGTTCAGAACCTTTACTGTCTCAGGAAAGGGTGGCTGAGCTTTGAGGAATCCTGGTGAAACTGAGTTTGGTTTGAGATGATGAGATGTGGTTCCCCCCACCACCATTAGTGTGTTCTACCAGACTGGTTGCTTCTTGAGACCACCCTGCTGTCTCCTGCTGTTGCAATGATATTCTTACATAGAAAGCTGTCATTTGCACAATAATTGCTTTCAAGTCATTAGTAGGAATAGCCAAACTAATGTATGTGTGCATGTAAATCAGGTATAAGGAGGAAGGGGGAAACAATCACAGAATCATAGAATTGTTTGGGTTGGAAAAGACCTCTAAGATCATGGAGTCCATCCTTCAACCTAATAGTAAAGACCACCATGGCCACTGAACCATGTCCCCAGGTGCCACATCCATCCATTTCTAGAACACCTCCAGGGATGGTGACTCCACCATCTCCCTGGGCAGCCTGTTCCAATCCCTGACCATTCTTGCAGCAAATAAATTATTCCTCATGTTCAACATAAGCTTTCCCTGATGCAATTTCAGGCCATTTCCTCTCCTTCTCTCACCTGATAGTAGGGAAAGAAGCCATCAAGGCTCCTGAGCCCTGGATCCAATCTTACACTGTCTGAAGTATGATCCATTCCAGGAAGGACTAAAGTAGGCTATTTACAGGACCACATGGATACCACAGCTGAGTGTTAGAGAAGGTTCTGCTGGAGGGTTTGCTGGGTGCCCTGGGTTGTTGCCTTACTGTTCTGACCTTGAGGAGAAGGAGCACAACCCAGACACTGTCCCACACCTTTCGTTCAGAGTGCTGCAAACCAGCCTGCTTTCTTCCATGCTTTTCAGCTGGCAATTTCCTAACACAAACCTCCCACTCATTCTCTGGGAAGGGTTTGGGTTTTTTCTCTGCACTGCTAATCACTGTCTGCCTTCTGTGCTGAAAGCTCTTCAGGAAGGGAATCTCCTTTTCGTCTTTTGCAAGGGTGCACTTAACACTCCCGCAGCAACTCAGAAAATGTTTAAGGGAATAGTATAAATTAATAGCAATAATAAATTCTTATATGTCCAAAGCCTTCATAAATCATTTTCTCAGCAATCCAGCAGGACAGCTGGAAAGGGAAGGTGACTGAAATAATGCCTTCAGGACAATGAGCATTCAACACACTCCTTGCTGCACATCCGACAGGTTTTCATGACAGATAGTGGTCACCAAAAACCTCAACCTCTCCTTAAACCCTGGCTTTGCCATCTCCCAAATCCAGCCTCCCTTCTAGTGAATACTCACCTGATTTCCAGTTCTGGCCCCCTCAGTTCAAGAAAGACATTGAGTTGCTCATAGTTGTCCAGAGAAGGGCAACAAAGCTGGTGAGGGGTCTGGAACACAATCCTTATGAGGAGTGGCTGGGGGTGTTTAGCCTGGAGAGGAGGAGGCTCAGGGGAGACCTTATTGCAGTCTACAACTACCTGAAGGGAGGTTGCAGCCAGGAGGGGGTTGGTCTCTTCTCCCAGGCAACCAGCACCAGAACAAGAGGACACAGTCTCAAGCTGCGCAGGGGGAAGTTTAGGCTTGGTCTTAGAAAGAAGTTCTTCACAGAAAGAGAGATTGCTGATTGGAATGGCCTGCCCAGGGAGGTGC
Source organism: Indicator indicator (assembly GCF_027791375.1). Classification (NCBI taxonomy): domain Eukaryota; kingdom Metazoa; phylum Chordata; class Aves; order Piciformes; family Indicatoridae; genus Indicator; species Indicator indicator. The sequence goes on along the minus strand of NC_072012.1, from coordinate 6,694,442 downwards.
TGGGGTCTGTGTCCCTGGAGGTGTTTAAGAAAAGCCTGGGTGAGGCACTTAGTGCCATGGTCTAGTTGATTAGTTAGGGTTGGGTGATCAGTTGGACTTGATGATCTTGGAGGTCTCTTCCAATCTGGTTGATTCTATGATTCTAATCCCATAAAGATTTTTTGAGTGGTTTGACATGTAATGTCATAGCTTTGGAAAGGGTTGTGAGCACTAGGCACAGCCCCAAATATTTTCCATTTGCCTAGAGAGTGTAATCAGTTAACTAACATTCCCATGCTCAGTTACTCTAACATTAAACCTCAGACTAAAGTTTCTCCAGAACATTATCTTTCTGTTTGCCATAAACATGTAACTTGGCACCTGTATCTTTCTCAGAAGCAGAAGTGGTATCAATGTTTGCAGCTCATTAGCTTATTTTGATTACAGCATCCAACCAGTCCAAGAGGAATTTGTGCACAGGGTGAAGAAACCCCAGCCATTAGGGTGAACTCTTGCTCCAGAGGTTCTCTAGGTGAGGTCCTCCAGCTGCTGGACTCTTCTCTTACAGCCCCAGCAGCTGGAGCCCCACTCCCAGCTCCAGTCTGAGACACTCACCAATTTTTCTCTTCCTACCAGCACAAGTCCTTAAAAAAAGAAAGTTTGGAAGAGTTTTCACAGGATCACAGAATCACAGAATGGTCTGGGTTGGAAGGGACCTCCAAAGGTCATCCAGTCCAACCCCTTCTGCAGTCAGGAGGGGCATCCTCAACTAGATCAGGTTGGCCAGAGCCCTGTCGAGCCTTACCTTGAATATCTCCAGGGATGGAAAGCCCTGGATATGCCTTTTCACATCAGGGAGGCAGCTGGGAGTTGTGCCATGCTCCTAGGTCACACAATTCTGGCACTGGCCAGAGAACAAGGAAATTCACTTCACACAAAGAAAAGAAAGTTTAAAACCTTTTATTATTCTGCAACATTGAGGGTTCACCAGCACTGATGTGTTTTCTGAGATGTTGAAACTGAACTTCTTGTGGATGTTTTAGTTACTGTGTTACAATTAAGTCAGTGGAAATTTCATTCACAGAAATATCATGGGCAGAGAACTGTCAAGGGCCTCCTTTCTGTTAGGAGAAAAAAAATCACTATATAAATTCAGAAATCATTTGGAGAAATTCAGTCTGTTGAGGAAAGAGCAGAGCTGTTTCTGTCACACTACTAAAATAAGCTGCAGCATAGCAGTTTCCTTCAAGAATCTGCTTCAATATCTTGGCTTTCTCCCAGGGCCAAACCTCTACTACCTCTCTGCTGCGCAGAAAAGCAGGCTCAAACCAACGTGAAGCCTGAGCTCCATACTTAAATCACTGATTGACTCTTCCCAAGCTCAGGCTTGCTCACAGCCCCTGCAGCCCATGCTGGCCCTGTGCGCTGTCTTCAGCCCTCCCTGATGACCAAGCTTGGACAAGTGGAGTTTTGTATCAGTGTCAACAAGATATGTTTTCTCAGACAGAAGATCATAGAGTTGTTAGGGTTGGAAGGGACCTCAAGGGTCATCTAATTCCACCCCCTTTGCCATGGGCAGGGACACCTCACGCTACATGAGGTTGCTCAGAGCCACATCCAGCCTGGTCTTAAGAACCTCCAGGGATGAGGTTCTTCCATTGTTTTACCACCCTCATGGTGAAGAATTTCTTCTTAACATCCAATCTGAACCTATCCATTTCTAGTTTTGCTCCATTGCCCCTAGTGCTATCACTAGCTGACACCCTAAAAAGTCCCTCCCCAACTTTCTTGTAGCCCTCTTACGCTACTGGAAGGCCACAATAAGTTCTCCTCAGAGCCTTCTCTTCTCCAGACTGAACAGTCTCAACTCTCTCAATCTGTCTCCATAGGAGAAGAGCTCCAGCCCTCTGATCATCCTTGTGGCCCTTCTCTGGACATGTTCCAGCATGTCCAGATCCTTCTTGTAATAGGAGCTCCAGAACTGGACACAAACATTGCCCAGCAAAATAAAACTCCTGTAAAATATAAAGCAAATAAAGCTAGATGTAAACTGTTATTAACAAAATTAAACAAAAGCACACATTGACAATCCAAGCAGTTTCTGGCCCATCTGCCAAGTACCTTGTCATGGTACCTCCAGTGACGTGGTTGGATCCTCAGAGGGGTATCAGTGAACAAGTACAGATCAAAGTTCTTTAGAGTTTGTCATAGAATCATAGCATGGTCTGAGTTGGAAGGGACCTCCAAAGATCATCTAGTCCAGTGAAGATAATGCAGAGCTTTCTGAGCAGTCCGATCACATAGCTTGAAGGCTGGAGAAATAAACAAAAACACTGATGTATTGCCTGAGTTCCAGGGGAGAAACTGAAAAACAACTCCAGAAAATGTGCAGAATGTAAAGAAAGTAAAATATTTTCTCCTCAAACAGTTAAAGAACAGGAAGAGTTTAGACATCACTGTTCCGGGTCTTGTGTTTACTGACAGCAATTTATTCGACCATCTGGGTAAAGAAAGAGTGCAGCAAACCACATGAAGGAAGTAAAAATAGATGAACAACAAGTAGCTGATTTTACTTGACTTGAGCCTAAAACTCTGTGGAACAAGAAGCTACTTCATGTCAAAGATGTTATTGATGAGGCATTTCAGTCACTCTCCAGTCCTTCCAACAACATACTAGATCTCTCATGCCAGCAAACCTGTCTTGAAACGTGACTCCCATCCCAAACTTGCCAGAAACATCACCAAATACAAAAGCCAAATTGATGAGCCTTCTGGAAAGGGACCACCAGAGGAAGAAGCGTCTGTCTGATGCTCCTCAGTATAAGAAAACTCCTTAGAAGAAAGAATAGGAGGCTTTTTTGCTGTGTTTATTCATTAGAATAAAAAAAATCTTCCTTTTCTTGACAGGCATAGTGCAAATATTGAAATGGAGGAAAATGCTGCCCACTGTTCAGCAGGATCTGAACACTACATCTCAGTGTTTTGGTACCCACCTCAGGTGGACACACAACCTCCTCCCTTGTTCAGGACATGCAGTTCTGCGTGTGATAGCAGCAAGCAGACTTTGTGCTTGCTTGGGAGATATGACATTGGGAGATATGCTAGTGCAGCACCAAGATGCCCAGCTGAGGGACCCAAAAGCTGTTGCTAGCAAGGGATGAGGAGCAGAGCTATCACCCGAGGTAGCCCTGCTTCCATCAGCCCAGACTGGCACCAGCAGAGACAGCTCCCTTAGCCTATCCTTATAGAAGGGGTGTTGCAGCACCTGGATCATCTTTGTGGCCCTCCTCTGGACTTGTTCAAACATATCTATGTCCCTCTTACAGTGGGGACACCAGAACTGGATGCAGTATTCGAAGTGGGGTCTCACAGGAGCAGAGTAAAGGGGGAGAATCACCTCTCTTGGTCTGCTGGCCACACTCCTCGTGATACATCCCAGGATACAGTTGCCTTCTGGGCTGCATGAGAACACGGCTGGCTTATGTTGAGTGTCTCATCTATTAACACTCCCAAGTCCTTCTTTTCAGGGCTGCTATCAATCCAATCTGTACCCAGTTTATGTTCATGCCTGGGATTGGCCAGACCCAGGTGTAGGACCTTGCACTTTGTCTCATTGAACCTCATGCAGTTTGCACTAGCCCATTTCTCAGGCCTACAATTTTCTCTGGAGACTTTCGCTTATTGTCACACTAGCTTCAAAAAAACATTCTGTCTGAAGAAATAAAAGAAAAAAAAAAATCCAGGAAATAATGTTTCACTGCTATGTCACTCTTCTCCCCCCACAGCACACTGCCTCAACTGACAGCCTTTGAACTGACAGCCATCTCCTCCTGCCATGTGTCACTCTCCACACACGAGTAACAGAAAAACGGGGAGGAAAAAAGCATCGTAAGAATAAATTGGATTTTTAAACTACAAGAATTGATCAGAGTCTGGCAGGCAAGGGCAGGACCTGGCCAGCAGGGCAGTCACTGAGAGCATTAATCATGTAAGGAGAGTAGCTTTAGGTCTGCCAACACACTGGTTTTCTTCTTGTGACTGGCAATATACAAGTTGTTGATGGTAAAGCTGTGTGTCATATACAGATGCCAGCAGCCTGGCAAAATTGATTCCACTGGACCATTCAGCTATTTTTTTTTGCTCTTGGAAAAGGATGTCTAATAAAACATCATTCTGTCTGCTGAGTAGTTAATTCTGGCCATCATCACCGCCATGGTGCTGAAACAGTCCTCTCAGATGCTGGAAATGCTCTTGTGCAGCCATGAACTGAGACATCTTACTGCAGGAGAGCCTGGACCACCTCTTGACAGACATTCAGAAAAATTTTGAATGTTTCTGAAACCATTTCCTACAGCCCTGGAAACGGTTCCTACAGCTGCTGCCACTAACAGGTTTCACAAAATGCCACCCAGCAGATTGAGTAAGTCCTACTATGCCACTCAGCTGTTTTCACAGGGCTCATATATTGATTTGGTAACAAAATCTTGTCATTTTTTTATCTGATTCAGTTCTGGTGACCATGAGCCAGCAGTGTGCTCTTGTGGACAAGAAGGCCAATGGCATCCTGGGGTGTATTAGAAGGGCTGTGGTCAGTAGGTCCAGAGAGGTTCTCCTCCCTCTCTACTCTGCCCTGGCAAGGCCACATCTGGAATATTGTGTCCAGTTCTGGGCCCCTCAGTTCAAGAAGGACCTCAGGGAACTGCTTGAAAGAGTCCACTGCAGAGTCATGAAGATGCTGAAGGGAATGGAACACCTCTGTTTTGAGAAAAGGCTGAGGGACCTGGGTCTCTTTAGCTTGGAGAAGAGGAGCCTGAGGGGTGACCTAATTTACGTTTATAAAGATGTGAAAGGCAGCGTCAAGAAGATGGAGCCAGGCTCTTCTCAGTGATATCCAATGATAGGAACAGAACACAGCACTCAAGGTGTGGCCTCACCAGTGCTGAGCACAGGGGGATGATCACCTCCCTATTCCTGCTGGGAAGATTCAACACCACCTTCCTTTTTCCTATAGGTTTTAAAGGGAGAAAGGAAGCTTATGGAGCTCTCAATGGCGAGTTTTCTTTTACAGCTGGAAATTACCATCCCCATTACTCATGTCATTAAAATGTTTTTACCACAGTGAGCACTGTATTTTGTACTTATTCTCTGAGTAAAGCAAAACTGATCCATTTCTCTTCTGCAGGCCCTTCCTTATCTCACCTTATGCTTCTCGTTTGGCTTATTTGCTAATTTCTAGTCTCAGCAACATCAGTTAAATGTGTCTTCTTTGTAAAATATATGTGAAACAGACACAGGAGAAACACCTGGGCTACAACAAGTCGGCAATCTTCCTCTCAAACAACCTTTGTTTGAAAAATATCCATTTGTTAAAAGTTGATGGGGGAAGTAGGCACCCAGGGTCCACAGCAGAACGGTTAGCCAGCACTAGGCACCCTGGTTCATGGTACCACCATCACAAGCTCTCGGGGCTGGGAATCCTGCTCCAGGCCATCACGCTGCTTGGCATCTGTGGGTGAATTAGCAGCAGGCCAAGGTGACCACGAGGCTCAAGGCATGTGAGGAATTGGTGTGAATGGAAGAAGGTGGCTGCTCTGGATAATGGTGTGGGGAGGAATGAAATATTTCAGTCTTCTTAGAGTAACATTTTTAAGAGTTTCTAGTTCTGAAACTCTTAGTCCACTTTTGTTTCACACTGTTGTTTCTTCTTTTATTTTCACAAATATTGTGATTTCCCCTGAGTTCTGCATTCCAGCAGTCTACTACAGAAGCCCCTGTATTGTGATGAGGGGAGTGAGGTTGTGATGAAGGTGGCTTATAGCATCTCTAACCAGTGGTCCTATCACAGAAGGCAAGGGGGCAGCTGCCTGCCAGAGGAATTCATGGTCTGGTCTGAGTGATCCAGGAGAGTTTAGCTAAAGAAGGATTTGTAGAGCTCATTTCTTGCAGCAACCTTCTGTTGAATGCCAGCTGCTGGAGTGGTTAGGTTTTGATGTTTGCATGTAGGTGTGTGCTTGTAAATAGACTTCCCCAAAGCCCTGTTGCCATGCCCTGCCCCTCCAGCACCAGCTTAAGGCAGTCACCTCCAGCCAGGTGTCCACTCACAGCTGGTATCCTCTGTCCTGCATGTGCTGCTCTGTTGACAGGATATGGAAGCTAGATGGGTAAGCATTAGTTTTTAAGAGCGAGTTTGGGCTGAAAACACCTCTGTCCTCATTGAGATCTGCTCCTTCTAAATTTAACACAAGGTAGAATTTTACCTTGTTGATGCATGTGGATTGTGAGCTCAGAGGAGTGAAAGAAGTTATTACTACAAAACATAAACGTCAGTATTTTAACTCAATTCTTTCCCTACATGCTTTGGACTTTTCCTATTTTTCAGACTTTAGAGGGAACAATCTCGTTATCTTGACTTCTTATGTGGATTAGCTGATAAAAACTCATTTTTAAGAATTCCAGGTTACAAATCCTAGTCATATCTGACTTGTCTTTTTTTTTTTTCATGAGAAATGGATATGTAAATAATGAAATACTGAGAATACTGCTCAGAGGCTTTGCCCTGAGACAAGCATCGCATGAACATCTTTATGTTTGCTGGCAGTAAATCATGTTCTCTCTCTTCTCTCTTTTTCACACAGTCCTACTAAGCCAATCCTCACTAGAATGAGCACAAAACAAAACGATTAACAGCTTTTGTACATCAACATTAAAATGGGAAGAAGCTTGGGAAAGGGCCTCCGACGTAAGGACCGCGGACAGATGCAAAAATGCCTGCTGGGTAAGCGCCACCTCCTAACCATAGACCAGCCACACATGGAAGTGATTTTTCAGAAGAGAAATGCAATCATGAATTACACACCAGCTCATTAGAAACTGTTGCTGAGTACAGCATCCAGAAGACATGCATGAGAAGGGGAATAAATTAAAAGGGGGTGTAGTTGTTGCTAGATAAACATATGTAATATATATGCATCAAAGAGGTTTGTAAATGTCATTTTTTTTTTATTCAGACAGAAAGCAAAAAGCTTTAAAACCTTTCAGAGTAGAGAAGCAGTTAATTCCAGACCATTCCTATCCCAGGAGCCAAGAAGTTCACAAGGTATCTTTCTTAAACTAGCATTTATAGGTAGACGCTCTGAATGTTTCCATTACCTAGTGGAAAAAAGCATAACTTTCACTGCACTTCATTTACTTCACTCTATAATAAGTTGACTAAAACTGTAAAGCTTCTCGATTTTTACTGCATATGTGTTCCAGTTAATCTATGTCTGTAACAAACTTTAGACTGAAGAATTATTTCTGAACTATATTCTAGTTCTATAAAGCATATATACTATAAGGTACATCTGACTGAATATCATAGCACTATAATTTCCCAGGGCACACAGAAGTGTTTGTGTTTGAAGTGGTTAAATAAAAGCATTTGATTTCCTTTTTAATAGGAGAAAGTAATTTACACCTTAATATATCCTACAGCTGCTCACTGCAGGGGCATTGCTATTCTTTCCCTTGTTCTGCCATGTAAGTGCTGGGTGCCACTCTCTGGCCCCTGCTCTTACCAATTAGGCAAGGTGATCTAATGACCCCTTCTGACCTTAATACGTAAATTAAAAGACAAATACACGTTGCCAGTAGGTATGTGAGGGCTGGGTACACAGAGTCCCAAGGCACTGTCGGGGCTGGTGCTTCCCTCCACAGGGGCTTAGCAGCTCACTCCCCAAAGGGTACCCTCATTTGTGAAGCCACTGAGCAGTGAAACAGAGGGAAGCAGAGAGTACCAGGAAAGACCAAGCTAAAGGCCTGGATGCCAAGCACCAGGCACAGAGCAATAGAGGGAAGCAGGGACCCACTTTACTTTATCTTCTCCAATACCTCCCAGATGTCTCTTCCTGGGCAGGAGCATGCTGCTCCCTGTTTTTCTCCTGCACTCTCCTGCATATCACAGGTGACTTCAGCCCCAAATGAATACTGCAAAGCTAATTTCCTCAGATTGTTTTTAAGCTTCTTGCTTCATTCTCTGACTTTTGTAGGATATGGCTAAAATAACAATTCATTGCTGGTGATGATCCCAAATAATACCATACACCAAAGACGTGAGTAAAACATGAGATAAAAACTAGTTTTTAACTATTGATTGCACAACACAAATTATTCCAGAATTCAATGCATGAAGCTCAGAAATTTTATTTTATTTTTGAAGAAAAAAAGCTATGTTTAGGTAAACAGTCAATAAATAAATAGAGGGAATTAGGTAACTCTTCTATCTAGCTACTAAGGTACCAGTGTGGCCCTGCTTGTCTTAGAGACTGGCTGCTGATGTGGTATCTGCTAAATAAATTCATGTGTGAATTTGGGCAGCTTTTTTTTTGGTTTTGGTTGATTGGTTGGGGTTTTTTGTTGTTTTTTGGTTGGTTGGTTTGGTTTGGTTTGGTTTTGGGGTTTTGGTTTGGTTTGGGAGTTTTTTGTTTGTTTGGTTGTTTTTTTAAAACCAGCTCTCCTCTGCATGTAGCAGACTGTCCTGACTTCTGCAGGACCAGTGTTAGAGCTGGTCAAACACCTCATCCAAGATCAATCAACCACTGTAAACCTATTCCTAGTACCAGCTACTGACCTGAAGGGGATAGAAGGTAAAAATCAAGTAGTTTACATAAATTCATCAAGGTCCCATTTCAGATAGGTTTTAAAATCTGTGATTAGTCCAATCAGTGTCAGCTGGAAAACGCACATCCTTAAGGGCCAGACACATTCAAGAGTCCCTGTTAAATGGTGTCTTGGTGAAGCCCATCCTCATTCACCCCTCTTCTTAGCTCACAGCCACACTGTCTCCTCAAAAGGCTGTGAAAGGGTTGGCTATGTGGATTTGCTGTCCTAAGACCATCTTCATTTTCTCCTTAGGTTTACCTCTGTCCCACATTATTGTAGTCATGGCACTTCTGCTGCAACAGAAATCACTGAAACAGGGTTATTGTATTATTTTGTTATGGATTACTAAGTTTTGCATCATAGTGACTGTGTAAAAGCCCTTTCTAAACATAAACAAACAGTGCAAAAAAACAAACAAACAAACAAAAGTGTCTTCACAAGACCTCACAACCCTGCTAGGGCAGCTCAGTAAATACATCCCATTTGGACACAGTCAAAAGGAGAGGTGTTCCAGGATGTACCATCAGTAAATGTTGACTCAGTAGGGATAGTATGTTTTATCTTTTTTAATGTTACTGTTTTCCCATCCCAGGCCATTGTAACTTGTCAATTGTCATTTTTTCTTTAAGTCCACAAACTGTAAAAAAAAAAAAAAAGTAATAATAAAAAATGTTGAAATACCTGTTTTTCTGTAAAAAAAAAAAAAAGTAATAATGACAATAATTTTTGTTACTTTAAAGTATGCTTGGTATTAAAGTACCTAATAAAGTTCAACAATGAATTTTATAGCATACTAAAATAAAGTGTGGTAGTGCTTTTCTGCAGCTCCTCTGGGGTAATGGCTGCTGTTGTGGAATTGCTGTCCTCCTCCACAAGCCTAGCTGCCTCCTATGCACCTGTACCTACGCCAGATCCCTCAGGTATGTAAAGTCCAAGCAAAGTCCAATCCATGAATATGACTGCCAGGATTTGTATGCATGTGTTCACAGAATAAGAACCTTGTTGGTAAAACATCTTCATCTTCTGTTACCTGACTACATATATATCTATAGAGAGAGAGAGAGAAAGGGAGAGATAGATAGGTAGATAGAGATACAGAGATACAGATATATATCACAGTGCATTAGAGGTTGGAAGGGACCTCTAGAGATCACTGGGTCCAACCCCACTGCCAAAGCAGGATCACCGAGGGCAGTCTGCACCCTAGGAATGCACCCAGGAGGGTTTGTATATTGAAAAGCCAGCCATATGCTTCTGAAGTAGTGCCAGGAAGCAGCATAGTTATTTTCCCATGTGCTAAATTCTAGAAGTTTACATACTTCTCCTTTGCAAGGGGTTCTGCCTACTGTTGGAGGCAGAACCTGCACACATTAGCCATACTTGCAGCCATTTTACCTTGTTCTGTGATCCTCATTGGCTTGCATTAATGTTTTGGAAGAGGCTTTCAGAGAAGACCCAAAATTCTGCAGTTTAAAAATTCATGGTCTTCCTTTTAAATCAAACATTTCTGGACATCGGTGTCCTGAAGGGTCAAACCCCAAAACATGCCCTAGCCCAGACAATAGGCTAAGCACCTACAAATGTGCAAACCTGAACATTTCCTGGGGTCCAGATGGTCAAGGCAAATGTGTAGCATGTAATTAAATGTAATTAACCTTGTAAGCACCTGTGAATGTGCAGGCCTGGGGTCCAGATAAACAGGTAGCACATGGAATTAATTTTGTGACACTGCTGTAAACTCTGTGTGCCCCTGGCTATGTTTGGATATGCCCCATTCTATAGGTCCAGTTATCAGGTTTCTGTGTTTCCAAAGGGCATTAATTGTCTTGGGACAGTATTTAAACCAGCCAAGAAGTCGGGCAACTTGCCTTGTTCTTACCCAGCAAGCAACAGGAGCCAAGTGCTACATGAGTAGCAGCTGAAGGGCCTCCGCTAGCAGACCAGCTACACCTGGGCCTCCTTCTCACTCAGCAAGCAACAAGGGCCAAATGCTGCACGAGTAGCAGCTGAAGAACTTGTTCTAACAGGCAACGACTACACTCAGGCCTTGCACCTGGACCAAGGCAGAAAGGAGAAAAGCTCCAAGAGAAGTGGATCCCAGAAGAGCTATGGAAAGACTACAGCCCGGCCATGGAGCACAGGAGAGAGTGGCCCCCTAGCCCTCTCCAAGCCGAGGGCAACTTGAATGATAGTCACAGCATCTGGGAAGATACTGGACAGAGGAGCAAGTTGTAAGTACCTGGCTAATCTGCCACAGGATCCCCTTTGTGGGAAACCACAGATCTCAGAGCCTTTGTTTCCAGTTTGAGTTGCTGTATTGGAAATTCTTAGATCTGTGCTTGAATCGTTTATCTGTCTTTATATGTGGAATGTAATACCCACAGCAGAGTAATAGGACCTGTAAGTATGCTTTGTCAATAAGTTACAGCAGTGTTTGAGGATACCATCTCCCAAGATATTAAATAGTAAAATATACAAAAATATGCATTTTTTTACAATTAGGAAAGAGTGGTCAGGCATTGGAATGTGCTGCCCAGGGAGGTGGTTGAGTTGCCAACCCTGGATGTGCTTAAAGGTTGTTTGGATGTGGTGCTTGAGAATATGATTTAAGGGTGAACCTTGTAGAGTAGGGTTATCGTTTGGACTTGGTGATCCTGAGGGTCTTTGCCAACCTGAATGTTTCCATTATTCTGTGATTCTGGGTTTAGTCCCGTGGTGTTGAATACTCGAGCCAAGGCTTGCAGTGATCAGATAGTATTGTGATGTCTTCTATTACCAATCTGTCTCTCTTAAATTTTTGCTTATCATTACTTCATACTGCCTTCTGAACTGTCTTTTGCATTTTTAAAAGTAAACTGATCTATCCTTCTCCTTGGTGGCAAGCAACAGAAACAGAGGAAATGGTTTCAAGCTGCACCAGGGAAGGGTCAGGCTGGGTGCTAAGAAATATTTCTTCAGAAAGAGGGTTCTGTAACGTTGGAATCGTCTGGCCAAGGCAGTGATGGAGTCACTGTACCTGGAGGTGTTTAAGCAGAGTGTGGACCTAGTGCTTAGGGACATGGTTTAGAGTTGACCCTTCAGTGCTGGGTTGGACTGGATGATCTTGGAGATTTCTTCCAACCAGATGTTTTCTGTGATTCTGTGACTAGCTTTTAGGCTGTAAGCTGCTCTACGTGTCATCAAGCAAGGAGCTGGTTTATTCAGCATAGCTGAATTCAGGTATGCTTTAGAAGGATAGGTATTAAAATCATTCAGAAATTCTGAAAGAGCTTCCAGCTTAATACATGCTACCACTGTTTGGTTGTTGCATTATTTGATTTGTCTGGTGTAATATAATAGGAAATTCTGTATTTATGGGTTATTAACTGATTTGTTTTTAAGTAATTAAGTGAAAATTCTGAATCCACAAGATACCTTGGAGGGGCTGACAGCAATGGAGGGGCTTTCCTAGAGCAGCACCTGGCAAGGGTAGGCATTGGGTGTGTCTGTGCTGCCACCTAGCGGCCAGCACGTTCGGCGGGGGGAGATGGGGGACGGGCCGGGATGTTAGTTAACTAACTAACCTGGGAGTTAGTTACAGGCAGCTTTGCGTTTGTATTCATGGTGATCAAAAAAAAGTAACAAAACCAGTGCACACACAACCTCCTGTGCCCCCCCCCCCGGTCTCAAAAAGGCAAAAATGAGAGGTGAAGCTGTCGGTGCATTAACTCGCACTGGACAGCTGTCAAGTTTGAGAATGTCTATGTTTTTATCTGAATTTCTGAAGACTGAAAAGAACATCTCTGTAAATGCAGATGAGAACTTTGCCTGACACTTTAAAACCCAGAGCTGTGGAGCCCAGGGATGGGTTTCTGCACTTTCCAGATATGACAGGCACTAATCCTCTATTTACCCTCTGGAGCAGCAAGTAGGTGATGATGACATTGTTTTACCTCTTGGCATATAACTTCAGGCTTTCAGTGATGGCATGTATAGCTTCTCTTCACTGTAATCACACCACTTTAGTAGAGAACATTTAACAGCTTTCTGCCTTTTCCAGTTGGTGGATCCCCAAACATTTTCCAGGTCACTTTTTAGATTTCATACACACATGCAACCCTATATTATACAAGGACTTGTTTTCAACAAGTGTTCTATTGTATATCTCTTAAAAGCCATCTGTGCATCCTCAGACTGAAGATCTTGTTATAGAAACATGCTTCCAGGGAGTGACTGCGTTTCCCATACCCCCATACTCAGATACTCTGTCTGATCCATTGAATCCCTTCCTCAGAAAATATGCTTAAAGCTAGTTCATGGGAAAGGGATGGTCGCCATGGGTCAAACAGC